>NC_064622.1:250228002-250537168 GCF_023898315.1 Schistocerca nitens
GGATACTTCCCATCGCTGTTACTGGCGTTTGATAGTAGTGAACGGTATGTAACAGAGGGGCATATTTTCTTTGGATACCTGTCAGGAATAGGTGAAAATAGTTTTTTGCTTTATCATCAACGTTAAGGTCAGTTCCTTCTCAAGTGAGTGCCTCTCACGCTGTTTCGTGTTCGGGGATCAATAATTGTCGAACCAGTTAACTTTGTCTTGAGAAATAAAACAGTCATTATAAATTATGCAAATATCTCACGATTTGTGCAAAGATACAAAGCTCCTTTCCAAATAATACAATTTGAATAATGAAAAAAGCACGATACTCCTTTCAGTGTTGAATCACATCGAAATCAAATTCTGTGTGATGTATCAGAATGCCACATGCGCTTCCTCAAGTCACTTTCCAACACTTTGCTTCTAATTAGCCGTTATTCTGTTGCGTGACATTAAATTATTGTTTATTGGGCTGTGAGTTGTTAGTTTTATTCTAATTACCAGACCAACAGGGAAGGAAGGTGACATGAGGCAGGAAAGAAAAAGGAAAAGAAAACAGAGATTGGTAACAACTAACAGCAGTCTTTAATTTTTAGCCCAGCTAATAAACAGAGAACAGTTGACACCTTCGAAACTGAAACTACACCTGGCATGCATAACAGCTACAGAACGAGCCGTAAATGATATTTATAGCTTTTCTCACATAATAGCAGTGATAACAGCAGCAACATCATGGGGCATTAGCATAAATATTGTACCATGTGTTTGGCACGCACAAGGAGCCCTAGCTAATATGGTATTTGCTTACACAACTTGACACATCGGTACCATATTTCTCTAACACATAATTACACAGCTATCTGATTATTTGACAGAGATAAACATTTTTTTTACTACATCAGTGACACATGTTTACGCAATTACACAGTTGGGTAACTTCACACTTATGAAATTGTATTTTGTCTGTACTTTGTGAACTGTTCATATTTTTGCGGACCCATTGTGACATTATGAGAGCTTTGAATGATATATTTGGTATGGGATCATAATATTTAAAGTACGTTTGAGGTAGATGACACTATTGAAATGAGCAGAGAATTTTTTTTAGGTTTTGAAATTATTGGAGGAAGCTACGACGATTTTGAGAATTGACTGAGATGTTATGATGTTATTTTTACGACGACGATGTGTATTATGCTGTTGAGGTATGTTTATGATCAATAAGCTGATGCTATATAAGGAATGTGATTACATGTTTATATGTATATGAATAATGAATAGAAGTTAGGGACTCTTGACTTGTGAAAAAGGTTGTTGGAAACCAAGAATCGTACTTTAAGAGTTATGAAATGTGTGTAAATGCATGAATGTATCACAATGACGGCGAAAATTTCTTGGACACTGTTATATTCATAGGATTTTGTTTCTACACATTTGCAACGTAAATTCTCGACCTCTGAAATTTTTATATGAGACTGTCACTGTAGCGGAAACTGCTGTCGTAAATATTTCCGTAAGAAAGTTAAGTGACCACCTGCACGTGCGTCGTGGGCACACAGCTGTGTCAGACACCTGGAGATCAAGCCATTAGGGTGTGCCTTTCCTGAAGCACAGTCGAGTATAAATGGTTTAAAGGGGAAGTTTCAATGTCAAAATATAATATGTAAGAGAAATTTCCAATATATACCTATGTCTGTGTCTGTAAATTTAGTGATGCCCATGTTAGACCTGCAATGAAATTTTAGATCATGTAAAAGAAATATAGAATGGACATAATAAGAATGGAAAATGCACTGAAATTACTGTTACTCTCTGTTGTCATGTATGAGTGGATTTCAGAACATTGTGTTCACTGTCACGCAAAATGCACTCATAATTAATAAAGTTTTGTTGGTCAATGTTCTGTAACTATTTCCACAATCAAGTCAGATGCCATTTACCTTTCATTAGCGGTGTACATTTGAACTTTTCATACATGACCAAGGCAGAAACAAGTTTCATATTGATTTCAAGAATCTATTTACAGAATTTCGTCCAGTAAGCTAAAATAATGATTAAAATATTAACGTTTCAGAATTTGAGAATGTTAGGATCTGTTTGATTGATAACTATGTAAAACCCTTTTAAAAGCACCAAGAATTAACCAGCATCATATAAACGAAAAAGCTTTGGATAGTCTTCCTAAATAATTCTTCTTTCATATGGTTTGTAGCTGTGGATATTAGCCTTGGTTTTCAGTTACTATTATTCAGAACGTGACTATCTGTACATAGTTTATAGTACTAAAACTGTTGCCACACCCCATTATGATAGTAACTATGCACTAATTGCTTTGTATACAGCATTAAGCACAAGATCGTATATGTTTCTTGCAGTTCATTACTGTAAAACTTCATTAAGCTTCTTTTCAGAATTTTGCTGGGCAAAATAGGCACACAGCACATTCACAGTGACGGGCATGCCTGCGAGAGCGCGTGCGCGCAGTCACTCACACATTCACACACACACACACACACACACACACAATCCACATGCAACAAACACATAAATTATAATTCTTGTTCGTGATAGTTGATAGTATTGCCCGACAAAGAAATTATAATAGCCCAATTCTCTCCATGATGTTTTGAAGGTTTCAGTTCTTCACTCCCAGATTGGTGGGACATTTGGCTGAAAAGAGACCCGAATCTTCTATGGACTGAATCTGAAACAGTCTGTAAGTCTTCTTGGAGGAGGGAATGAAAAGCGCAATAAAACAATTTAAGTATCAGTTAGACAAAACTTTTCGTATATGTTATACACTAGGTCTAATGGGTTTATTCTCTCCTGAACAATCCCACGACTAATATGTACAGATTAAAAAATGGTGTCCACGCATCTCGTAATCTGACACACTTAGCACACATTATTACTTCGAGATGACATTTGCTAATGCACAATTTGGTAGTTTCAGGACCCAGCCGATGGACGTACCTTGCCGTTTACAAAACGCTCGAGTCAAATAAAACGATTGATCCCAAATTGTTCGTTTGCGACCACCACCATAAAGCGTATGACTGTCAAATGAAGCAAAAGGAGGAATTTCTTTGGTGTTAACTCAGAATGCATAACACAACAGTTATTGCGCGATACCGACGATGTTTTGTAGATACGTTCTTGGCTGCCGACACCGCGACGTCAGGATGTGCAGCGTTCATTCTTAGGAGATATTTGTGTCGTGTATATTGGCTTACACTCATCAGTCAGTCAGCCTCTCCTTGCTGGAAATGATTATGTCGTTTAAAATTCAGTTGTAACAGCCTATGGGTTGTAATAGAACTAGCACTATATCATTCCATTTTACATATTCACATTTTCCAAGGCTGAAACATCCATCGACAATACCATAAACTCAAGGTGATACTATCGCACTCATCCTGCTTTAACATTCACGACGCTTAAGAAACATTTTTAACAGCGTATTGTCTTGTTGGCTTTATCTGTGAAGCAGTGAACAGTGTGTCAGGTCTCAGTTCACCAAGCAGCTGACTGCAAGTTCTGCCAAGCTAAACGTTTGTGTTTAAAATTAATGTCTTTTCTTAAAATCTTCTATTCCGTTTCTTAGCTGTATGTAATGAACGTACACCATAGATATTTATCAACGTTTCCTTTTTCGACTGTGATGTTTTAGCAATTCTACGTCTTCGTTTCTCTAGCGTGTAATACGGGGTCCTCTTTTTCATTGCTTGGCAAACATTTTATTTTACTAGTTAACTTTATGGCCGGATGCCCTTCCGACGCCACAGCCGTCAAGGTAACCGAAGGGAGGGAAGTCTTATAGTCTGTCTGTGAATCGAGTTAAGTTTGTTTTAGGTGTATTACCGTATTTCATATGTTTGTCTATTGTATTCTCCGAGGCATAATTCGGGGAACAGCACAGCATTTGCCTAGAAGAGCATGGGAAACTGCCTAAGAGCCACTCTCAGACGGGCTTGTGTAGCAGCCCGTGGGGTTAACCCACTGTGCGGATTCGATCCCCGACTGGCTCACCTCTCTGTCTCGCAAGCTAGCGCACTGTTCATCACGCTATACTAACAGGTTCTGTGGTATTTAAAAATTGTCTCACGGAATTTTATTATTTTCCAGTGATACTTTTTACGACTTGATTTCGTTACTTTATGCATACAAATTGGGCACATTCAATTTCAAGGTCAGTGTCAAAGTGCCGCACATGAATTCTTTTATTTTATTTTTGATTGAATTCCCTAAATGACAAAGTAAATACAATTAATGTGTTTACTAATATTAGTTTTATATATATGAAGCTTCATTGTTAATAATTGGGTGTATACACTTAGTAGAT
The DNA here is from genome assembly GCF_023898315.1 of Schistocerca nitens. Classification (NCBI taxonomy): domain Eukaryota; kingdom Metazoa; phylum Arthropoda; class Insecta; order Orthoptera; family Acrididae; genus Schistocerca; species Schistocerca nitens. The sequence goes on from NC_064622.1 coordinate 250,232,333, forward strand.
GCAAGATCAGACTGTATCCGCAGGACTCTATAACAGTTTTTTTTACAATAAATGGACAGAATAAATTTTTAGCATTCAAATTTCCTTTGTTACGTGTCAGACATTTTATGGTACTGGAAAAATAATCACAGATTTTTGTGGCTGCTTACTGAACTCCTTTCGGAGCCACTGGTAACTTTAGTAATGAGTAAGGTAAGTCCTTCTATTACTAGTATTGTAGCTGTAGACGTGATTACTCTTTCCAAATAGTGATGTTCCCAGGTACAAAACTAGAATAAAAAATGAACATGATGTCTTCTGCGTCATATTTCCTCGCCACTGTTCACAGCATACCTTCATGCATTCCGCAACAGGATTTTGGCTTTTACAGTCACTGGTCATGAAGTACCACTTGCTTCACACAGGTTCGTAAAAGTCAGACCTTAGATTTTCATCTATGAACAACGTCGCTGCATCTTTTATAATTTGAGCATTTTTTGATTGTACTGAGGGGAAGTTTTACACTAATGTGTAAGATTCATCGGCTGGAGTTCCATCCAATAAATTTCTTTGTATTAGAACATGGCAGGCTTGATGATGGTGTTATTCTGATCATGATTGACTGAAACACGAGGACAAACGTTGAATATTCCTATTTTACACTGTTATGTGGTAGTACGCGCAAGCGCGCACTGTTTCCTGCAAATCCAGTATCAACCCAAACAGTGCACGACTAACGTATTCAGCCTCAGTGTAAAGGAAAAATATTGTTTCTTCAGTAACTGGAGGTGTATTATTTTCTCGAACAGTCCACAGGTTGAAAGCCTTCAGCGGAAACATTATTTCAGTATTGGAAGGTGCACTGGTGAAATGAACAGCTGGGGCGCACTGCCGACGTTTATACCTCCCCCTCTCACAGCCTCCCCTCTGCCGGGCTGCTCCTTAACGCGACTAGTGTCTGTATGTGGGCTCTGGGCATATGAGAGACATTGTACTCTTATGTAAACAAACCAGCCTGTTGCCATAGCTCCCCTAGTGTGAATAAACCGTTCGCTTGTGCCCATGTTTTGTTTATTTAGCAGGAGATGATTAATTGGCAGTAAATGTCATGACAATTACAATTAATGGCCAATAACTGTCATGGTAATTACCATAATTTGTGGGCAAGACAGTGTGTGAGTCGGGCAATACGGTCATCTTTACTAAGGTGTTAGTTAATGGTCAAATGCTTTTACCATAAAGTGATACAGTGATTTTAATTATGGTAATTTAGGACTCAATAGTGTCTCCCCCACTGTCGCAGTTTGCTCCTTCCACAACCACTAATGTGCTCCTATTAGTCATTCCATCACCACCCCAGTTGCACCATCAACATTACACTTCCACCTACAAACGGATGGACTTCCTCAACGTATCGGTGTTCCTGGTGTCGCCTATCGCTTCTCCGAGTCTTAACACATCTAGTGTCCGGACGCAAAACAATCCTCATCTCGTCAGCAAATATGACATTACTCCATTCTGCAATGGTCCATCGCTGATATGCAGAGGCCAGGTACTTCGACAGTGTCGGTTCCGTTGGTTCAGTGCAAAACTTCTCATTAGTCTTCTGGAAGGGAGACCTCCTGATGATACCTTCAACGCACTATTTGCTCTGAGATGTGAATCCCTGTTGCCCGGAAGAAGTCATTTGCAATATTTCTGACAGCTGTTATTGGGCACCTGCGTGCCGGCAATTGGAGGAAACGAACTTGCATTGGTGGTGTCATACGAGGGCGAGCACTGTGAGGTCTATCGTTCACATTTCCCGTCTCTGTGTACTTTCTCCAGACCTTAGTGAGGCATGTAAGTTTGAGTGATATGTAACCGATCGGCAACATCTTGCTGTATATGAACTGCTGAAAACAAAGCCACTATCCTAGATAATTAGATGTTGTTTGCCTCTACGTGGCACGTTACTGCAGTGTTGAATACGAACTAAATGAAGCTGTTGTTGATACTGGACTGCTCGCGATGTGCTTCTGCGACAGCGGTTTGTTTACATGAGTGGGAAACGGTCACAAAGCGTGCCAATAATAAACATCGTCCAGTATAAGGGCTATGACTAGATAATGGATGAAGTGCCTAGGTCAATGGGACGTCTAGTATCGTAGACTACATTTTACGATATTCAAACTTTTGTTGAGCAGCATACCTTAGCGTGTGTCTTCCTCAGTCATCAGTAGCCATACGCACAAACTATGAACACAGCAACCGCAAACAAACCTGCTCAGAAAAATACTGAATTGAGTATTTAAAACTATCTCACGAAACACTTAAATTCATTCCAGGCGCCAAAATCAGAGTACCAGAATCACCTGACTAAGCCCCTTCACAATCTCACGTCATATGACCTTCCGTCACTCACAAAATAAAATACAAGGACACCAACTTTGAATTAAATTCGGAATATAATTCCAAGTTTCTGGAGTCGGTTAAGCCCAACCTCCGAAAGTTTATGTCCGTTCCCATACTGAACATTAGACCGTTTTCTATTAATTTTGTAACTTTTATATCTTAGTATTTTCCCCCTAGAGCCCCTTTGTACATATCATTTAAATGCAGTCTTAATTCTCGCTCTATCTACATGTTTAGTTATTAACGATAGCACTCGTTTCTCTTCTTTGTGACCTAAAGTCACGTCTTTGTTATCGCCATTGACGAGCTTCATAGTTTCCATTGCTGGGACATTAAATAAATTCTCACATTCGACCTCGTCAACATGCTTACTATATACTGTGGTGTCCTGTTCCTCAGCTATGGAAGTCTGAACGTAGGAAGCCAAATAACATTTCACTTCACTCAAATGGTATTCTCTTTATTTCATGTACGATTGTACAATTTCGGCCTTAGGCCATTTTCAGGAATCTTATGGATGAGTCTTTAGTAGTATATTATGCCTGTACATCCTTGCTCCTATGACGGCACGTTATGCTCATAAAATAAATTAAGCAGGCTTTTCACAATTTTAGGAGCATGTTACTTTCGTGCAGTTGTTGCAAAGCTTGGTATGTTCCTCCTATGTTTTGGAGACCATTAACGTATCATCTACATAACCAAACCTGTGAAGCAGGTTTGCTACCAACGTCAAAATACTGCTACCGGGCGTGAGTCGTGCTTCGGTAGCTCAGTTGGTAGAGCACTTGCCCGCGAAAGGCAAAGGTCCCGAGTTCGAGTCTCGGTCGGGCACACAGTTTTAATCTGCCAGGAAGTTTCATATCAGCGCACACTCCGCTGCAGAGTGAAAATCTCATTCTGGAAACATCCCCCAGGCTGTGGCTAAGCCATGTCTCCGCAATATCCTTTCTTTCAGGAGTGCTAGTTCTGCATGGTTCGCAGGAGAGCTTCTGTAAAGTTTGGAAGGTAGGAGATGAGGTACTGGCAGAAGTAAAGCTGTGAGTACCGGGCGTGAGTCGTGCTTCGGTAGCTCAGTTGGTAGAGCACTTGCCCGCGAAAGGCAAAGGTCCCGAGTTCGAGTCTCGGTCGGGCACACAGTTTTAATCTGCCAGGAAGTTTCATATCAGCGCACACTCCGCTGCAGAGTGAAAATCTCATTCTGATAAGAACGTTCATTGAACAGGAAAGGTGTATATTTCCTTGATTCCTTTGCAAGTGAGATTTGCCAATACCCCAGAGTCAGATCGATGTAACTAAAATACTTAGTACAGTGGAAGCGTACTAACATTTCTTGCAAAGGAACAGGTCGATCACGTTCGATCTCAACAACTTTATTTAGAGTCCTAGCGTCTAATACTAACTGAATTTATCTATTTTAGTTTTTCACTGCCACTATTGGAGTGTTATATGGACTACCTGACCATTCAACTTTTAATGAAATTAAAAAAAAAGAAAATATTTATATATATATATATTATGTAAAAAAAATGAATAAAATTAAATGAATCGAAAATGGATTTGCAAATGGGGGGAGGAAATGTTGCTTTAAATTGTTTTTGTTATTTTTTTCTTTCAGTACGAACTTTGTTGTAGAACCTCTTATTTACGTGTGGTAATAAAAATTCATTTAGACAGAATTAAGCACATTTAAAATTACGTGAACCTTCAACCCTCTCATGCTGATAAATTCATACTAACTGATTAAGAACATTTAGTTGAAAATTGTATAAAATAATTTTTTTTTCGTATTTCGGCCTTGGCACACATTTTCTAAATGCAGTGGTTTTTTAAATAGTTACTGAATTCTTTCCCGGCGTTAGCTATGGAACACAAGACTGTCTCTGTTAGCAGAAAATGGTTAAATATTATCAAGCCGACCTGATCGTTTAATTATCATTGACAAAACACACTTCACTATACGTTTAAGTTATTTGCTTTAGAAATTGAAAGAACCAACAGATTAACAACTTCAACGTTAACTACCCGCCTATGAATGCACAAAGGTGAATCCAGTAGTAAATTCCGTCAGCCTCAGGATCGTTGTAAAAGAAAAATATTTTCGTAATTCACTGCTAATTTTATCTGCTCCCGATTTACGGGTTTGGTAATTTTTTTTTTTTTTTAGCGGAACAATTTTTTAAATGTGCCGCCGCTGCAAATCGTTCGGTCGCGGCACAGCCCAGCAACACCAACGATAATCGCTAAAAATGCTGAAAATTCTTTAAAGAAATATTATAGATGACATGGGCAAGCTAATTTACATTAGTAATATACAATTTTGATAAATTATAATTTATTTAGACCACAACAATAATTAAACTTACATTACTTTGTAATTTCTCCTCTAATGGCGGCTAAAGATAGATACAGACAAAAGAAGTCTACTCATTCATAAAATGCTACGTCACAGGTTCCTCTCTCTCTCAGCTCTCGAGGAAGACGACAAAGAATGTACATTATGTATTCCTATTTATACCACTGCCGACCGTTAATGTCTCTTTGCAATCTTACAACATTACTCCCCTCTGTGGCTGTATTTTACATTTTTCTTATCGCAGATATTAACATATTTCGTAATTACAATATAAGTATAGAAATATTACAATCATAAATATATCGAGAATATTACTACAGAAAATATTACAATAATAAGGAATGTCCTTTATACAAAATTAAATAATTTTTTTTGTTAAACAATTACAGTGCATACGAATTGCTTCATAGCGTACATAGTACAATTAAATGTCATTTCATTTTATTAATAGTGTGTGTGCCGCCAGGGAACGTTACAAACTATACCCTAGTTGATCATCGTGTTAATTTCATTTCTCACTGTTTCATGCACATTCAGTATGAAGAAACAGGGAAATCTGAAAAATATTTCATGGTTTTTAATCTTTAGTTTATATTCGTATCCTTTAATCCTGTTCTTTAGCTAAATGCTAGCTCAGTGTTCATTATCGTAGTTTTAATTCATACTTCTGCTCATGGGTTATGTCTGACAATTCTGAACGTTCTTCATTAATTGATTTTTCTATTCTCTCCCATAGTTAATCTCATTTTTTTCATCCCCATCTTCTTCCCTTACGATTAAACTTTTATCCAACTGTACATTCCAACTATTAAGATTTTCCTTGCGCCAGTTCTCCTCCTTACGTTTCCTTATTTTTATCCACTTTTGCTCATTGCTAGCTTTTATACACTTTTTTTGCTTGCAAAATCACCGAACGTGTCTTCAACCTATCAATTCCTAGCAATACTGGTAAACTGACACCAGCCATTACAAGCACTGATTGTCGTAACGTTATTCCTGAAGTATTAAATGACAATAACACTTCTTCCTCGAACTTCTCATTTTTTGTTACTTTTAATCCTATTACCTGGATGTTTGTTACCGTAAATGATTAACTATGCCAAAAGAGTTTATTCCTGTCCAAAATCTCTTTCGCTAACAAACTAATTTTCCTTCTAGTATCAATCTTATAGTCCACCGTTTGATTGTTAACCAAGCGTTGTACTACTAGTGTAGGAGCCTTCTGTACCTGACTTTTCTTTCTAAATTTAACTCTTCATTTAAGAGTTGTCGGCCTCTATACCGAAGAAAAGCACTTCTATTGATTGACGGTCCTTCCATAGGAATCGCTTGGTGATAGTCTGTGACATCCTCAATTATTACATTATTATCTGATTATGTAGAGGCCACATGTTTTGACTGACCACGACTCTTTGGCCTGTTATTTCCAACATCATGATTACGATTATTACTTGAATGGTTCCTAACACTGTTAACACTGTAATTCTTACTATTACCATTTACATTGTCACAACTATTACTAAAATTTGCATTCTGGTGATAGTAATTATTATTATTAGATCCATTCCTTTTCCAACTATTTATCTTACTACTGCCATGCGCATTATTCTTATAATTATAGCTATTTCTGTTATCCTTTCTGAAAGTCCCGTTAGCATTACTTCGGCCTCCATAATTATTCTTGACTTCAGTAGGGTTAGATTCTCATATCTCTATTGTGCCTTGAGTTTTCAAATAATCCAATTGGTCTAATAATTCGAGAAGAGGTTCGGCCTGAACCTACCTTCCTCCTGCTAACCTTTTCCTATGTGGTAGCCATGTAATTGGTACCTAGATTAGATGTATCTCGTTTACAGGTTCTTCTAAATAAAGTGCTCGGTTGAAGTGGTTCTCGACAAAACTCCTAAGTCTGGCCTAACTCTCAGTATACCTCTTAGGATTAAACAACTCCTATATTAATGTTCTTTGAGCATTAGATGACCAGTACCTAGCTTTAAATGTATTAGCAACATCTTCAACTGCAGTGAATTTATTAAAGTTTAACATCGTGCACTGAGAAATATTTGCCTCTAAATGACTAATCATAAATCTTATACAGCCATTATCGTCCCACGATCAAGGTAAAGCTCCTTGGAACTATTTTAAGAATATCACAAAAAATGGCTCTGAGCACTATGGGACTTAACATCTCAGGTCATCAGTCCCCTAGAACTTAGAACTACTTAAACCTAACTAACCTAAGGACGTCACACACATCCATGCCCGAGGTAGGATTCGAACCTGCGACCGTAGCGGTCGCGCGGTTCCAGACTAAAGCGCCTAGAACCGCTCGGCCACCATCTTCCGGCTTAAGAATATCACAGATAGCACTGGTCCCGTTGGTTTAAAATGTGGAAAGTGATTTCCACTGCTTTTAACTCCCTGCCTCAACTCTTCTACTTGATTGCAGGTACCATTATCATCTTTACACTTACATCTAGGTTCATAGCTTGAATTATTTAAAGATCTAGATTCCGACGGCTCACTCTCATTGTTATCTCTTGAACATAATATGCTCTCACTACATGGAGTCCAGATAGACTGAGCTCCATTTCGTACTTTCGTTTCACTTACTGCCTTAGTGTTACTCTGAGAAATGCTAATTATGATAATTTTGTATGTATTCCTTTTACCTTCTCCACAACCTCTTCTGTTTTTTCTCTAGCTTGTAATCCATTACTTTGCTAATATCTTTTGTTTGACTTCCAATGTTGTTAGCATTCTCACTAATCTGATCACTTCCATCTTGCAGCAACAAACTAATTGACGTCGGCCGCGGTGGCCGAGCTGTTGCAGTCGCTTCAGTCCGGAACCTCGCGGCTGCTACGATCGCAGGTTCGAATCCTGCCCCGGGCATGGATGTGTGTCCTGTCTTTAGGTTAGTTAGGTTTAAGTAGTTCTAAGTCTAGGGGACTGATAACCTCAGATGTTAAGTCCCATAGTGCTCAGAGCCATTTGAACCATTTTTGAAACTAACTGACTCATCCTGAACCTCCTTAATCTTTCCTGTATCAGGAAGTGCTGTTAACCTACTCAACGCTCTTTCTAAGGATTCTATCTCATTATTAAGCTCGTCATATCTTTGATTTAACACTGTTACATCTTTTAAAAATCATCTTTAATTTCCTTCTGACCATGTTTTATTTCCTTCTTTAAAACCTCCTGAATCGCTTCCATCTCCTTCTGGCCCGCTAATATTTAACACATCTTTAAGCTCTCCTTTAATTTTGTAAACTCACACTTTACACCAATAATTATTAGAGCCACTAACTATTTCATCTATACACGCCTTCTCTTTCGATCCAACCGATCAAACTTGCCTCAGCAAACCGAATTAACGTTCAAACAATATTCAAACTCTGTTTCGACTATTTCAGTCGATTACACGAAATACTCAAACTATCTACAACACCCCCGCAGCTGAACAACACTACATCAATCAGATATTAGAATGTAATCGTCGTTTAGCACTTGACAGTTTCCTCATGACGCCTCCTCCTTGTTCTCGTCCTGCTCTGTGAGATGTTGAAACTGATGCCGAAGCTGACGCTGAAGCCGTTGAGGACGCCGAAGGCGATGTCTATGTTGATGCCACTGCTGCTACTTACAGTCTGTTTCTCGTCACTTTACTGGTCCGGTAAGAGTCTGAGGATTGAAAGGCAGCCAGAACCTGGACAAACCTTGAAACTGTCCTTAGCCTATGGGGATACACAACTAAACTACTAATCAGTTCACCTTCACAGTTCATTTCCTATTAAGACTTTACACTCTTTCTGTATTTACTACCAATTAATCCTACTTATAAATGTACTGGAAGAAAGTTAATCGCTTCAGTTGAATCTCATACTTTTCATTTTCCTCAGTCAGTATTTATCGCTCAGGATTTACTTGCACTTAAACATATCCTGGACTCCAGGATCGCCACTCTTTCCTCCCTACACTGTGCCGAAATTGCTATCTCCGAATGTCCACGTAATTTGCCCTTCTTTAAGTCGCTTAGGCACAAACTCGTCCCGGCTCAAGAGAAAATCGACATCAAAAATTAAATAAAAAATGATAAACTAATTTGCTAAATGGTCAGTCGTAAATTAAGTGGCTGGTCTGCAGAGACAGGTCGAGGATATAGAATCAGTGCGTAGTGGGGATGTCCGTGTTACTGATAAGTCGCATATATGTACAGTATTTAATAATCACTTTCTCAATATAGCAAGTGAACTTAATAGAAACAGTGTCCCAACAGGGAATCATATAGCGCTCTTAGAAAAAAGTGTTCCGAGACTGTTACCTGAAATGCTCCTCCATGATACTGAAAAGAGGGAGATTGAGTTAATAATTAAATCACTAAAGACCAAGAACTCTCATGGATATGACGGGGTATCTAGCAGAATACTGAAGTATTGTTCTGTGTATGTTACCCCAGCACTTAGCCATATCTGTAACTTTTCCTTTAGGAGTGGTCGGTTTCCTGACCGATTAAAGTACTCGGTAGTGAAGCCACTTTATAAAAAGGGAGACAGGGATAATGTTGACAATTTTAGACCTATTTCTAATGCCATCGGTGTTTGCTAAAGTTATCGAGAAGGTTGTATATACAAGGTTACAGGAGCATTTAAACTCATATAATTGGCTGTCAAATGTACAGTTTGGTTTTAGAAATGGTTTAACAATTCAAAATGCTATATTCTCTTTTCTCTATGAGGTTTTGGACGGATTAAATAAAATGTTGCGAACGCTAGGTGTTTTCTTTGATTTAACGAAGGCTTTTGACTGTGTTGACCACAAAATATTACTGCAGAAGTTGGACCATTATGGAGTAAGGGGAGTAGCTTACAATTGGTTCGCCTCTTACTTTAAGAACAGAAAGCAGAAGGTAATTCTCCGCAATATTGAGAGTGGTAGTAATGTTCAGTCCCAATGGGGCACTGTTAGGTGGGGCGTTCCCCAAGGGTCGGTGCTGGGGCCACTGCTGTTTCTTATTTGTATAAATCATATGCCTTCTAGTATTGCAGGTGATTCAAAAATATTTCTGTTTGCTGATGACACCAGCTTGGTAGTGAAGGATCTTGTGTGTAATATTGAAACAGTATCAAGAAGTAAAGCTGTGAGTACCGGGCGTGAGTCGTGCTTCGGTAGCTCAGTTGGTAGAGCACTTGCCCGCGAAAGGCAAGGGTCCCGAGTTCGAGTCTCAGTCGGGCACACAGTTTTAATCTGCCAGGAAGTTTCATCAAATAATGTAGTTCATGAAATAAGTTCGTGGCTTGTGGAAAATAATTTGATGCTAAATCACAGTAAGACTCAGTTTTTACAGCTTCTAACTCACAATTCAACAAGAACCGATATTTTGATCAGACAGAATGGACATATTATAAGCGACACGGAACAGTTCAAGTTCCTAGGCGTTGGGATAGATAGTAATCTGTTGTGGAAAGCCCATGTCCAGGATCTTGTTCAGAAACTAAATGCTGCTTTATTTACCATTAGAACAGTATCTGAGGTAAGTGACACTTCAACACGAAAAGTAGTCTACTTCGCATATTTTCATACGCTTATGTCGTATGGTATTATGTTTTGGGGTAATTCTTCTGATTCAAAAAGGGCATTTTTGGCTCAAAAACGGGCTGTTCGAGCTATAAGTGGTGTAAGTTCGAGAACCCCTTGTCGACCCCTATTCAATAGTCTGGGAATTCTGACACTGCCCTCCCAGTATATATTTTCTTTAATGTCGTTTGTTGTTAGCAATATTAGCCTATAACCAAGAGTTAGAAGCTTTCACTCAGTTAATACTAGGCAGAAATCCAATCTGCATGTGGAATGCACTTCCTTGACTCTTGTGCACAAAGGAGTGCAGTATTCTGCTGCATCCATTTTGAATAAGCTACCACAAGAACTCAAAAATCTTAGTAGTTGCCCAAACACTTTTAAGTCCAAACTGAAGAGTTTCCTCATGGCTCACTCCTTCTATTCTGTTGAGGAGCTCCTGGAAGAGCTAAAAAATTCAGCAAATTCCAGTGTTACATTGTTGATTTTCTTTATTTAAACTTACGACTTCTCACCTGAATTTTTTTTTTATATTTCATTTTATCTGTTTCTAATATTGTGTTATAATTTCACGTATTGACTCGTTCCATGACCATGGAGACTTCTCCTTAATTTTGTCCCACGGAACAATAAATAAATAAATAAAAAAAACTAGTGGAGAAACACAACAGAGACGTGCTTGATTTATCAGAAGTACGCAGGTAAGGATAAAAACTGAAAGTTTTAGAGTTTTAAACATGGCTGCATGGTCAGCGACCGTTTACAAAGTAAAATTATACAATAACAGCCCTCGGTCGCAAAAATTAAGTCTTTTGACCCGGTTTCGGCACTACAATGAGTGCCTTCATCATAAGTAAAACATTGAAAATGGCATATAACGTAAGTACAAAAATTGTGGGAAACTTTTTTGTATAAGTGTAAGTACTGACAAACAATACAAGAAAGAAACAGTACTTACATGTCACATATAAAATAAATATCAAGCGATAAAGCTTTAGTCACAAAATTTTTAAAATGGAATACATGGAAGGCAAGCCACTATGGGCTGCTCACACTTGTCGAGCTACAGGTAGCATCAAAATATTGAATTGAAATACACGTTACAGCGGTAGTATGGCGATATAAGCACCTGGCGAACGGCCTACCCTATGGGAGGCCCTAGTCACACGACCTTAAGACCTATGTAACGATAGTATGTAGACGTAGTAAATGTTCTAGTCCTGTCTAAAGGCCGCTTACAACACTCACGGTTTCTACTCTTGCAATTACGTTTAGTACCTCAGATGTTATTCTAGCTTCGGTAATTGAAGCACTTAAACAAAACTACCTCCTGAACAATCGCTAGTGACGTCAGATGCCGCGTAATGGATAAAGCTCAATCAAATGTGAAGTTATCGTGTAGTCTTGGTTGCTGTTTTTCTTTTTCGTCAAACTACTTCTTGCGAGTGATGATAATACTGAAAAACACGGTCGCCAGCCAATATGAAGAACCGATTGACGTTATTCAGCAAATTCACCAAATTTGGTCTTTACTATATTTTGGTTCTTACTGAAACTTTTTCTCTTTTAATAATTTCTATCACTGAAAGAACAGGCTAATGCACGTAGATAGCTGAATAATGACTGCCTTCAGAGTTGGTCACACACACACACACACACACACACACACACACACACACACTTAGAAAGTTTTGGTCCATGAAAACAGCGCCGGAACGACAATAACGCCTACTTACGTTTCTGAAGGTAAGATCAGCAACATTGCCTCTGAAAATATGTATTATACACAAGCAATATTTTACCATACTTTCGTTAGTATCGAAATAATTGCAAAAGGTTTTTTATACTTGGTTTTTCTCAGTTTTATTGAAATAGTTACTTTACGTAATTTCTTGGACAGAAGATCCCAATAACCAAGTTCACATACTAGGTAGAGTTATTGTTAACTTTACTTGCTTTCAAGGCGATCTACAATTCTCCACATTTACTTTAATGGTTGCACTTGAGTGATAATTTAAATTTACTTTGCAAGAAAGCCCTCAGTTGTACGATAATGTTTCACACCAATGGATTCTCGGTTTCATTCTCTTTAGTACAGGAAAGGAACCCTACTTGGAAAACTTTTAACAAATGAGTAGTTTTGCGTAAAAAAAAGATTATTAAACAAAACACGCAAAATCTTGTCAATACTGCTCGTATACAGAACTATGGACGGTTAATTTCAGTAGTGTCGTTGTGAGCACAGTTGCCGGAGATTTAGGTGCTTTGAAGACACGTACCGTTTTTCAGCGACGGAGACTATTACTAGTCTTCGTGGCGTCGAATTATGCGACGTATACCATCGCAAATACGATTTTGACTTTCCTGGGGATTTGCGTCAGTCTAAGTAATGCGTGCTTAAACCATTTCACATCCAGGAACCAACACTCGTTGCAGACGTAATTTTATATCTCGTCTAAAGCGTTGCAAACTTGTACCTTAGCACTTCCACTTCACTCACATCTATTAAGCAGTTAAACTTTAGCTTTGTTTAAACAATACTGCGGAGTACAGAGCGCATCAGCTTTCGTCACCTGCCTCAACAGTGTCTTGCGCCTGTCTGACTCGCCCCACTTCTCTCCTCTCCTGCCTGCTTTCGTTAGCAGCAAAAAATTTCCATCTTTTCCGACCTTCCATAACGTCGGTAAATCCCTACTGGTATTCACCTATATTTAACTTTAGCCCTGAGCTGGTGTTGACTTCACTTTACAAATAATTATACGCAGTTAAATAAAATATATTTACTGTTATTTACATAACATTATAAACATTTGTTAGTTACATATAAACATTAAACTTCACACAGTCAAAGAATATTGTCTTCTGATGACCCTCTTATACACTGCATACTGTACAAATCCCATTGCCGGCCAGGGTGGCCGAGCGGTTCTAGGCGCTACAGTCTGGAACCGGGCGACTGCTACGGTCGCAGGCTCGAATCCTGCCTCGGGTATGGATGTGTGTGATGTCCTTAGGTTAGTTAGGTTTAAGTAGTTCTACGTTCTAGGGGACTGATGACCTCAGAGCCATTGAACCATTTAGAAATCTCATTCTTTGCTCCATTAGTGCAAAGCCTCTCGACTCTAGAAAAGTTGATAGTGTTATAACGTAAACATCACTTAATAAAGACAGTGTCTGAAATGACAATTATTCCTTCCAGCACTATTGGAGACCTCCGGAATAAATCGGTATCCACTCTTTTATAATTAACTTTCTCTTAATCATGGACGCAAAATATTACGAGTACCAGTCAGCCCTTTTCTATGGAGAACACTTCGTAAACTTAGCACTCGATAATCGTGCCAGAAAATACTCCCAAACACTTTTACGATGTATTTATCGTACAACTAGAAATAAATGTATACTAACGTGAACTATCTTGAATTGAGGACCTCCCTTTCTCCTTCCAGTATAAATCACCAAAAATGGTTATCGTTCACGATACGTGATGTACTCAGTGAAGCTAATCTCCAATACGCTCACAATAACGTCCCTAGCACCAATCTGTACTTCAGAATATCTTTATCATCGAAATAAACTAATTTTTAATATAGGACGTTAATTGAGAGAAAACAGACCTTGACTTTGAACCACAGACATAATATGTTGTTATGTCAACGACAGTAAACATCGCTAAACGCAACCTAGAGTACTGAGTTATCTACACTGGCGTCCGAAACTAATGCGATAAACTTCTGTTTCGCCGTCCTGTGATAAATCATGATACAATCATACGAACTGTCAACAGATGTGGTTACGATCGTTTTCTGCACGGAAGATGGCATTCCAATCAACGGACAACCACGCCAGCAATGAAGTCAGGGCACTTACCAAGTGGGGCAATGTTTGCAGGGTAGTCCCAAATCCACAATTGCTGTGTACACAGTCATAGACGGTGCAGTATGGCACAGACAAGATGTCTACAGACTCTGTGCTGTGGAGGGCCATACGAAGAGTCGCAAACTAATGTGGCCCAGTGACTTATTGTGAATCGTTCTGTTGTTTCTCGGATGAGGCGACAGTTTATAGAGACCGAAACTGTATCCCGAAGACCAGGAGAGGGCCGACCACGTGTGACATCAGAAAGAGTGGACAGTTATTTGTCTGTAAGGGCACGACGGTACCTCCTTACTACCGCACTGCAACTGGGAACGTCTAGAGTGGAGTCGTCAACTTGGCGTCTGGACAATCGAAAGGTGGGCCAATGTTCTTTTCACAGATGAGTCTCGATTTGGTCTGGAGAGCGGTTCTCGAGGGAATCGTATCTGGACTGCACGTGGAACACGATTTCGAGACGCAAACATTGTGAAAAGAGACCGATATCGAGGAGGATCCCTAATGATGTGGGCAAGGATTATGTTGACCACTCGAATACTCTTTAGGAAACTGTATAGCTGAATCGTCAAGATGCAGCTGCTGTCAGGTACTCTTTTTTTTGTGGGGGGGGGGGGGGGGGACGGAAGATGTTGCACGCATGGCGTGGCCTGCTCGTTTTCCCGATATGATTGTGGGATGCACTAGGGAAAGGGGTTGCATCACGTCGGCATCCAGCATCCTCTCTCCAAAACTTGTGAGCAGCTGTGCAGGAAGAACAGGCGTTATTGCCTCAACATGAGACTGATGACATGCTTCACAGCATGCCCCGTCGTTGTCAGGTCTGTATTGGTGCCAGAGGTGATCACATCCCATCAGAAAGTGTGCGCAAATTCGTTTAATTGGAAAACAAAGTAGGGCACTTTTCTCTGCATTATGCATATTGCAGTTTATTACGTTCTGTATTCTTTACATTGTTTCTACTTTACTATAAGCTGTTTATACCGTTTTGAGGCAAAATAAAAGCAGCGTTGCAAAATTTCCGTTTGTTGCTTTAATTTTGGATACTAGTGTACGTATTCCTTATTTATTACTATCTTTAGCTCCCGCCACTTGCAAAACCGAATTTCATCAAATTCTCTACCCTTTAAATTAATTGTAAAATGAGTCATATATTTGAATGGGAATGAAAACTCCTGGTTTACATACCATATTTCCTCTCTTTTTCAGTGCGATCTTCTACAATAAACAAACGTAATGTTAACGAGTGACGACAGAACTCTATCCCGAATATCAGTGGGCACCGCCATCACTTTAGTTCTCAACTTAAAAGCCAAGACTCAGCTACTGTAGAGTGTGCCTGCCTGAATCACCAATAACCATTTGCAACACCCAATCTACAGACGTGTGTACAAACTAAGGACTCAGCAGCTGCAAACGATCGACTCAGAAAAATACTGAACTGAATATTTAAAACTACCGTACCTCACGATTCTCTAAAATTCCTACGAGGCATCAAAATCAGTGTACCAGAATCATTTCACTAAACTCATACACAATCTCACGTCATATAAACTTCCTTCATAGGCAAAATAAAATAGGAGGAGCCCAACTCAAAATTAAATTCGGAATATAATTTCACTCGTAGTACTCAAAATAAGTTATGGCAACATTTCAACCCTTTCCTTACTGAACTTCTCAACCAAGAACAACGAAAGTTACATTCACCGCAAAATTCACGGAAAATCTCAAGCCCAGGAAATAATCGACACACATAAAATCGGTAGGGTTATGGTTCCGACATTTGCAAATGTGTCCCGACTATCACGCAGTAAGGAACACGTCGGCTTATTGACTGTGGCTCCGTCCCTCTTCAACCCTCAAAAATGACTTACTCCCACAGAACATCTAGGTGAACCATTTACGTAGACAAATGCGTCACGCATCCGTGTTACAGGGGTAGGGTCTTTTATTAATAATTAAAAACGTTACCAGTTCGAAACCCGCCACCGCTTAAATTTTGATTACTAATCAGCATTGGCGGCCGGAGTGTTCCGGCATAAAAAGTCACCCTCATTCTGCCAACGACCTCGTCAAAGAGGGCGGACGAGCAAACAGGTTTTCAGGGCACTCGCTTACATGGGTCCGTAATTTAGCGTAACGTATTTGTAACGTTATAGGGGACCCGTAACGAGAAGAACGACGATACGTAACGTAACAATATTAAATAACAGAAAAGGAATAACGGTACTGGAATAACGTTGTTATCTGTTGAAACGTTATGCCGTTTAACGTTATTGCAGTAAAGAAATGAATTCCAGTACTTAACGAAATGCAGTGTGGTAACACAAAAGGAGTAACGTTATTGGCCTCAATAACTTTACTGTCCTGCGGTACAGGGAGAACGGTAATGTACGCATAACTAATGATCAGAGGTTCATAACTTAACAAAACCTATTAGTAACGTTATTCGGACCTGAAACGAATCAATCCGTTTTGTTATGTGTTCCATTTGAATTGAACACTGTTGAACGAACTAAAAAAGACCAATTTAAGAAAATTTCTGGAGAAGCATTTTCAGAGGAAATTTATTGATGAATATACAGTAGTTAAAAAAATAAGTGTGCACAAACAATACAAATATCTTCTCGTAGTTACGTTATTACGGGAGTGAATAGTGGCAAAATCTTTCTAGTGTTTGTTTATATGTAGGTAAATAGTATTTTAATGAATTTGAAATTGTGTGCAAATGGTGTTAAGAACAATTTGAGAGTATATTTGGAAATCTCTTTTAAGCCGTTTTCTAGGAAATCGACTTAGAATATTATTTTGAAAATATGTTTTTTTATCACTGTGTCTTGGAAACGGTAAATACGTTTGAAATATGTTATTTAAATAAAATATATTAATTGACTAAATTGATTTACAAAACAAATCCGCCATGCAAGTCGTATTCAATACGGGTCGAACATCGAAGATCTTTTTATTTCCTGAAGAACTAACATTTCAGTATAAATTGGATCACGTCAATCATTTTTTTAATTATTCTCTTCAAATTGTAGAATTTTGAGGGAAAAATATGGTACCTTTGCCTGTGCCCAGTGCTGTGGGGCTGTGCCCGCCAGGTACCGTAGGAAAGTTTGTCAGATTTAAAAAGTAGAGGTTAGAAATCACGGACCAACAATACTTCTTGATGATGTAATATTCTCTGAGGAGAAGGTAACAAACAGATTTTAATATATATACATACATGTGATTTAGTACAAACCTTTTTAAATTGCGGTGTCTATGTACTGGCCTATAACATCCTAAGATGTTGGAAGGAGTTCTTCATGGGTAAAACATATTTCTGTTGTCTTATTTTTTAGTTGAAACTCCCACAAGATTGCTGCTATGGCTAATGGAGACGGTTGGATGAACGAATGATGATAAAGAATTGGTGGAATAAAGTCAGGGGAAACGGGAGAACCCCACGAAAACCTGTCGCGAACCTTTTTGTCCACCACAAATTCCACTTGGATTGGGTGGGTTTCGAATTTTTCTGATAATATAAAATACATACTCCCAGAAAATTCATAGAAATACTGAGTAATTTATTGCAATTGTAATGGAAATGAGTTACGTAGATATATAATAATGAATTATGTGTTGATTAATGTATTACAAATTTAGATTTGTTGTTGTTGTTGTTGCTGTTGTGGTCTTCAGTCCTGAGACTGGTTTAATGCAGCTCTCCATGCTACTCTATCCTGTGCAAGCTTCTTCATCTCCCAGTACCTACTGCAACCTACATCCTTCTGAATCTTCTTAGTGTATTGATCTCTTGGTCTCCCTCTACGATTTTTACCCTCCACGCTGCCCTCCAATTCTAAATTTGTGATCCCTTGATGCCTCAAAACATGTCCTACCAACCGATCCCTTCTTCTACTCAAGTTGTGCCACAAACTTCTCTTCTCCCCAATCCTATTCAATACCTCCTCATTAGTTACGTGATCTACCCACCTTATCTTCAGCATTCTTCTGTAGCACCACATTTCGAAAGCTTCTATTCTCTTCTTGTCCAAACTGGTTATCGTCCATGTTTCACTTCCATACATGGCTACACTCCATACAAATACTTTGAGAAACGACTTCCTGACACTTAAATCTATACTCGATGTTAACAAATTTCTCATTATCAGAAACGATTTCCTTGCCATTGCCAGTCTACATTTTATATCCTCTCTACTTCAACCATCATCAGTTATTTTACTCCCTAAATAGCAAAACTCCTTTACTACTGTAAGTGTCTCATTTCCTAATCTAATCCCCTCAGCGTCACCCGATTTAATTTGACTACATTCCACTATCCTCGTTTTGCTTTTGTTGATGTTCATCTTATATCCTCCTTTCAAGACACTGTCCATTCCGTTCAACTGCTCTTCCAAGTACTTTGCTGTCTCTGACAGAATTACAATGTCATCAGCGAACCTCAAAGTTTTTACTTCTTCTCCATGAATTTTAATACCTACTCCGAATTTTTCTTTTGTTTCCTTTACTGCTTGCTCAATATACAGATTGAATAACATCGGGGAGCGCCGGCCGCGGTGGTCTCGCGGTTCTAGGCGCGCAGTCAGGAACCGTGCGACTGCTACGGTCGCAGGTTCGAATCCTGCCTCGGGCATGGATGTGTGTGATGTCCTTCGGTTAGTTAGGTTTAAGTAGTTCTAAGTTCTAGGGGACTGATGACCACAGCAGTTGTCCCATAGTGCTCAGAGCCATTTGAACCATTTGAACATCGGGGAGAGGCTACAACCCTGTTTCACTCCTTTCCCAACCACTGCTTCCCTTTCATGCCTCTCGACTCTTATAACTGCCATCTGGTTTCTGTACAAATTGTAAATAGCCTTTCGCTCCTTGTATTTTACCCCTGCCACCTTCAGAATTTGAAAGAGAATATTCCAGTTAACGTTGTCAAAAGCTTTCTCTAAGTCTACAAATGCTAGAAATGTAGGTTTGCCTTTTCTTAATCTTTCTTCTAAGATAAGTCGTAAGGTTAGTATTGCCTCACGTGTTCCAACATTTCTACGGAATCCAAACTGATCTTCCCCGAGGTCCCATTCTACCAGTTTTTCCATTCGTCTGTAAGGAATTCGCTTTAGTATTTTGCAGCTGTGACTTATTAAACTGATAGTCCGGTAATTTTCACATCTGTCAACACTTGCTTTCTTTGGGATTGGAATTATTATATTCTTCTTGAAGCCTGTGGGTATTTCGCCTGTCTCATACATCTTGCTCACCAGATGGTAGAGTTTTGTCAGGACTGGCTCTCCCAAGGCCATCAGTAGTTCTAATGGAATGTTGTCTACTCCCGGGGCCTTGTTTCGACTCTGGTCTTTCAGTGCTCTGTCAAACTCTTCACGCAGTATCTTATCTCCCATTTCATCTTCATCTACATCCTCTTCCATTTCCATAATATTATCCTCAAGTACATCGCCCTTGTATAGACCCTCTATATACTCCTTCCACCTTTCTGCTTTCCCTTCTTTGCTTAGAACTGGGTTTCCATCTGAGCTCTTGATGTTCATACAAGTGGTTCTCTTCTCTCCAAAGGTCTCTTTAATTTTCCTGTAGGCAGTATCTATCTTACCCCTAGTGAGACAAGCCTCTATATCCTTACATTTGTCCTCTAGCCATCCCTGCTTAGCCATTTTGCACTTCCTGTCGATCTCATTTTTGAGACGTTTGTAATCCTTTTTGCCTGCTTCATTTACTGCATTTTTATATTTTCTCCTTTCATCAATTAAATTCAATATTTCTTCTGTTACCCAAGGATTTCTATTAGCCCTCGTCTTTTTACCTACTTGATCCTCTGCTGCCTTCACTACTTCATCCCTCAGAGCTACCCATTCTTCTTCTACTGTATTTCTTTCCCCCATTCCTGTCAATTGTTCGCTTATGCTCTCCCTGAAACGCTCTACAACCTCTGGTTCTTTCAGTTTATCCAGGTCCCATCTCCTTAAATTCCCACCTTTTTGCTTTTTCTTCAGTTTCAATCTGCAGTTCATAACCAATAGATTGTGGTCAGAATCCACATCTGCCCCTGGAAATGTCTTACAATTTAAAACCTGGTTCCTAAATCTCTGTCTTACCATTATATAATCTATCTGATACCTTTTAGTATCTCCAGGATTCTTCCAGGTATACAACCTTCTTTTATGATTCTTGAACCAAGTGTTAGCTATGATTAAGTTATGCTCTGTGCAAAATTCTACAAGGCGGCTTCCTCTTTCATTTCTTCCCCCCAATCCATATTCACCTACTATGTTTCCTTCTCTCCCTTTTCCTACTGACGAATTCCAGTCACCCATGACTATTAAATTTTCGTCTCCCTTCACTACCTGAATAATTTCTTTTATCTCGTCATACATTTCATCAATTTCTTCATCATCTGCAGAGCTAGTTGGCATATAAACTTGTACTACTGTAGTAGGCGAGGGCTTCGTATCAATCTTGGCCACAATAATGCATTCACTATGCTGTTTGTAGTAGCTTACCTGCATTCCTATTTTCCTATTCATTATTAAACCTACTCCTGCATTACCCCTATTTGATTTTGTATTTGTAACCCTGTATTCACCTGACCAGAAATCTTGTTCCTCCTGCCACCGAACTTCACTAATTCCCACTATATCTAACTTTAACCTATCCATTTCCCTTTTTAAATTTTCTAACCTACCTGCCCAATTAAGGGATCTGACATTCCACGCTCCGATCCGTAGAATGCCAGTTTTCTTTCTCCTGATAACGACATCCTCTTGAGTAGTCCCCGCCCGGAGATCCGAATGGGGGACTATTCTACCTCCGGAATATTTTACCCAAGAGGACGCCATCATCACTTAATCATACAGTAAAGCTGCATGTTCTCGGGAAAAAATACGGCTGTAGTTTCCCCTTGCTTTCAGCCTTTCGCAGTACCAGCACAGCAAGGCCGTTTTGGTTATTGTTACAAGGCCAGATCAGTCAATCATCCAGACTGTTTCCCCTGCAACTACTGAAAAGGCTGCTGCCCATCTTCAGGAACCACATGTTTGTCTGGCCTCTCAACAGATACCCCTCCGTTGTGGTTGCACCTACGGTACGGCCATCTGTATCGCTGAGGCACGCAAGCCTCCCCACCAACGGCAAGGTCCATGGTTCATGGGGGAAGATTTAGATTTATAATGAATGAATTTTATGAATATCTAGTAGGTCTGTTTTGTTTTTAAATACATATATCCTGGTTTTGAAGAGCATGTATGCTTTTGTATCCTCCAATTTTTTAGTACACATTATTTCACCCCCTAGGCCCATAGCGATAATGAATTGTAACGCGCGGGTCGGACGAACACAATATCACATTGAATATTGTGTAGAGCCCCCAGGAACACGCAGAAGTGCAGCAACACCACGTGCGTGGACTCGACTAATGTCTGAAGTAGTGCTGGAGGGAACTGACACCGTGTGTCCTGCAGGGCTGTCCATAAATTCGTAAGAGTAATAGGGCGTGGAGATCTTTACTGAACAGCACGTTGCAAGGCATCTCAGATATGCTCAGTAATGTCCATACCTGGGGAGTTTAGTGGCTATTGGAGGTATTTAAACTCAGAAGAGTGTTCCTGGAGCCACTCTGTAGGAATTCTGGACGCGTGGGGTATCACATTGTCCTGCTGGAATCGCCGAAGTCCGTCGGAATGCACAATGGACATGAATGGATGCAGGTGATTAGACAGGGTTCTTACGTACGTTTCATATGTCAGAGTCGTATGTAGACGTATCACTCCAACTGCACACGCCCCACACCATTATAAAGCCTCCGCTAGCTTGAATAGTCCCCTGCTGACACGCAAGATCCACGGATTCATGAGGTAGTCTCCAAAGCCCTACATGTCTATCCGCTCGATACAATTTGAAACGAGACTCGTCCGACCAGGCAGCATGGTTCCAGTCATCAACAGTCCAAAGTCGGTGTTGACGGGCTCAGGTGAGGCGTAAAGCTTTGTGTCGTTCTGTCATCAAGGGTACACGAGTGGGCCTTCAGGTCCGAACGTTCATATCGATAATGTTTCGTTGAATTGTTTGCAGTTTGACACTTGTTGATGGCCTAGCATTGAAATCTGCAGCAATATGCGGAAGGACTGAAGTTTTGTCATGTTGAACTATTCTCTTCAGTCGTCGTTGGTCCCGTTCTTGCAGCATCTTTTTCCGGCCACAGCGATATCGGAGATTTGATGTTTTACCGGATTCCTGATATTCACGCTACACTCGTGAAATGTTCGTTGGGTGAAATCCCCAATTCGTCGCTACCTCGGAGATACTGTGTGCATCGCTCGTGCGTCGACTATAACGCCACTTCAACGTCACTTAAATCTTGAAAACCTGCCATTGTAGCAGCAGTAACATAGCTAACAACTGCACCAGGCACTTGTTGTCTTATATGGGAGGTGCCGACCGCTGCTCCGTATTCTGCCTGTTTCCAATCTCTGTATTTGAATACGGTTGCCTATACCAGTTTCTTTGGCGCTTCAGTGTAATATAATATTATTGCGCCTTCACATGCACGGCCGTCGTTGGTTCCTGTCTCTATAGTGCCGCGCATGGAAGGTCTCCGTGTTGGGATGCTCATACGTGATCAGCAGCAGCAACCGCGGGATTCGCGGGAAGCTTGCATTTGCAAGGCTGTTTATCACGAGGTGGTCCTAGGCGTGGTGAGGTATATTCACCCGCAAGGGCGTGCCATTCGCCGTGATCCAGGTATCGGCTAGGGCGCCGGCGTAGTAGTTACTGAGCGGCGGGGTTTTGTTACCTTTCTTCCAGGAGTGCTAGTTCTGCAGAATCGTAGGAGAGCTTCTGTGAAGTTTGGAAGGTAGGAGACGAGATACTGGTGGAAGTACAGCTGTGAGGACGGGGCGAAAGTCGTTGCTGGGTAGCTGGTTCGAGGTACACATGCTGTGTGAATTGCACAAAATTAGACGCAATTCGAATCACAAGAAAAAGTTCTGTAACATGTTAAACATTATATCTGAAAGAATGGGCACTGGTTAATACAAAAAAAGAAGACTGTGTTGACAGTGATGTATTGTAGTTACTGTAAATTTTTGGTGTGTGCTTTTTCTACTTTAGAGAGTAGTTTTGGAAATTTTATGAGCTAATGTAAAGAACTTATGACAGTCAGATTGCGTATCTAGTAGTGTCAAAACACAAAACATTAAAGCTGCATTATTGATTTATGTTTAAATATGTGACAAATTTTATGGAAATGTCCATATCACTTGGTTAAAACCATAAGATTCTATCTGATATAATGTAATATTCAATGGCTGGCACATTGACCTGTTCATTTTTGCAGTGTGATGTGTAAGTCAGTTTTGCAGTGAAATACTTATTTTATGGGTCTTATTACTTCAGATACTTAACATTCCATTCATGTCTAGAAAGTGTAGCTGGAAGGCTAGTCAACCTTATCACATCTCTTTTCCGCCATTCTCAACTATTTCAGAAGTTGTCTAATTAGATTATCAAATTTTTTTAATATGCGATGGGCATAAATCTTCCATATTCTGTATTTGGTGACTTCCATACATTTGTGTGAAATGCTCATAGCTAGTCTGACTGAGCTGAGAAGGTTAAAGATTAGTTTTTACCCTTAACCTGTCTCTCACGGAGACGATTTCCTTGTGTACATTAATATATTAAAAATTATCCCACCAACTTGCTGATATCCTTCATAAAGAACTATTTATGCTTCTGTAAAGATTGGAGCCCATGTAATTCAAAGTGCAGTTTTTATTTATTCATGGTTGAAGTTTGAATGTCTTTAAAAAAAACTCTTCTTGATGTTTAAATTAATTCTTTCTGGTAATTTAGTCAGTAATACAATCTTCTGTTGTATTTCTTTAATATCAGCATAATTGCAATGATAAAACTGTTTTTGTTTAAATCATTTGATGTATAACATGTGTACATGGTTAGTAGATGTACTTAGTATGTATTTGGAATGTATAAAATTGTTTCTTCAATAAATGATTTTTTTTTAAAAAAAAGGTTGGCAGAGCACTTGCCCGCGAAAGGCAAAGGTCCCGAGTTCAAATCTCAGTCCAGCACACAGTTTTAATCCGCCAGGAAGTTTCATATCAGCGCACACTCCGCTGCAGTGTGAAAATTTCATTCTGGATCACAACACAAGGTTTAGAAAACTGTCTAAAAACATTGTTTGTTGTAAAATAATTTGGTTTATTGTTTCGATTATTTTTATTTAACCTAGTTTACGTCTGAAGTTTTTTTTAAATAGAAAATGTTACACATAGTTTTAATATCATAGATCTTTGGAATCGTATATACTGTAGGTAATGTCAGTTCTTTTCTTTTTTGTATGCTCTTCAAAGGAAAATACACAAAGTTTTGTGTTTCTTTGTCTTGAATTATTATTTTTGGTTTCTATGATAATAGTATTTGAAATAAGAAAACAATGATATTCTGTAATTTTTCAGAGTTGCCTTGAATTCTATAATCGTTCCTCCACTCATTCCGGAGCTTGCTGCCGCAGTACGAGCGAAACTAATTCAGGAATTGAAGTGCAGACTGGTCTCTCTAAAAAGTCAACGCAACATCAAAAACCATCGAAATTTTTTTAGGAGTAAACGTTCAGTACGTCAAGGACGGGAGATTGTAGTTAGGACTCTGTGAGTCGTCGAACGAATCGAAAAACATTCGGGGGCCAAGCTCAAGGTGGAAATTATTTTGTTGTTGGATTGCTTCGAAGTTCTTCTCGAGTATGTAGTGAGTTTCACAACAGATAACCGGGTTAATATGCCGAAGGCCATTAACCTTTGGGTGAAGGCATTTCTACGTTGGAAGATTGGGACGAAGATCGTTCATTACTTGAATGTGACCTACTATGTGAGGGAAATCACCTAGAGTGTGTCAGACGCACGAACACACCCTGCAATTGGCTGTTGATGACGGAATCACTGCGACTTCGCCCCTTGCACGAGATGACCTCAACGCCAACTTTACTCTTTAGTAATGTGTCTTCGAACTCCAATGGTCGCCCGCCTCATATGAAGATAGCAATAAGCTCTAGCCACGCTAGATACTAGCACTAGATGGGGATCGTCTTACGATATGATGGCGTCGTTCAAGAGACTTAGAATTTCCATTCGCGATTTTTTTACAGACAAAGATGAGGAGAAGTACAATCTCAGCCTTCTCGAAAGCGCCATAGCCGCCCTATCAGAACCATAATTACCGCTTTGCAGGAGGAAGGGCTCCTCTTGGGGGATTTTTACACGCTTTGGCTGCAGTACCAACTTCATCTTGACAACATGTACTGTGCGGCTGGTCCCGGCGGAGGTTCGAGTCCTCCCTCGGGCATGGGTGTGTGTGTTTGTCCTTAGGTTAATTTAGGTTAAGTAGTGTGTAAGCTTAGGGACAGATGACCTTAGCAGTTAAGTCTCATAAGATTTCACACACATTTGAACATTTTTTGACAACATGTCCGGTAGCGATCTTGCGAAGAACTTGAAAATACCAATGGACAAAAGAGAATGTGCTCAAATGTATAAAAGTGCTGCAGTGAGATGTAAGGCATTGGTCGATTACCCGGTTTTCAAGTCGGTCATCTCAATGGAGCCCCGATTTTTTTCGTTCCTGGAAGAAGATGACGTGGAAGCTGCTATTTCTTACGTATCTAGAATATGGTTTAAGATCCAGAAGGTGATTGATACCGAAACTGGAAAAGAAGAAATGCGACAGCATCCTGCGGTGGATGATGAATCCGATGAAGAGGATGACTAACTTCAGTGACTAGTGACGGAGAAGAATGTCCAGCGATACAAAGCTCGGAACGAATGTAACCGAACGGCTTTGTATATTAAGACAAAACTCCGCAGCTATTTCGAAAGTACGAAGCAACTCAAGACGAGGGCAAATGCCCTCCAATACTGGGAGGAGTAACTTTGAGCACAGCGAGAACTGTATGCACTTGCTTGCGTAGTTCTCGCCGTCCCAGAAACATAGGTGAGCGTGGAGCTACTCTTCTCGTCTCTGCGATACGTGCTGAACCCACTGAGGTACAAACTTGGCGAACAATATGTGAAAAACGTTTTGTTCCTGCACGTTAACAAGGATATTGTGCGGGAAATCTTCCTTGACCCCCATCCCCGTTAACTACATCGTCTTTGTCTTCTGGGGAAAGCAATTGCTCTTCTCTGTTCTCCAATTTGGAAGCTGAG
Source organism: Schistocerca nitens (assembly GCF_023898315.1). NCBI lineage: Eukaryota > Metazoa > Arthropoda > Insecta > Orthoptera > Acrididae > Schistocerca > Schistocerca nitens. The sequence goes on from NC_064622.1 coordinate 250,258,739, forward strand.
TTGCCGATGATGGAGGCAGGTACCTGTAATACCAGCACCTAAGTTAAGCCATATATATTGCTATTTTGTGCTAAGCGCCAATGTGTTTGCAATATAAATTCTTGTTTCATCATGAAATGTTTATTGTATTATTCACTGACAAATATGTGTTATTTTATGTTCCATATTTTGAAAACCACGAAGTATCCTCTCACTGGCAAGACTTCCAAAAAAAAAAAAAAAAAAAAAAAATGAACAAATGGTGCACATACTTTCTGGTACGGCAATATTGGGAGTGACTGGTAGCAAATTCTTTCAACTTTGAGGAAATTCTCACTACACCAATATTTCAATCAATATAACAATTTGTAGAGTAGATTTTGAAAATTTCAAATAAGAATAGGAGTTTTCTAGGAAATCGACATAGAGTTTTTTACGGTTTTAACATTAAGATTGCGACAGGAATTCCACAGTTAAATGCATCAGAGAAGGGATACGTGGAAAGGGTACATTGAAGACCTGTACGAGGGGAAGATTCGTCTGATGTGACAGAAGAAGAAACAAGTAAATTTAGAAGCGACAGGGGATCCAGTATTAGAATCAGAATTTAAAAATAAGCTTTGGATGACTTAAGATCAAATAAGGCTGAAGGGGTAGATGATATTCCATCAGAATTTCTAAAATCATTGGGAGAAGTGGCAACATACGGCAATTCACGTTGGCGTATAGAATGTTTGAGTCTGGCGACAAACCATCGGGCTTTCGGAAAAACATCATCCACACATTTCCAAAGACTGCAAGAGCTGAAAAGTGCGAGAATTATCGCACAATCAGCTTAACAGCTCATGCATCCAAGTTACTGACAAGAATAGTATACAGAAGACTGGAAAAGAAAATCGAGGATGCGTTGGATGACTATCAATTAAGTTTTAGGAAAAGTAGAGATAGGCAAAAGGCAATTCTGACGTTGCCGTTGACAATGGAATCAAAACTAAAGAAAAATCAAGACACATTCATAGAATTTGTCGCCCAGGAAAAAGAGGCCGGCAAAGTAAATTGGAGCAAGCTGTTCGAAATTCTGAGAAAAATAAGGGTAAGCTATAGAGAGGGACGGGTAATATACAATATGTACAACAGCCAAGATGGCATAATAAGAGTGGACGACCAAGAACGATGTGCTCGGATTAAAAAGGGTGTAAGACAAGGATTTAACCTTTATCTCCTACTGTTCAATCTGCACATCAACGAGCAATGATGGAAATAAAAGAAAGGTTCAGGAGTGGAATTAAAATTCAAGGTGAAGGGATATCAATGATAAGATTCGCTGATGATATTGCTATCCTGAGTGAAGGTGAAGAAGAATTACAGGATCTGCTGAAATGAATGAACAATCTCATAGTGCAGAATATGGATTAAAAGTAAATCGAACAAAGACGAAAGTAATGAGATGCAACAGAAATGAGAACAGCGAGAAGCTTAACATCAGGATCGATGGTCACGAAGAGCATGAAATTATGGAATTCTGCTACCTAGGTAGCAAAATAGCGAATGGCGGATGGAAAGGAATTCGTGGTGGACCGCATCAAACCAATCAATAGACAGATGACTAAAAGAAAAAGATCGCTACCATTATTATAAAAATTACAAATGAATTCTACGTGGCCGTTGGTTATTGTTCTGTCGACCGGCTCGCCCAGGATGATGTTTGTCAGGCCCAATCGCTGCTGCAGCCGACGACTGAAGGGTGGTCTCTCCCGCCTCTTTTTCTAATACACGTTTGACTGGAAATTCTACTGGCTTTTTACGACATAGGTGTTAATGTGCATATTAGTTACAGAAATATGACCTATTGTACATCAAGCTCTTAGACTTAACATACGTCCTGGCTGCTGTCACAACAGTTTGAAACGACAAAGTACACCGTGGCGGGACTATAGGCAACCAAATTTGTTTGACACGTCACAGAATTTAACGTCAGGATTGCTCAAGAAGTAGTCGAAGTTGAGGAATTCTGCTACCCAGGCAGCAAAATGAGCCATGACGGACGGAGCAAGGAGGACATAAGAAGCAGACTAGCACTGGCAAAAAGGGCATTCCTGGCCAAGAGAAGTCTGCTAGCATTAGACACCGGGCTTAATGTGAGGAAGAAATTTCTGAGCATATACGTTTGGAGTACTGCATTGTATTGTACCAGTGGAACTGTAGAGGGTAAAGACTGTGGACGAAGACAGATTGGAATACGTCCTGTAAATAATTGAGGACCAGATTGTAAGTACTGCTCTGAGATGAAGAGGTTGGCAATAGAGGAATTCCTGGCAGGCCGCATCAAACCAGTCAGATGACTGATGACTCAATGTTTTAATTTTTTTCACCTCTGCTTTTACACTCTCTGCTGCACTTGTTTCTAAATTCCCAATTTTTCTCTGTAACAAACATAGTTCTCTTTCTACTGAATTTAGCTCCTTTCCTAACGCCGCAGATGAGAACCAAAGGGGTCCTTCTATGAAAAGAAATAGCACCGCAGACCATCAGTCCTGTTTGTCGCACCGTATGGCGGGTGATAGGTTGGTAGCTCACCGCTCTCCAGGGTGTCTCTAGACACGTCTTCAGCCTGGAATTGCATTTACTGGGGTAGAACTGTATTCAGTGATGAGTCCTGCTTCGAACTGAGCCCTAATGAGCAGGGAAGACTTGTGTGGAGGTCATCATCATAGTGCTTTGTAAGTGCTCACAGACACACGTAACCACACGCACTGCCGTTTCCCGTCGCTTCACCTGTCTCGTGATGCGGGTTTTCCCCGTCCCTTCAGCTGACTCGTGATGTGGGACCAGCTCCATTTGAGGCTAGAGTAACGCCTTATGATGTCTAGCTTTGTGTGTACGACTGGGAGATATCTGTCTGGTAATATGCTACCGCACTTTCATTCATTGCCACCAACTAGGTAATACGTTATTTGAATTGTATTGTTCCACGTATGTTAGCTCAGTACTTAGCCATATCTGTAACTTTTCCTTTAGGAGTGGTCGGTTTCCTGACCGATTAAAGTACTCGGTAGTGAAGCCACTTTATAAAAAGGGATAATGTTGACAATTATAGACCTATTTCTATGCCATCGGTGTTTGCTAAAGTTATCGAGAGGGTTGTATATACAAGGTTACTGCAGCATTTAAATTCACATAATTTGCTGTCAAATGTACAGTTTGGTTTTAGAAATGGCTTAACAACTGAAAATGCTATACTCTCTTTTCTCTGTGAGGTTTTGGACGGATTAAATAAAAGGTTGCGAACGTTAGGAGTTTTCTTTGATTTAACGAAGGCTTTTGACTGTGTTGACCACAAAATATTACTGCAGATGTTGGAACATTATGGAGTAAGGGGAGTAGCTTACAATTGGTTCGCCTCCTACTTTAAGAACAGAAAGCAGAAGGTAATCCTCCGCAATATTGAGAGTGGTAATGATGTTCAGTCCCAATGGGGCACTGTTAAATGGGGCGTTCCCCAAGGGTTGGTGCTGGGGCCACTGCTGTTTCTTATTTATATAAATGATATGCCTTCTAGTATTACAGGTGATTCAAAAATATTTCTGTTTGCTGGTGACACCACCTTGGTAGTGAAGGATCTTGTGTGTAATATTGAAACATTATCAAATAATGTAGTTCATGATATACGTTCGTGGCTTGTGGAAAATAATTTGATGCTAAATCACAGTAAGACTCAGTTTTTACAGTTTTTAACTCACAATTCAACAAGAACTGACATTTTAATCAGACAGAATGGGCATGTTATAAGCGAGACGGAACAGTTCAAGTTTCTAGGCGTACGGATAGATAGTAAGCTGTTGTGGAAAGCCCGTGTTCAGGATCTTGTTCAGAAACTAAATGCCGCTTTATTTACCATTAGAACAGTATCTGAAATAAGTGACATTTCAACACGAAAAGTAGTCTACTTCGCATATTTTCATACGCTTATGTCATATGGTATTATTTTTTGGGGTAATTCTTCTGATTAAAAAAGGGTATTTTTGGCTCAAAAACGGGCTGTTCGAGCTATGTATGGTGTAAGTTCGAAAACCTCTTGTCGACCCCTATTCAATAGTCTGGGAATTTTGACATTGCCCTCACAGTATGTATTTTCTTTAATGTCGTTTGTTGTTAGCAATATTAGCTTATTCCCAAGAGTTAGCAGCTTTCACTCAGTTAATACTAGGCAGAAATCAAATCTGCATGTGGAATGCACTTCCTTGACTCTTGTGCAGAAAGGAGTGCGGTATTCTGCTGCATCCATTTTCAATAAGCTACCACAAGAACTCAAAAATCTTAGCAGTAGCCCAAACACTTTTAAGTCTAACCTGAAGAGTTTCCTCATGGCTCACTCCTTCTATTCTGTCGAGGAGCTCCTGGAAGAGCTAAAAAATTAAGCAAATTCCAGTGTTACATTCTTGATTTTCTTTATTTAAACTAACGACTTGTCGCCTGAATATGTTTCTTATATTTCATTTCATCTGTTTCTACAATCGTGTTATAATTTCATGTATTGACTCGTTCCATGACCATGGAGACTTCTCCTAAATGTGGTCCCACGGAACAATAAATAAATAAATAAATAAATTTATCCGTCTCAAGTTTTGCAGATCAGTGTATAAATAGCAACATAATCAAATTATTTCTCACTTTTAATAATATTAACTGATACTCGGTTACACCGTTCACCAGCTTCGATACTCAAAAGCAAATAAATTTTTGTTGCGAGAGAAACCTAATAGCGACACCACTCAAGTTCTAGCAAACTGCGTAGTGACGGGTGTGCTTTATTCCAAGCATAGCAGGCGTCTGTGGTTTTGCAGCAAATTCGAGAAGTGCCAAATGGCCCACACTACTCAGCAGCCAATACTAACGGCGATTCCCCAATATTGTGCAATCATCCCGATGAACACCAGGCGAAAGTGGAGGTTTTTTGTTTAACACGCCAACGTAGTCTGACATTAAAAATAATTGTACTGAAGAAGGCAATGTCTTTCGAAAATCCAGTATTAACTCAAACAGTGCAAAATCGATGTGGCCAGCCCCTGTATACAAGATGATAGACATTGTTTCGTTGCTTTCCTTGTTGTCCCATTTCCTGCCTAAAAATTAGATGTGTTTTCTGCTTTGGCTCAAGAGATCGTTATTCCTGTCTTGATACTAACTTGTAAGCTTATTACAGTTTAACGCAGTTTCAACCATTGCAAATAAGACATAATCAACCATTACCTCCTAATTTCAAAAATAAGTACTAAATTTTCTCATCCTGTTAAGTTGTAGTAAAATTCATAAACCGTCTGGAGATGGCTTTATGCCCTATAGGCTGAGCGTCTGAAGGAAGAAGAGACTGGGCGGGCATCACAGTTTGGTTGCTGTTGATTTGTCCTTCATACACGAGAACGGACATCTATGACAGCACTGCTGATTTTCGATGTGGTTGATTTTTGGATCATTTTTAGGAACAGGTGAAAAATGCTCCTGTAGGAGCACAAAAAAAGCGGATGTGCTCCTCTTTAAAATACACTCGACAGAAAAGTTGAGAACCAGGTGCCTTAATCCTCACCAAAAATTATGGCATGAGAACATATTCGCGCTTTTTTACAGTCTCTCTCTGTAGGGAATCCTTCATACTCATCGTCTCCCTCTCACTGCCACCCTCTATGTATATCTTCCACTCTCCCATTTTTGTTTCATTGGCACACTCTCCTGCCTGTCTCTTCCACTGTCATTGACTGCTTCCCTTTTTTTCGATCTTCCTTATCACCATCGCCTTCTTTGCAACTTTCACAGTCTCTCTGTCCCACTATCAATGTCTTTGTCCCATTACTTTTCTCTAGCATTGCCACAGTCTCCTTCTTTCTCACTTGCAGTCGGCTGTCTTTCTCTTCAACCACCTGTCCTGTCCAAACATGTTCTTCAGGATGGTTTGCTCACTGTTATGACCTCTAGACGGGGAAATATGTGGGTGTAGGGGAGGGGGAATGTGGGGAAATGTATTCGTGTTGAAGTCCTCCGTTCTGGCTGGTGGCTGGGGGGGGGGGGGGGGGAGGGAGGAGAGGGCCCCAGGCCACTCAATCCTATGTATGGTCTTCACGCATTTCTTCTTTTCATTTCCACTGTCTCCTCACTCTTTTCCTCCCACTGCCATTATCTCGATCCATTTCCCTTTCTCTTTTAATGCTACTCTCTTTCACTGACCATAACTATCTTCTTTCTCTTTAGCTCCTATTGCTATTGTCTTCTCCCATTCTGTTTCACTGCCACTTTCTCTTTCCCTCCATCATCACTGGTACTGTTTCCTCTCTCTTTTACTGTAACTGTCTCTCTGCTACTCTCTTCCAGTACAAGAAACAGCGAATATGTTCGCAACCTAAAATTTTGACTTAGTAACAATCGAGGCAGCTGGTTAGTCATTTTCTTATCAGAGTTCGTTAAAGTGGAGCAAATTCGCTTTTTTTATGCTTCGACACAGGCATTTTTCAGCTGCTTACCTTACTTTGCCTGTTTCAGCATGTTTGGCTGCTTATATGAAGCGAATTCTGTGAGGCAGTAAAGTTTTGTCTGTTTATTTATCCACATTGGTACATTTACGAAGGTTGGCGCTTATGAACAACAAATAAGTTTGCATAATGAATGTGTAACAGATAACCGTCTCCCACCCAACACAACTTAACTTTATTCTACTTTACGTAAAAATGCACAAAATTTTTAGGCTACACCTATAGTATACCAAAACTTCCGGTGTTTGATATGCAGTTACGATGAATTCCATACTATAAAACAATTTTCTGGAAGGTTATTAAGCCTCAGGTGGCATTATTGAATTATTTATAGGTCAAAAAAATGGTTCAAATGGCTCTGAGCACTATGGGACTCAACTGCTGTGGTCATAAGTCCCCTAGAACTTAGAACTACTTAAACCTAACTAACCTAAGGACAGCACACAACACCCAGCCATCACGAGGCAGAGAAAATCCCTGACCCCGCCGGGAATCGAACCCGGGAACCCGGGCGTGGGAAGCGAGAACGCTACCGCACGATTTATAGGTCAAGAAGACATGTATGTTAAATGGCCGTTATATAAAGACAACGTGTTATATACACTCCTGGAAATGGAAAAAAGAACACATTGACACCGGTGTGTCAGACCCACCATACTTGCTCCGGACACTGCGAGAGGGCTGTACAAGCAATGATCACACGCACGGCACAGCGGACACACCACGAACCGCGGTGTTGGCCGTCGAATGGCGCTAGCTGCGCAGCATTTGTGCACCGCCGCCGTCAGTGTCAGCCAGTTTGCCGTGGCATACGGAGCTCCATCGCAGTCTTTAATACTGGTAGCATGCCGCGACAGCGTGGACGTGAACCGTATGTGCAGTTGACGGACTTTGAGCGAGGGCGTATAATGGGCATGCGGGAGGCCGGGTGGACGTACCGCCGAATTGCTCAACACGTGGGGCGTGAGGTCTCCACAGTACATCGATGTTGTCGCCAGTGGTCGGCGGAAGGTGCACGTGCCCGTCGACCTGGGACCGGACCGCAGCGACGCACGGATGCACGCCAAGACCGTAGGATCCTACGCAGTGCCGTAGGGGACCGCACCGCCACTTCCCAGCAAATTAGGGACACTGTTGCTCCTGGGGTATCGGCGAGGACCATTCGCAACCGTCTCCATGAAGCTGGGCTACGGTCCCGCACACCGTTAGGCCGTCTTCCGCTCACGCCCCAACATCGTGCAGCCCGCCTCCAGTGGTGTCGCGACAGGCGTGAATGGAGGGACGAATGGAGACGTGTCGTCTTCAGCGATGAGAGTCGCTTCTGCCTTGGTGCCAATGATGGTCGTATGCGTGTTTGGCGCCGTGCAGGTGAGCGCCACAATCAGGACTGCATACGACCGAGGCACACAGGGCCAACACCCGGCATCATGGTGTGGAGAGCGATCTCCTACACTGGCCGTACACCACTGGTGATCGTCGAGGGGACACTGAATAGTGCACGGTACATCCAAACCGTCATCGAACCCATCGTTCTACCATTCCTAGACCGGCAAGGGAACTTGCTGTTCCAACAGGACAATGCACGTCCGCATGTATCCCGTGCCACCCAACGTGCTCTAGAAGGTGTAAGTCAACTACCCTGGCCAGCAAGATCTCCGGATCTGTCCCCCATTGAGCATGTTTGGGACTGGATGAAGCGTCGTCTCACGCGGTCTGCACGTCCAGCACGAACGCTGGTCCAACTGAGGCGCCAGGTGGAAATGGCATGGCAAGCCGTTCCACAGGACTACATCCAGCATCTCTACGATCGTCTCCATGGGAGAATAGCAGCCTGCATTGCTGCGAAAGGTGGATATACACTGTACTAGTGCCGACATTGTGCATGGTCTGTTGCCAGTGTCTATGTGCCTGTGGTTCTGTCAGTGTGATCATGTGATGTATCTGACCCCAGGAATGTGTCAATAAAGTTTCCCCTTCCTGGGACAATGAATTCACGGTGTTCTTATTTCAATTTCCAGGAGTGTATTTGAATGGGAATGAAAACTCCTGGTTTACTTACCATATTTCCTCTCTTTTTCAGTGAGATCTTTTACAATAAACAAACGTAATGTTAATATGTCAATATTTTTAACATATATTCTTAAGATAATATTCTCGGGGAACCTTAAGATAATATTCTCGGGGAACTTCAAAACTTTTTTCGCATTATTATTCGTTACCAAGCGCCAGAGGTTCAAAGTTACTATACTGATCCAGAAAACAGCCAAAACAGGATTTTAGGCATTTTTGCCCCGTGGGCAGCAGTAATCTAAACAATTAACTACAGAAAGTGGCTCAAATTTTAACTGTCCATTCTTAGACATTTATCTAGAGATACTATTTTCCCGTTTGCGAAAATCTTTATCCGTTATCAACATACAGCCGAAAAACAATGACTTTTGGGGGGAGGGTGACTTCTACAATTTCTCTTTATGGAAAATAGTCGTAATTTTAGCCATATTTACTTAAGGTGATGTCCTCGGGAAACTTTGAAACTATTTTCCATATCAACATCCGTTACCGAGATTCAGAAGTTCGAAGTTAACGAACTTACACGTACAGATACACGTAATATTCGGTCTCAGCTTTAACTGACGGAGCGAACACAAGATTTCTGGGGTCGTCACAAAGGTTCTGAGGTCACCAAACTTTGTTTTTAGTCACTATAGTTTCACCGCAACTACACTCCTGGAAATTGAAATAAGAACACCGTGAATTCATTGTCCCAGGAAGGGGAAACTTTGTTGACACATTCCTGGGGTCAGATACATCACATGATCACACTGACAGAACCACAGGCACATAGACACAGGCAACAGACCATGCACAATGTCGGCACTAGTACAGTGTATATCCACCTTTCGCAGCAATGCAGGCTGCTATTCTCCCATGGAGACGATCGTAGAGATGCTGGATGTAGTCCTGTGGAACGGCTTGCCATGCCATTTCCACCTGGCGCCTCAGTTGGACCAGCGTTCGTGCTGGACGTGCAGACCGCGTGAGACGACGCTTCATCCAGTCCCAAACATGCTCAATGGGGGACAGATCCGGAGATCTTGCTGGCCAGGGTAGTTGACTTACACCTTCTAGAGCACGTTGGGTGGCACGGGATACATGCGGACGTGCATTGTCCTGTTGGAACAGCAAGTTCCCTTGCCGGTCTAGGAATGGTAGAAAGATGGGTTCGATGACGGTTTGGATGTACCGTGCACTATTCAGTGTCCCCTCGACGATCACCAGTGGTGTACGGCCAGTGTAGGAGATCGCTCCCCACACCATGATGCCGGGTGTTGGCCCTGTGTGCCTCGGTCGTATGCAGTCCTGATTGTGGCGCTCACCTGCACGGCGCAAAACACGCATACGACCATCATTGGCACCAAGGCAGAAGCGACTCTCATCGCTGAAGACGACACGTCTCCATTCGTCCCTCCATTCACGCCTGTCGCGACACCACTGGAGGCGGGCTGCACGATGTTGGGGCGTGAGCGGAAGACGGCCTAACGGTGTGTGGGACCGTAGCCCAGCTTCATGGAGACGGTTGCGAATGGTCCTCGCCGATACCCCAGGAGCAACAGCGTCCCTAATTTGCTGGGAAGTGGCGGTGCGATCCCCTACGGCACTGCGTAGGATCCTACGGTCTTGGCGTGCATCCGTGCGTCGCTGCGACGGGCACGTGCACCTTCCGCCGACCACTGGCGACAACATCGATGTACTGTGGAGACCTCACGCCCCACGTGTTGAGCAATTCGGCGGTACGTCCACCCGGCCTCCCGCATGCCCACTATACGCCCTCGCTCAAAGTCCGTCAACTGCACATACGGTTCACGTCCACGCTGTCGCGGCAATGCTACCAGTATTAAAGACTGCGATGGAGCTCCGTATGCCACGGCAAACTGGCTGACACTGACGGCGGCGGTGCACAAATGCTGCGCAGCTAGCGCCATTCGACGGCCAACACTGCGGTTCCTGGTGTGTCCGCTGTGCCGTGCGTGTGATCATTGCTTGTACAGCCCTCTCGCAGTGTCCGGAGCAAGTATGGTGGGTCTGACACACCGGTGTCAATGTGTTCTTTTTTCCATTTCCAGGAGTGTATGTTCGGTACTTGAAATTCTGAACAGGGCTGTGGGCCACAACAGGAGCCTGTACAACGTGGTAAAATCGACTGACACGGGAAGATGTAGCATGGATTTCCATTAGGAACCACGTTAAGATTTTTGTATGTCCACCCTTCTGACTGAAAGTTTGAGGGATTTCGGTCGTTCACTAATGTAACGCAATGGAACGACTCCAGCCATCCTTCGACTTTTTTTATGTAGCTACCAGTTTCAATGATTTAGGATACCTTCCTCAAGCCTTAACTGGCGCTGAGGGGGCAAAACTCCAAACGTATGCACGATCCCATCAGTGACGAACATCTAAGAACAGGTTTCCGTACGATACTGTAACAGCGGTGCTGTGTCTGCGGTAACGCACCACTCTTGCAGCAGTCTACGGAAATCGGTTTATAGATGTCGGTCACTGATGGAATTCTGTATACGACAGGAATTTCCTCCCCTCAGCGCCAGTTAAGACACTAAAGATGGCGCACTGAATTATCGAAACTGGTGGCTACGTAACAAACACCGTCTAAAGGTATTCCATTTCATTACATAATTTAAGACTGGTGACTCTGAATATGACTAAATGGTATACATGTAGATTTATGCAGTACGTATGACCGATACTGCCAAAGGCCTTGCCGCAGTGGAAAGACGGATCCCGTCAGGTTACCGAAGTTAAGCGCTGTCTGGCTGGGCTGGCACTTGGATGGGTGACCGTCCGGTTTGTCGAGCGCTGTTGGCAAGTGGGGTGCACTCAGCCCTTGTGAGTCAATTTGAGGAGCTACTTGACTGAGAAGTAGCGGTTCCAGTCACGAAAACTGACAAGGCCGGTAGAGTTGTGTGCTGACCATATGCCCTTCCGTATCCGCATCCAGTGACGCCCCAGGGCTGGGAGGATGACACGGCAGCCGGTCGGTCCCGTTGGGCCTTCCACGGCCAGTTCGGGTGAAGTTTAAGTTTATAACCGATAGTGGTGCCCCGCTGCTACCACATGCCGCTACATTATTGTGTGAAGCTGTCCTGTGGTCCAACCGCAATTTGCAAGCGAATCTGTTGAATATATGACATTTTACAGGGAAGCGACAAAAGCGAAGACGTTTAGCAGACGCGCAATGCAAATGCCAGCACGTCTTGCGCCGCCGTGGCATCTCTGTGATTAACATACTACACGGCGAGGCAGAGAGAAGGTTCCCTACAAGGAAAAGACATAAGCACCTGGGCGGCCGCTGTGTCTCGTGAGCGGCTATTGCGCAACGCAGCGCCTCCCAGAGGCCCGCTGGCGCGCCGTCGCGGCGGAGGCACAGTACACCAGCACCCCGGGTCCCGTTGGTCGGCCTTGAAGCGCTGGTCAGCGGGCGCCAGATCCTATCGTAGTAACGACGGGGCAATCTGCAACGGCAGTTATACCGCATTGTGTGTCTCGTTAGTCAGTGAGCTTGCGGTAAACCAAGAGGCTGCACGCTCATTCATTCTCCATCCTTTTGTTCACTCGTAAAGTGCGACGCGTGACGCGCTAGCGTGTAGCGCGGGGAAGTTGGGGTCGTATTCGCAAGCTAGTGCGACGACCGTTGGTCAGGTAAATTGACCTGCCTCCGAATTATGCACAGTCAGTGAAACAGGAAAATACATATTAGCCCAACGGAAAAATAATTATTCACCCCCCCCCCCCCCCCGCCCCCCCAGCCCCCTGCACTTTACAGGATACATTATGGCGACGAGACATAATTCGCTGTAAGCCATTCGTTGATTATTAGATTGACTAAGTTGATGATAAAACTGCGATATGTTACATCTGTGGTTCCAAATACATCGGGGATCAAGTCCCATAATTGTCTCCCATTGCAATCAGAAGTTTCAAATGTTCCAATGTGTGTGAAATCTTATGGGACTGAACTGCTAAGGTCATCAGTCCCTAAGCTTACACACTACTTAATCTAAATTATCCTAAGGACAAACACACAAACCCATGCCCGAGGGAGAACTCGAACCTCCGCCGGGACCAGCCGCACAGTCCATGAGTGCAGCGCCGTAGACCGCCCTGCTAATCCCGCGCGGCAGAAGTTTCAAATTAGGCTCAAAGTTGCCTACAACCTTTCTCTGTAACGGCGCAAAAGCGTGGCACCCTGCAACGTCAATCTCGACTATTCAACTACTTATAAAGTAGCAACGTGTAAATATATGCGATAAAAGGTTAACGTGAGGTGTAAGATGGACTAATGATGTCACATTGGCACCAGATTTCACCGTTTTGCGACACTGACACATGCGAGAATAGGAGACAGAAGAGTTCTCAGACATTCCCCTCCCTCCCCCCCCCCCCCATCCTTCCTTGTTGGCAACGCCCTCAGTGGCACCTGCCTGCCTTTACTGAAAATTTGGAAAATTGTTCTGAGCCAGCCTGTGAGATACTACTAGGCGCCTGCAGGTAGGCAAACCCTTCTCTCCCCTCTGATCCCAGATGCCTGCCAGCAGGCACCTAGGACTTCTCCACAGGTTGTCTCAATGCAGGTAGATTTTTAAAATACTCAATAAAGGTGGTCGGATGCCACCAATGGTGTTTTCGAACTTGGAGGACCCTTTGTGGCTTCATTCACGAATGTGTCAATGTTGCAACCCTCCCCCCCCCCCCCCCCCATCACCTCCTCGCCCCCACCCGAATGATCACGCCACAGGAGAGCTGGAAATGAGTCAGTAAACTTTAAATGAAACGACAAGTTTTACTGTTATCAGTCACAAACGACAAGTTTTACTGTTATCAATCACTGTTTATTTATCTCCACGACGCGTTTCAAAGATTTGAAACTCGATCATCGGGTGGATTTACATTTGTTAATATGACGTGTGTGTGTGTGTATCTTTGTTCTGTTGCGATTTTTTAAGGAACTTGTAGCGCTGTCTCCAGTGGTCACAGGTTCCTTTCAGTGCCGTAACACAACACATGTATACTGTCATATTTTGTAAACAAACTTTGCTGCATCGGATCATGCTGAAATTTCGTCGATTGGTTTTGAACGTCTCTAGTGGTTAGAACCTGACCACGAGATCGAAAATTGCGGTCCCGCTGCACTCCAAAGGGGTGCGATCGTGTACTACGGGGGAGTACAGGGTCCTTCTGGGGTACCAGCAGTGTAGGAGGTTGCAGAGAAAGTCGTCCTGCTCATCGCACTATGAAATGTCGTTTTTGACCGCGAAATGTGTGGAAATCAACGATACAAGGAAAGAGGTGGTATGATTGAAGCCCTTTATGTCACTCCCCAGAGGCCTTTACGTGTACGTGTCTATTCTGAGCAGCAGTGTGTCCGAAAAGTTTTCCTCAGTCACCCATAAGCAAACCGCAAGATTTCAACGCCGTTCGTCGCCGTTCTGACCTCTATTACAGAAGTGTCAAAAGAAGGGGAGGAGAGTATGTGAGAGGAGGTGCGACAACCTTCCAATCGTGATACACATCCACGTAGGCATTGACCAGAACTGTGGTTATCACATCTTTAGAGCGCAATTTTTAAGCCTAGTTTACAATGGTGCGGATGAAAACGACCACAAGCGAACGAGGATTCGAAGAACAATTTGCTATATTTCTTTCCACATACCATTGCATTTGCGATGTCTCCGGATATGGTTATTTTCTATGGTGCTATCTCCGTTTGTGATGCTCTAAATAAACGGCACAGGGAAGAAAAAATGTAGAAATGTGATTTACTGCGCAAATAATGAAACGTGTGGTGATAGAGAGCTTAACACTGATCTACAGCTTCAGTCTTCCTTAACATTGTTTAAAAACATTACAACCATTGCGAAAGGTGAAAATCTCTGACTTTTTAACTGCAGGTGAGTGGAAAATTGCAAAGCAGGACTTTAACTACCAAAGAGAAATGTCGCTAAGCTAAAATGATGCTCTGGTGCAACTGTAGAGATATAATGATCTTAAGAACTTGTTTCGTATTATTTCAGTCTAGTTGCTCTCCGCCAAGCGTTGCGGCTCAATCCGGTTAAATGGAAAAGAAGGAAAAGGGAAAAGACGCGTTTGTAATACGTTTGAAAATTAGATATATGACCTCTTCTCCTCCTGTCTGACCATCTTCTCCTCACCCTCTCTTTGTCCATGTCCTCCTCCTTCATCCTCTATCAATCACCTTCCACCTCGGTCTCAGTCCATCTTCTCCTCTCTCTCTCTCTTTCTCTCTCTCGCCTTACATATTTGTAATGTATAAATAAATATGTAATCTCATGTTTCTTGTTCAAAATCTCAAATCTTCGAAAGTTCTTCATTGATTCCTATAACATTTTGACATAACTTTGTATTCGGATATGCCCATGTTTTATATTCCTAAGGGAGCTCCATGTGCTGCATAAATACACTCCTGGAAATTGAAATAAGAACACCGTGAATTCATTGTCCCAGGAAGGGGAAACTTTATTGACACATTCCTGGGGTCAGATACATCACATGATCACACTGACAGAACCACAGGCACATAGACACAGGCAACAGAGCATGCACAATGTCGGCACTAGTACAGTGTATATCCACCTTTCGCAGCAATGCAGGCTGCTATTCTCCCATGGAGACGATCGTAGAGATGCTGGATGTAGTCCTGTGGAACGGCTTGCCATGCAATTTCCACCTGGCGCCTCAGTTGGACCAGCGTTCGTGCTGGACGTGCAGACCGCGTGAGACGACGCTTCATCCAGTCCCAAACATGCTCAATGGGGGACAGATCCGGAGATCTTGCTGGCCAGGGTAGTTGACTTACACCTTCTAGAGCACGTTGGGTGGCACGGGATACATGCGGACGTGCATTGTCCTGTTGGAACAGCAATTTCCCTTGCCGGTCTAGGAATGGTAGAACGATGGGTTCGATGACGGTTTGGATGTACCGTGCACTATTCAGTGTCCCCTCGACGATCACCAGTGGTGTACGGCCAGTGTAGGAGATCGCTCCCCACACCATGATGCCGGGTGTTGGCCCTGTGTGCCTCGGTCGTATGCAGTCCTGATTGTGGCGCTCACCTGCACGGCGCCAAACACGCATACGACCATCATTGGCACCAAGGCAGAAGCGACTCTCATCGCTGAAGACGACACGTCTCCATTCGTCCCTCCATTAACGCCTGTCGCGACACCACTGGAGGCGGGCTGCACGATGTTGGGGCGTGAGCGGAAGACGGCCTAACGGTGTGCGGGACCGTAGCCCAGCTTCATGGAGACGGTGGTTGCGAATGGTCCTCGCCAATACCCCAGGAGCAACAGTGTCCCTAATTTGCTGGGAAGTGGCGGTGCGGTCCCCTGCGGCACTGCGTAGGATCCTACGGTCTTGGCGTGCATCCGTGCATCGCTGCGGTCCGGTCCCAGGTCGATGGGCACGTGCACCTTCCGCCGACCACTGGCGACAACATCGATGTACTGTGGAGACCTCACGCCCCACGTGTTGAGCAATTCGGCGGTACGTCCACCCGGCCTCCCGCATGCCCACTATACGCCCTCGCTCAAAGTCCGTCAACTGCACATACGGTTCACGTCCACGCTGTCGCGGCATGCTACCAGTGTTAAAGACTGCGATGGAGCTCCGTATGCCACGGCAAACTGGCTGACACTGACGGCGGCGGTGCACAAATGCTGCGCAGCTAGCGCCATTCGACGGCCAACACGGCGGTTCCTGGTGTGTCCGCTGTGCCGTGCGTGTGATCATTGCTTGTACAGCCCTCTCGCAGTGTCCGGAGCAAGTATGGTGGGTCTCACACACCGGTGTCAATGTGTTCCTTTTTCCATTTCAAGGAGTGTACATGTACGGACAAACAAATGATTACGATTTCAGATAAAATAGGATAATTTATTCAAGGCAAACAGCTCAAAAATTGAGCAAGTCAGTAATGTGTTGATCCATCTCTGGCCCATGCACAAGCAGTCATTCGGTTTGGCATTGATTGACAGAATTGTCGGATGTACTCCTGAGGGATGTAATGCCAAATTCGGTCCAACTGGCGCACTAGATTGCCAAATTCCCCATATGGTTGGAGGGCCCTGTCCATAGAGCTCCAAACTATCTTAATTGGGGAGAGATCCAGCGATCTTTATGTCCAAGGTAGGGTTTGGCAAGCATGAAGTCAAGCAGGAAAAATTCGCGTGGTGTGCGGGTGGGCATTCTCTTGCAAAATGTTAGCCCAGGTTGTCTGGCAATGACAGGTAACAAAATGGAATGTAGAATGTCGACAAACTGCTGTGCTGTAACGGTGGCGCAAATGACAACCAAAGGGATCCTGCTGTGAAAAGAAATGGCGCACCAGACCATTACCCCTGGTTGTCGGGCTGTACGGCAGGCGGCAGTCGGGTTGGTATCCCTCTCCACACACATCTTTGTTGGTAATTGAGACTTTGTTCATAGCACGACTTATCACAGAAGACAGTTTCACTCTAGTCAATGAGATTCCAGGCAGAAGACTTGTCCAGAGACACCTCGGCCAGTGGTGGTCCAGAGACACCTCGGCCAGTCTGAATGTCGCCCACCATACCGCCTGACAACCAGGAGTTCTTTTCACAGCAGGACCGCATTGGTTGTCGTCCTCGGCATCCTTACAGTACAGTAATAAGTCGACGATATTATACGCCCTGTTTTGTTGCACTTCATGGTGAGCCATCTTGGGCTTAAATTTCAGCAAGGAAATGCCTCCCGCACACGGCGAGAGATCTATCTGTCTTCGTGCTTGCGAAATCCTACATTGGTCAGGAAGATGGCCAGATTTCCAGATCACTCCCGAATTGAGAACCCTTGTAGTATTATTGACAGAGCTCTCCAACCAGTACGGGATATTTAAGGTCTAACGCTCTAATTGGACAGGAGGACATTTAAAAACTTCATCAATCACTGCCACCCCGAATAACTGCTTGCATAAGAGCCAGAGGTGATTCAGTATGTGAATTTCTTTCTCTTGAATAAATCATCTGTCTGTACATGTAAATCACTTCTACTGATTATCATCACATTTGGATAATTCGTTTGTGGCACTTCCTTTTATGTTTGCCGTAGAGTGTTTTTTGTGTTTGTTTAAAGAAATGCACTATCTGGTACTTCCTCTTTATTCCATTCCCATCTGAATGAAACATGTAATTATTTCCTTCCGCACTTCCCCAACTGGAACGTAAAGTATTTTGGCGTCTTCCTGCCACCCATCATTTTTCTCATTCTCCATTTATGCCCTGATGTCTTGGATCGCACAATCTTCTGTGATGTAAACTTTCTTTTGTTAGAGCTATAACATCGTTTTCTGACCATTTAATTGCTCAAACAACTCACATTAAACAATGAAGCTAGTTTTAGTATGATAAACAAAACGTTGCTGAATGACAGGTGAGCACATCCAATGTGAACAAAACATGAGCAACCATTTGCACCTGAGAGAATGTTCACCTGCTTTTCGAACCAATATGTGATGGCGGAATCTCTGTCTCACTACCAAGTAATTTAACTGGTATATTCCCATGCCTCTGGGCGTTTTGCAAGTCTACCTCCCCCTCTTACGATTTTAGAACAGGATATTCGCTATTACTATCTGATGTTTACTGTAGAACTCAGTCTTTCTCGTTTCTCATTTCTACTATCAAGCCCTTGAAAGAGGACACATTACTCTCTCACCTATTTTTCGTATACAGAAAATTAAAGATTTTGTTACAACCTGTCGCACCTTGAGCAAGACTCTAGAAAGTTAACGGCCTGAGCAGGCGTTGATGGAGCCTGGTAGGTCGCTAGAAGCATGAGGTATTTTTATGGTTCTTAGTTTGTAAAAACGGCTTGTTTGGAGTTGGAAGCAATTGGCAGAGAGCCCATCCCTCAGTAAATCTTGACGGACATGCCCACAGCCATACAGAGCAGACAGAGCAGCTCTTCCTCGAGACAGGTCTCCAGCAGAACAATGCCACGATACCTGCATTGCCGCCAGCTTAATGCTGGGCTGGGGGCGATGGACTGAAGGGGTGTGTCTACACAGTGGAGTTGTAAATCGAGGATTGTGTGCAGAGCCACATCTAATAAAAATTCACAAGTTTTTGTGTTCGCTGATACTGCAAATAGGCCTGTACCCCACCTCCATCTGCAGCCTCAGTTCTATAAGAAACTTTGGCGTCTGAGAAACGTTTGGAGACCTTTATTAAACCTCATAATGAGGACTAACAAGCTCCAAGTCATAGGCGATTTAGATAAAGATCTTTAGGATTGTACCTGTTGACTTGTTAGCATGGGAAGTGACATGACTTTGAAGAAAATCATCTTCCCCTCTGCGAAAACTTAAAAAAGCCAGTAATTGGTGGTTTCTTTTTTTTCCAAAAACGCAGGTTTCTTAAATCTTACGCTGGTTCGACATGAGTTTGTGCTGTCGTATAGGGGGGTAGATTTAGCGCCTCTAGAGACCTGTGATTGGCTCAAGAGCGGCTGAAGGCGGTGTCGTTCGTGCACTTTGTGGGAAAATGGATTTTTTTTTTCTGAGGAGGTGCGAAACACTCAGGTCCTGGACTTTGGTCTAGTAAGGAGACATCTGGTCGAGGCTCTGGCGTGTGTGTGGTTGGTGCTTGAGACCTGTCCTGAGTCTGACTTCACTTGCGAGTAGTTTGGATTGGGGAGCCTGTGGTGAAGTACTTACTTTACCAACAGCGTGACTTCAAACGTCTCGGACTACTCGTTTGCTGAGGACATACTTATTCGTTTTTGGTTTACCAGTCTTGATGTTTGGTATCCTTGTGCACTCTGTCGTAGAAGTGAGCCAAATTGGTCCTTGGTATGACCAGCGAATGGGTGTATCACACACTGAAATCTACTGTGATTTCAGGACTCTGGTAGAGAGTAAACTGTGATCCATCTGCCTGATCGCTAGACTCTGAGATTTTTGCATTTCTTTCGTGGATGCAATCGATTCGCAGGTGCCACCTCACGTCACGCCTGTGCCAAACACATCTCGCCAGCAGCAAGTTACATCGCTGCACGAGCCAAACAGGGTAACGTACTGCCGCTGCGGCCTTGTCAGAGTGTACAGATGTCAATCGTCACTTGCTCTCAGCTGCATCTATACAGAGAAACTTCTGCAGATTTGAGCAATCAAAGTCTGCTCAGAGTCAGATCAGTTCAGATTGCGTTATCCACATTTTTAGGGCCAGAGTACTTGTCTCACTCCTGCCACCCATCCTTGTCCATTTTGGTCTTAAACCACCTGATAGTTGTTTACAGTATTCAATCAATAACTTGTTTAGCATAATTTATGTCTATTATTTTTTGAAAAATAAATGTTGTTAGAGCTCTAGTAAATTTTGCTTCCTTCGCAATCATTAATACAGGCCCACAGGTTTAACTTTCACCCTTATTCTCTCATAATACCGTCTTCAGTTCCTTCATTTTCCATAGCGTTCCGTATTACTCTAAGCTTCATTACATACCGGTATTAAATCATTAGGCTAGGGTTATATTTGGAACATATATCCTCCGTCAACACCAGTATGAAGTGTGACCTCCACGGGCAGGAATATACTTTCGTATCCGTTGTGCGAGGGCAGCAACAAGCAGTTGAGACAAGAAGGGTGTAGATAGAATGTTTTGAAATGAATTGCTTCATGAACAGAAAATTGATTGGTGGATCGGATAATTACTAAGGAGGTATTGAATCGAATTGTGAAAATAAATGTATTACACAACTTAAGTAAAAGATGAGTGTAGTTCACAGGATACGTACCAGAGCATCAAGGAATCGTCAGTAATCGAAATAAATATGGTGTGTGTGTGTGTGTGTGTGTGTATGTGTTTGTGGGGAAGGGGGGATGGGGGGATGGGAAATGGCGATGAACACTGGCGACATTCGGATTGATTTGTGTCGGGGCCGGTTAAAAATTGTAAATAGTGACGAAGGCTTGAATACAGCAGGTTCAACAGGATATAGGCTGCAGTAGTTATGTGAGGAATGTAAATAGTGAAAAGTTTAAAGTCTTCGGCATGAGTACTAAAAGGAACTAATTTCGGTTACATGATAAATCACACAAACAGAAAGGAAGTATCACAAGCTGCGACACTGTCGCGAAAAAAACAGTGACTCGAATATAG
Organism: Schistocerca nitens; assembly: GCF_023898315.1. NCBI lineage: Eukaryota > Metazoa > Arthropoda > Insecta > Orthoptera > Acrididae > Schistocerca > Schistocerca nitens. The sequence continues at coordinate 250,279,451 of NC_064622.1, forward strand.
CATAAATTTCCTTTACTTTACGTAACACTAAGCAGAAAGTTGAGCAATGAAGAGACCACAGTAGGAGTAGATGAAAGGTGGCACAGGTTTGAAAAAGCCATTAAGGATGCTGCAGAGGAAATAATAGGCATAAGAAGGAACAGAAGAACACAGGAGTGGTTTGATGAAGATTGCAGGTCAGCAATAGAGGAAAAGAACAGGGCAAGAACAAAAGTGCTACAGAGAGAAACCAGAAATAATGTGGAACAATATAGAGAATTAAGGAGAAGGGCTAACAGACTGTGCAAGAGAAAGAAAAGAGAGTGGAATAAGAAGAAATTTCAAGAACTAGAAGAACTAAAGGAACAAAATGAAGAATAGATTCCAACCAAAAACAACGGCCTGTTCCAGTAAAGATGGGAAAATGATAAGGGAGGAAGAACAGATAGTGGGAAGATGGGCAGAGTATTTCAAAGGTACACTAAGCACCAGCCTAGAAGATGAAGAGACAGCTGCACAGGCGGGAAGAGTGGAGCTGGAAGTAGACAATGAAACCAATGAGGCAAGAACGCCAACACTACAAGAGGTCTCCCAGGCTGTGCACAAGTCAAAAAACAATCGAGCCCCTGGGGAAGACAGCATAAATGCTGAATTAATAAAAACTGGTGGTGAGGCTGTAATAAAGGAACTGTACACATTAATATCAGATATATGGGAAACAGAAACTATGCCGGATAATTGGAAAATTGGAATAATAGTCCCCATTTATAAGAAAGGGGACAGAACAGCATGCGAAAACTATGGAGGTGTAACACTCCTAAGTACAGCTTATAAGATCTTCACAAGTATATTAAACGAAACGATACAGAAGTGTGCAGAAGGCATACTAGGGGAATATCAGTGTGGCTTTCGACCAGGCAGAGGAACAACGGATCAAATATTTGTGATAAGGCAAATGATGGAAAAGTTCTATGAATATGATATAGATCTGCATTTCTTATTCATCGATTTCAAACAAGCCTTTGACAGCATAAATCGGCAAGAACTATACAGAGTACTGAAAGAAGTTGGTATATGTGCTAAATTAATAAGACTAATCAGAATGACAATGACAGAGACAAGAGCAAAAGTAAAGGTCCTTAGCAGAACAAGTGATAGCTTTGACTTTAATAAAGGTGTGAAACAAGGGGATAGTCTCTCCACTGTCCTATTCAACATAGCCCTGCATAGTGCAGTAAATAAAATCAACAAAAGAGGCACCATATTTATGAAAACTAGCCAGATATGTGCATACGCTGATGACATTGCTATAGTAGGAAGAAATACCAATACACTCCTAGAAACATACCGGGCAATGGAAACAGAAGCCTTAAAAATTGGCCTCATAGTAAACGAAAACAAAACAAAATATATGGTAATGTCACAATCTGAGGCCAGAAGAACCCCTAAAAACCTAAACATCAATGGGAAATGCTTCAATGGAGTGTCCTCTTTTAACTACTTGGGAGCCCTAATAACAAATGATAACAGTATTGGAAAGGCTATAAGGGAAAGAATACAAGCAGGAAACAGAGCTTACTTTGCAAATGCGCAGCTTTTCAAAAATAGCCTTGTTACTAGAAAAACTAAACTGCTAATATAAAATTCCCTAGTTCGCCCAGTTATCACATACGGCTCATAGGTATGGACGTTGACAGAACACGATAAAAATGCTCTAAGAAGCATCGAGCGGAAAATACTACGCAAAATCTATGGGCCAATAAGGGAGGAAGAAGGCTGGAGAATACGCTACAATTCCGAATTACAAGAGTTAATACAAGGCGGGGACATAGTAAAATTTGTGAAATCTCAGCGAATACGATGGCTAGGACACTTGGAGAGAATGGCAGAGGATAGAATTCCAAAGAAAATGATGAAAGGTATGATCCATTCAGTTAGGCGAAAAGGGAGACCTAGAAGAAGATGGATCGATGAGGTAATAATGGATATCAGCAATATGGGAGTCCGGGGGTGGAAAAGAGCAGCAAATAACCGAGAAGTGTGGAGGAAGATTGTTGAAGAAGCCAAGGCTCACCAAGGGCTGTAGAGCTACTGAAGAAGAAGAAGAAGAAGTTATGTGAGGAATGTAAATAGTGAAAAGTTTAAAGTCTTCGGCATGAGTACTAAAAGGAACTAATTTCGGTTACATGATAAATCACACAAACAGAAAGGAAGTATCACAAGCTGCGACACTGTCGCGAAAAAAACAGTGACTCGAATATAGCATAAATTTCCTTTACTTTACGTCTACGGTCACAAATTTTTAGTCATCAGATACCGGTTATCTGCATTATAAAAACATGTGCTAAGATACTGGACCCGTAGTGGAATTGTCACTATGACCACTATGGCTCCAGTATGTATATATATTAATGGAACTGTCACTAGGGCCACTATGGCTCCAGTATGTATATATATTAATGGAACTGTCACTAGGGCCACTATGGCTCCAGTATATTACGATATGCTTTTATAAAATAGATCTGAAGATGGCCATTATAGACCGAAACCGGTAGTCTGATGAAAAAAAAATTGTGACCATAGAGGTAAAGTACAGGAAATTTAGAAAGGAGGTCTCTCGTTAGTTGTTTTACTCATTGCTGAGTGTCGTGACGTCATTTCCTCATTCATTCTTTCGTAGTTGAAACTTCAGACAGATGTCTCCCTCCACAGCTATCTTCGGCCTTTCTTAATATGATGTGAAGAGACAGGTTCGTAATCTTCTTCGCTTGATCCATCTGCTACTCTCCCACGTGGACTACTGCCCTCAGTTTTTCCCTGGACGATGGTCTTCTCTAAATTATCGCCTTTCCTTATTAATATGTGCCTAAGGAACTGAAGATATCTTTGGTTGACACGAGAAGATAACCTTCTTGTGATTTTAAGTTCTTCTACTGTTGAAACATTTGTTCCTTTTTGCGCCCAAGGTACACGTAGCATTCTCCGCCAACACCACATCTCGAAGGCACCAATGCGGCTCTTAAAGCAAGTAAAGGAAATAAATTCAGCTAAATACTTAGGGTTTATAGGTACGAATAACTTTAATTGGAACCATCGAATAGATAATGTTGTGTGGAGAACTAACCAAAGACTACGTTTTATTGGCACTACACTTGTCCGTCCTCTCTGGTGTACTGCTGCGTGCTGTGGGATCCTCCTCAGATAGGATTGACAGAGGGCTTCGAAGAGTTTCAAAGAAGGGCAGCTCGTTTTGTACGATGGCTAAACAGGGGAGAGAGTGCCACGGTAGGGAAAAATGATCATTATAATGAAATAAGAAATATCTGAACTCGCACAGGAAGATTTAACTGTTCGTTATTCCCGCGCCCTGTTAGAGAGTGGAACGGTAGAGAAATAGCTTGAAGGTGGTTCAATGAATCCTCTGCCAGGCATTCATTTGTGAATTGCAGAATAGGTCATGTCGATGTAGATGTAGATGAAGATGCCTACACAGGATGGATTAGCATGGAGAGCTGAATCAAACTAGTCGCCGGAATGGAGACCACAACAGTAACAACAATCAACACTTGTTCAGAGTGCAGAACTTACCTTATTGACATATATTTGATGAAACTGCAGTAATCGTAAACTGCATCCTATATCTATGCTAAACGCCAAAGACGGTACATTATGGAAAACACCTTGGTCAATACAATAGAAATAAAGAAAATAGAAAAGCGCTGGAAGTACTATTTTCAGAAAAATACTTTATCACCAATGAACTGTCACATAAAATTCTCCTTCTAAAATAATGACATCATGACAAATGAAGAAACCTGCTTTTGGTAAGTCCTAATTGTTCTTATTTAGATGGTCCTACAGGATATGTAGTCCACCTCCGCATTTGAGTCGTCAAAGAGGATGGCTGCGTTGCGAAGGGTCTGGGTTCGATTACCGATACCGACGAAGGATTTTTCTTTGGAAGGAGGGCCTGGTACGAGGTACACTCAGCCTCATGGTACCAACTGAGGAGCTACATGTATGATAAGTAGGGCTCCACGGTCTGGCAAGTCGGCAAAACGGCCGGGAGAGCGGTGTGTTAACCACATTCCCCTTCATACCGCATCTGCATGACGCCGCAAGGCAAAGGATGAGTCGGCACTCGGTAGACATCTCTTTGGCCTTCAAGGCCTGGACGAGGATCTCGTTAAGGATATGTGAGACTCCTTAAGTGCGTGGACCGCAGTCTGAAACATTAAATCGACTTTTATACAATGGCTGAACAGAAATCGAAGGATTACTTTGCCTCAGTATTTTCATGCATTTTTGATCTTGAGAAGGCAGAAAGGCCAGAATGGAAGGTCCAGTTTATGACGTCATTAGACACTCAGCACAAGCTCGGTTTCGGAAACGACGGATTCGGTAGATGTGATGTTCCGTATATTTCGGCAGTATAAAAAGAGGTACTCTATACGCCAAATAAACAATAGTATGAAAATTATATAAATTAAACCGTAATAAAAGAAAATAAATCACTCACCAGCGGATTTAAAACGCTGCAAAATCCTCACAATCATCATCTAAGGAAAGAAGCAGTTCAAGTACATCCTCACTTTCGTTGATGAGCCGGCTGGGGTGGCCGTGCGGTTCTAGGCGCTACAGTCTGGAACCGCGTGACCGCTACGGTCGCAGGTTCGAATCCTGCCTCGGGCATGGATGTGTGTGATGTCCTTAGGTTAGTTAGGTTTAAATAGTTCTAAATTCTAGGGGACTGATGACCTTAGAAGTTAAGTCCCATAGTCCTCAGAGCCATTTTTCGTTGTTGAGAAGCCCGCCATAAGGGTCCCATTCTGCAGCTTGTGAATCGATTTCCGCTTCGTCAGCAGTATCCAATAAGAAATCGTCCTCATTGCCATCCATAGCACTGGAAATCCCACACTTCGTGAAGGATTTGAACACTGTTTCCGAAAATTTTTCGCCGCTCATCATCCAACTGTTCACGCATATGGTCTTTGTATGCTTTATTCAGAGAGACGTCTAAAGGTTGTAGCACTGAAGTCAAACCACTCTGTATGACAGCAAGCTTTGTATTGTTTCGTACTGTGTGATTTTTGGTATTCTCAGTTATGTGACTGCGAAACATATCCCACACCAACAAACTTGGTGGATTTCGAAGAGTTGCCTCGGTCACACACTTTTCATCTACATTATACTTAGTTCTCGTCCATTCACCACTTTTTGTGAAAATGCACAAAAATGCCTGGTGGAAATTTTATTCTAGGAATGGTTTTCCGCTTGAAAATGACCATAGCTTATAACATTGTTCCATCTGCAACGCATGTTAATACTACTGTAAACGTAGTCTTTTCGTAGCCTGTTCTTCTGACTTGAACAGTTTTTACGCCTTTTGTTTACACAGTTTCATTGCTTATCATATCGAAGTCCATTGGTGTTCCATCCATATTTGCAACATGAAATAATGAAAAGTGGTATATTTGCCTCATGCGAATAAAACACTTGAGAGAACTCGTTACTTTGAGGTCAAGACCTTTTGTAACTTCTGAGCAATTTTTGTTTTCTGCGGTATTACCAGAGTTTTTCTGCTCATCTAACGACTACACCAAACTACTGTTACTTTAAATTCTTTGGCGTGCTCTGGCTTGGCTCGTGCCCACTTCGCTGCTTAAGTCCTAATCATATTTCTTGTTACAACACAACAATTCTGACTCTGTTCTTATACTCATTCTTCAACGCTATTTACTAAATCTGGCAAGAAAGCTATTCCCCTCTTCATAAAACACTTTTTCATCGGCATTTTTAGTAGCATCTTCATTCTTTCGCCAATCTATTCTCTGTTATATCAAAACCCCTTGTTGAAACTCGGTTGTCCGCTTCTTCAGCCTGTTTTTTGACCTTTAATTTGAATTTTTGTTCATATTTGCGTCTTTTTGCTGGTTTCATCATTAGGTACATACGTTACAAATTTTGCGCCGATTACACGTACAGTACTAACTGTTTGAACACGCAACATAATAGTGAAAAGTGGTATTTTTGCCTCATGCCTCATATTAGTTTGTTATTCGGCACGAGCTTCTACGGGCGACATTATAACATTGCTGAAGATTGCTTTTGCTTTTTAAGACGTGAGCAACCGTACCAGTTATTTAATGGCACAGAGCGGGTATGTCCGCAAAACTAAACAGCCTATCTACATCTACATTTATACTCCGCAAGCCACCCAACGGTGTGTGGCGGAGGGCACTTTACGTGCCACTGTCATTACCTCCCTTTCCTGTTCCAGTCGCGTATGGTTCGCGGGAAGAACGACTGTCTGAAAGCCTCCGTGCGCGCTCTAATCTCTCTAATTTTACATTCGTGATCCCCTCGGGAGGTACAAGTAAGGGGAAGCAATATATTCGATACCTCATCCAGAAACGCACCCTCTCGAAACCTGGCGAGCAAGCTACAGCGCGATGCAGAGCGCCTCTCTTGCAGAGTCTGCCACTTGAGTTTATTAAACATCTCCGTAACGCTATCACGGTTACCAAATAACCCTGTGATGAAACGCGCCGCTCTTCTTTGGATCTTCTCTATCTCCTCCGTCAACCCGATCTGGTACGGATCCCACACTGATGAGCAATACTCAAGTATTGGTCGAACGAGTGTTTTGTAAGCCACCTCCTTTGTTGATGGACTACATTTTCTAAGCACTCTCCCAATGAATCTCAACCTGGTACCCGCCTTACCAACAATTAATTTTATATGATCATTCCACTTCAAATCGTTCCGCACGCATACTCCCAGATATTTTACAGAAGTAACTGCTACCAGTGTTTGTTCCGCTATCATATAATCATACAATAAAGGATCCTTCTTTCTATGTATTCGCAATACATTACATTTGTCTATGTTAAGGGACAGTTGCCACTCCCTGCACCAAGTGCCTATCCGCTGCAGATCTTCCTGCATTTCGCTACAATTTTCTAATGCTGTAACTTCTCTGTATACTACAGCATCATCCGCGAAAAGCAGCATGGAACTTCCGACACTATCTACTAGGTCATTTATATATATTGTGAAAAGCAATGGTCCCATAACACTCCCCTGTGGCACGCCAGAGGTTACTTTAACGTCTGTAGACGTCTCTCCATTGATAACAACATGCTGTGTTCTGTTTGCTAAGAACTCTTCAATCCAGCCACACAGTTGGTCTGATATTCCGTAGGCTCTTACTTTGTTTATCAGGCGACAGTGCGGAACTGTATCGAACGCCTTCCGGAAGTCAAGAAAAATAGCATCTACCTGGGAGCCTGTATCTAATATTTTCTGGGTCTCATGAACAAATAACGCGAGTTGGGTCTCACACGATCGCTGTTTCCGGAATCCATGTTGATTCCTACATAGCAGATTCTGGGTTTCCAAAAACGACATGATACTCGAGCAAAAAACATGTTCTAAAATTCTACTATACGACGCTTATATAAATACTCAAGGTCATTACCCGAATCTGTGCACGTATTATTAACAAGGTGATCACTGTTCTAAACTAAATTTGCACGCCGTTGATGGGGAACGTCTTATGGTACGGGCATATGGTAAAACTATACATCTCTGATGAAAATTTATACTTCGTCTTATCTGAAGGTCGTCTTATCCACCGAAATATATGGTAGTTGTACTGAAAGACAAATGATAACAATTTCAGAAGAAATGGAGCATTTATTCAAGAGAAAAAGCTTCACAGATTGAACAAATCGATAACGCCTTGGTCCAACTTTTCCCCTTATGCAAGCGATTATACTGCTTGGCATAGAAGGACACAGTTGGTGGATGTCCTCCTGAGGAATATTGAGCCAAATTCTGTCCAATTAGCGCGTTAGATCGTCAAAATCTGGAGCTGGTTTGAGGGCCTGCCCATAGTACCCCCAAACTTTCTCAACTGGGGATAGATCCGGCACACTGCTGGCCAAGGTCGGGTGATAAGCACAAAGACAAGCACTACGAAGTCTCGACACGTGTGAGCGGCCAGTATCTTGCTGAAATGCAAGGCCAGGATCACTTCTACATCTACATACAGGGCATGAAGAGCAAAATTGGTTCAAATGGCTCTGAGCGCTATCGGACTTAATTGCTGAGGTCATCAGTCCACTAGAACTTAGAACTACTTAAACCTAACTAACCTAAGGACATCACACACATCCATGCCCGAGGCAGGATTCGAACCTGCGACCGTAGCGGTCGCGCGGCTCCAGACTGTAGCGCCTAGAACCGCTCGGCCACTCCGGTCGGCCACGAAGAGCAACAAAACTGGGCGTAGAACATCGTCGACGTACAGCTGTGCTGTAGGGGTGATGCCGATTACGATCAATGTGATGATAATGTTTAGTATGTGGAGCGCTCAACTGCGTGGTCATCAGCGACGGTACAAAGTCTCAGTTTTTACACAGTCCGATTTTTAACGCAGACCAATCTAGCCACTGTCACACATGATGATGATGATGACGAAATGATGAGGACAACACAAACACCCAGTTCCCGGGCAGAGAAAATCCCCAATCGGGCTGGGAATCGAACCCGTGACTCCGTGATCTAGAGGCAGCAACGCTAGGCACTAGACCACGAGCTGCGGACGACAATCAATGTGGTCCTGCTATGAAAATGTATGGCAGCCCAGGTTTTCACACTACTGGCCATTAAAATTGCTACACCACGAAGGTGCCGTGATACAGATGCGAAGTTTAACCGACAGGAAGAAGATGCTGTGATATGCAAATGATTAGCTTTTCAGAGCATTCACACAAGGTTGGCGCTGGTGGCGACACCTACAACGTGCTGACATGAGGAAAGTTTCCAACCGATTTCTCATACACAAACAGCAGTTGACCGGCGTTGCCGAGTGAAACATTGTTGTGATGCCTCGTGTTAAGGAGGAGAAATGCGTACCGTTTCCGACTTTGATAAAGGTCGGATTGTAGCCTATAGCGATTGCGGTTTATCGTATCGCGACATTGCTGCTCGCGTTGGTCGAGATCCAATGACTGTTAGCAGAATCGGTGGGTTCAGGAGGGTAATACGGAAACGCCGTGCTGCATCCCAACGGCCTCGTATCACTACCAGTCAAGATGACAGGCATATTATCCGCATGGCTGTAACGGATCGTGCAGCCACGTCTCGATCCCTGAGTCAACACATGGGGACGTCTGCAAGACAACAACCATCTGCACGAACAGTTCGACGACGTTTGCAGCAGCATGGTCTATCAGCTCGGAGACCATGGCTGCGGTTACCCTTGACGCTGCATCACAGACAGGTGCTCCTGCGATGGTGTACTCAACGACGAGCCTGGGTGCACGAATGACAAAACGTCATTTTTTCGGATGAATCCAGGTTATGTTTACAGCATCATGATGGTCTCATCCGTGATTGGCGACATCGCGGTGAACGCACATTGGAAGCGTGTATTCGTCATTGCAATACTGGAGTATCACCCGGCTTGATGGTATGGGGTGCCATTGGTTACACGTCTCGGTTACCTCTTGTTCGCATTGACGGCACTTTGAACAGTGGACGTTACATTTCTGATGTGTTACGGCCCGTGGCTCTACCCTTCATTCGATCCCTGCGGAACCCTACATTTCAGCTGGATAATGCACGACCATATGTTGCAGGTCCAGTACGGGACTTTCTGGATACAGAAAATGTTCGACTGCTACCCTGGCCAGCACATTCTACAGATCTCTCACCAATTGAAAACGTCTGGTCAATGGTGGCCGAGCAACGGGTTCGTCACAATACGCCAGTCACTACCCTTGATGAACTGTGGTATAGTGTTGAAACTGCATGGGCAGATATACCTGTACACCCCATCCAAGCTCTGTTTGACTCAATGCCCAGGCGTATCAAGGCTGTTGTTACGCCCAAAGGTGATTGTTATGGGTACTGATTTCTCAGGATCTATGCACCCAAATTGCGTGAAAATGTAATCACATGTCAGTTCTAGTACAACATATTTGTCCAATGAATACCCGTTTATCATTTGCATTTCCTGTTGGTGTAGCAATTGTAATGGCCAGTAGTGTAGTCCTGGTTGTCGTGTGGTTTGGCGGGAGAGATTAGATAGGTACTCCATCGCTTTTATAGGCTGTCTCTAGACACGTTGTCGCTGGACATCGGGGCTCAGTTCGAAGCGAGACTCATCACTGAAGGCAATTCTACTTCAGCCAATGAGATCCCAGGCCGAAACGTCCCGTCACTAGAACACAAGTCTGATACCGCGTTGATATACTAATAGATCGGGAGAATTCATGGTGTGCCCTTGCGCACGTTCCAACAGTATAGCTCCTCTGCTGTTATTGTCACGCCTCGATGTCGACCACACTTATTGCGCTGGTTCCATACAAACGACTTGCGAATACTCGCCGCCTCACTACCGTGACGAAGTCAGCGGTGAAGAGACTAGTGACCGGCCGGTAACACCTATACACCATCTACAAAGCTGTAAAGCGACTAGTGTGCTCGTTTAAAGGGGGTAACTAACACGACTGCCTGATAAAAAAAACTGAAGCACTCAGAAGACATAAACGGATGTCAGTGTAATATCACACACGTACGCAGTTTTGGCCGGTATGTAAACGATTAGAGTTGCAGTTCTCTGTGCCAGGTGCAACGGCCATCAGAGTGCACTAGTTTCGTTCGTGTTTAGTGTTGTTAGCAGGTCTGGTGGGATATGTAAGGGAGGTGAATAACGTTGTATGTCGAGTGACCATTATGCCACGTACTAGTGTGAGACAGCGTTATGAACGAATGATAGTAAGAGCTGTCACTGGGTGTCTCTATTGGGCAGACTGGACGAATCGTGCAATATCCAGATTTGTGGGGCATTCTGATGCGAGAGTGTCGCAAATGCTGGACTACACGGGAAGGTGACAGCAGTCATACTCGTTGCCAAGATTCCGGGCAACCAGGTCTGTGCACCACCAGGAACAATCGCTGCATTGTGTACCAAACACACAGCTGTGGCAGCCAACCGAAAGCAATTACGACGGCGTGCCGAAAAGTCATGTCTCCGACTTCTTATGTGATAACTCTTAAGGCTTTTTAAAGACAACGCACATTATTAATATTCTACATCTTTATTCTTCATGTCTACACATTTACTTCTCAGCATAGTCACCCTGCGACGAACACTTCTCTCCTAGCGAGAGACCAGTTTGTTGATAACGCCACTGTAGAATGTTTGATTTTGTTGACGGAGCCACAACTTCAACTCTGCTTGCATCACTTCATCACTATTGATGTGAAGTTCTCGAAGGTGTTCTACAAGTTTTGAAAACGGGTGGAAACCGGATGGGCACTGTATGGACGATAATCGATGATAGTGAACCCAAGGCGTCAGATTGTTTCAGATGTCGCACAATACTGATGTCGATACAATCGTCGCAGTACACAGCTTTCATTCCCGTATGGATTTCAATGGAAGGCAGGTTATCTGGGGTTAAAAGCTCGATTACAGCACCCTGTTTCCCACACACGGACATAGTTACGTGACACAGCGCCATGTTACACCCTACAATTCGGAGCCATCTAGCGGCAGAGGGTTGAAACTTGGATCTGCGAAACTGGAAAGTCGTCATGTGCACGGCTTGTAATGCGCCAACCGATAACGGGAAAAGAATAAAAACTTGACATGCGCATGACATGTAAAACTCTTCTCTCCTCCCGAACAGGCCATGAAGGCCCAACTGTACTGACCGGCCGCCGTGTCATTCTCAGCCCATAGATGACACTGGATGCGGGTATGGTGGGCCATGTAGTCAGCACACCCCTCTCTCGGCCGTATGTCAGTTTCAGAGACCAGACCCGCTACTTCTCAATCAAGTAGCTGCTCAGTTTGCCTCACACCGCTTGCCAACAGCGCTCGGCAGACCGGACGGTCACCCATCCAAGTGCTAGCCCATCTCGACAGCGCTTAACTTCAGTGATCTGACGGGAACCGGTGTTACCTCTGCTGCAAGGCCGTTCGCATGACATGTAATGCGCCAACTGATGATGAGAAAAGAATAAAAAATTGGGAGGCATCACTTTTCATTATAGCCCCATGGTAGGCTCAATGCAACATTCCTTGTCATCCCGCACGACAGGTCAGAGATTTGCAGTATTGGGACTATGGAATTAGCGCCCCACGCATAGGGTGTCGTCAACACCATGGTGTGTTGCCGTGAGCGGGAAACATCGACCACTGATGAATAGTTTTGCACTGCGTTTTGCAATGATCCACTTTTCTTGCACTATCCTAGATGATTACCTTTGGTGAGAATGGCGGTGACCGTAGAAGTCCTATTCGTCCAATGTTTTCGAGGGACCTACCGTTGTTACTGCTGTGGTCACGGAGTGGTCAGCCATGAGGTATGACTCGAGCTTACAGCTGGTGCTAATTGAGGGAACTCTGATGGCAAAATGGTACGTCATGGGAATTTTGGTTCCTCCTTTATTACCTCTCTTGCGAGAGTAGAGTGGTCCCCTTTTTCAACAGGACAGTGCACATTGACAACTGGCACGAGTCTCTATGAAAAGGCTGCATGGCACTGAGGTCCTCCTGTTGGCAATAAGATCCCCAGATTTGTCCCTGATAAGAGGTGTATGGAACCATCTCGGATGTAAAATCCCTCCCTGTGCCACTATCTAGGATGTCAAGGCTCCGTTACGGAAGTGATGGGTCACGTTGCCTCAGGACAGGATGCAACGGATTTTTGACACCGTTGCCAGTCCAGTCAATGCATGCAACAGCGCCAGAGGCGGCGCACCGTCACGCTGATAAGTGACCTCATACGCCCAAGTTCTTTGTAAATTTGACTACATTTTGTAATCACTAAAATAACATCACATACCCTCTCAACTAGTGAATTTTTATTTCGTTCCCTACTTCCCTCCTGATGCTTCACTTTTTTTCTGAGCCATTGTACTCTATGAGCGGGTGAGCTTAGTAAGCTAATTGCGATGAGTTCCTCGAAGTACGGTCCGCAACCTACAGTCCATGAGTGGCTACGGCCGGCGCCGTTAGAGCCACGTGCAGGGCGGCAGACGATGGCTAGACGCACCTCTGAGCCGCGTGCCGCTCACATTGCGTCGTCGCCGAGAGGATGCTGCGGGTCCGGCGAAAGCCTCTTCGGATGACACGGCGCGTTCTTGCGCAACACCAGCCGTCGTCCTCGACTAACGGCCTCCTGTCAGTATTTATAAAAGACCTTCATCCTCGGTGACCTTTCGGTAGCACCTGAGGCTGTCGTACCAACATGGGTCCGGTGAATCCGCCGGACAGAGACTTTTCTGCTCACACTATCACTTGCTAACTCCGCTCGATAGTACTCCTACAAGGCGTACTGGTAAACAACAGCCTTTCTGGTAACGAAGAGTGTAGCAGCATTAAAAGACATTTTGATCTTGAATATCTGGCAGTCTGGGTCGCCATAAGTCACCACAACCAGATACAAAAACAGAAATAAGTAGGTAACCAAGGGATGAGAAGAATCGAACTCGCTCGACCGCATTGCAAACAAGTGAATAGGCCTTTACTTGTCATGGAGACTGTTGAAGTGGTGTCCTACACCGGTATGGCAAAAGTAACTGTTTGCGTCCATTTTTCATGGCTTTATGCAGTATGTGTTACATATCAAACTATTTTTATACAATCTGAAGATGCTTAGAAAGGATGAAACAAGTCACTGATATTGAATAATTTCGCAACCAAAACTGTTTTTATTCTGAAACGCTTAACCTTCTGACTTGTTTCATGCAGCTCGTCTTCTGTGCCAATCTTTTCAACTCACAGTACCACTTGCAACCTATGTCCTCAATTATTAGTTGGATGTATCCAATCTCTGTCTTTCTCTACTGTTTTTACCCTCTACAGTCCCTGTAATACCGTGAAAGTTAATCCATGATATCTTAACTGGTGTCCTAAAATCCTGTCTCTTCTTCTTGTCAGTGCTTTCCAAATACTTCTTTCCTCCCCGATTCTGAGGAAAACATCCTCATTCCTTACCTAATCAGTTCACCTAATTTTCAACATTCTGTTGAAGCACATCTAAAACACTTCGATTTTCTTTTGTTCCTGTTTTCCCCACAGCCCACATTTCACTACCATACAATGCTGTGCGATAACGGTACATTCTCAGAAATTTCTCCTCATGTTAAGGCCTATGTTTGATACTAGTAAACATCTCTTGGCCAGAAATGTTATTATTCCAGTGCTAGTTTGCTTTTGATTTCCTGCTCTCTCCTTCCGTCATTGGTTATTTTGGTGCCTAGGTAGCAGAATTCCTTAACTTCATCTACTTCGTGGCCATCGATCTTGATGTTAAGTTTCTCGCTGTGCTCATTTCTGCTACTTATCATTACTTTTGCCTTTATTCGATTTACTCTCGATCCATGTCCTGTGCTCATTAGACTATTTGTTCCATTCAGCAGATCATGTAATTCTTCTTCACTTACACTGAGGACAACGATCTTATTATTGATATCCTTTCATCTTGAATTTTAATTCCACTCATGCACTTTTCTTTCATTTTCGTCATTGCTTCTTCGATGTACAGATTGAACAATAGGGACAAAAGACTACATTCCTATTTTAATCGGAGCACTTTGTTCTTGGTCTTTCACTCTTATTAGTCTCTCTTGGCTCTTCTAAACGTGTGTATTACCTGTTCTCTCTATAGCTTACCGCTATTTTCAGAATTTTGAACATCTTGCATCATTTAACATTGTCGAACGCTTCTTTCAGATCGACAAATGAACGAGTGTTGATTTTTCTTTAGTCTTGCTTCCATTGCCAATCACAGCATCAGAACTGCCTCCTAATGTCTTTACCTTTCCTAAAGCCGAACTGATCGTCACCTAACACATCCTCAATTTTCTTTTCCATTCTTCTGTATATTATTCTTGTCCTCAACTTTGATGCATGAGCTGTTAAGATGATTGTGCGATAATTGTAGCACTTGTTAGCTCTTGCTGTCTTCGTAATTGCGTGGATGATGTTTAGCCGAAAACTCACTGTATCACCAGACTCATATATTCTACGCAGTCAAGCGCTTGAAATTGTGATTCACATCCTGAAACTCGGGTCGTATGTACGATTTCAAATAAAGGATTAATCAAGTACAACTGGAGCTGATTTACTCATCACGAGAAATTTTAATAACAGTTGTGGGTGTCCCGCAAAGACTATATTATGGTAGTGAAGAAACCCTTGGCCGTCTTGAAGGCCGTTGAGAAAGTGTCGTACACCGACGTGGCCAGTCCGAATCCTAATGTGGAAGGTATTCTCTTTCCCAGCATTTGGCAGGCTAGACGACAAGTGATGTACACGCACGGTTCTCTACTCTCCCTACAGTGTGTCATGGAATACGGGCACGTGAAACTGTTAACTGATGACCCGAAGTGGAGTTTAGGCCTCTTTAGATTGAATAAACGGGATGTCCCACAACTTGCACCGAGCGACCGTCTTATTCCTATTCCGTGGAATTTCCTGATTGTAGTCGGATAGCGTCGAATACTTGCCACGATATTTTGTCTGACAACCATTCAGACATCTTCAGGTGAATGTTTTGCATTGGTGATTGCTAGTTCACATCTCTAACTTTATACGAAAAGTTGGCGTTGAGATTCGTGCGTAAAGGCAGCCACTACATGAGCGACCTCTGTTGAGTTGCGCACCCTCTTCGACTATTTTTCAATTTACAGTGCGTAGGCGCGTGCATAATGGTGATCCTACCTGTTGCTCTCTGTTGGGATTGGCGCTCGCAGAGTTAAAATTCATATGCGAAACTTGATAAAATTAATTATTGCTAGACTTGTGATCGGTCATAAATTGTTTTATTTCGGAAGAAATTAAAAAAATAACTGAGTCCCACAAGGATCTCATCGAGGCCAAGAGTTCCGTGTCAGAATAACCCATGGAATGTTCTGTAGCGATACAATGCTCGGCTACGGCTGAGTTGCTGAGCTGCGAAAGGCGAGTGTGGTGTCCATGTTGATCGCACCTTTCACACACTGTGCACGTTGTCTGATCATGTAGACTTTGCCACACTGGAAAGGTATTCAATAGAGTCCAGCCTCCCCTATCCCAGATCGTGCTTTGCCGAACCGAGAAGAGTACAACTCTTTGTAAGTGGGCGGAAGATTACTCTGATGTGATGTTTCCTTAGGATTTTGCCTAATTTAGATGAATATTGCCGACTCCCGAACTCCACCGGACTCGAACCGCTCCTTCTCCTCTTGTGGGTGGTCACGTTTTTTCCTCCTCAAAGCTATACAGATCTGATGTGGAGAATATCCATTATCTTTGAGAATTAATTGTAGGTGTTCCGGCTCCTTTACAAGGCTGTCTCCATCAGGCACATGTGCCCAGTGCAACAACGCTCGAAGGACACCCATAATTAGTGATGGAACATTGGATATCTGTGGTAAGTTATATAGGACCAAACTGCTGAGGTCATCGGTCCCTAGGCTTACACTAACTTAAACTAACTTACGCTAAGGAAAGCACACACACCCATGCTCGAGGGAGGAATCGAACCGCCGACAGGGGGAGCCGCGCGAACCGTGTCAAGACGCCACAGACCGCGCGGCTACCCGACGTGGCAATTTGTGATGGGTGGTAGCAGCTAGACATCTGTCAATAAAAGTCTGTTTGCGTGGGCTTTCGGTAAATGGAATGTCATGGTTCCCTACTCCGTTTCCATTGTAAATTTGATATTCACCTGGACAGAAATCAGATGCTGCATAAGGCAGGACTCTTTCATCGTAAGCCCACCCATACCTCTGTTTGCAAGCGTCTAGATCCACCATGAATGGAATACTCTTTACCTTGGTAAAATTTCGAGAATCAGTGTCTTGTTCCTAGTTTGAACTCATGACTGGCTGCCAGTTCCTTCGTTTTTTGCGGAAAGCTGCTAGATAAATGGAAGTTCAAATCCTCGGTAAGTTGTACATATATTTGTTACTCTGCAAGCTCTGTGTTTTCCTTCACGATTCAAGTCGATTCCTATTAAATTGTTTGATTTTCGCAGTTCACGTGGACGGGAAGGCATCTACATATTATACAAGTGTAACAAAAAGGCGAGCTGGCCGGGGTGGCCGAGCGGTTCTAGGCGCTACAGTCTGGAACGGTGCTGCTGCTACGGTCGCAGGTTCGAATCCTGCGTCGGGCATAGATGTGTGTGATGTCCTTAGGTTAGTTAGGTTTAAGTAGTTGTAAGTTCTATGGGACTGATGACCTCAGAAATTAAGTCCCATAGTGCTCAGAGCCATTTGAAGCATTTTCAGTGACTTGTGTTCGTGTTGCTGCTCGTAGTGTCGCCGAGGCGATAAACTTTCCTTGACTTCTTATTACTATTTATTGCGTTCAACTTGTTACAATTTGTTAAGTTCAACCAGCGGTAATTTTTCTTGCCTGGTGGCTGCTAACGCCCCAGTTACCTGCCCTGGGGTAAGTGTATGTAGTGGCAGTGTGCGTTTCCTTGCCTTGCCACTGCTGTCCGGTAAGGCGTGTAGTTTTGACAGCTTTCTTGATTGGAGGCCGGTTGGTGATTCTTCTACTCTGGTGGTAGTGATTCCTTTCTTGTTCTGGGCACTCTAATCACAGTATTCTGGGGATATTGTGCAGACCGCCAGTTCTGGCTTTGGCGTATTGCTCCATCGTTGCATTTGGTTTATCGGACGTCAGGTAGCTTCAGCGAGATTATCATTAGTCATTCGTTAGAGTGCCACTAGTCTGAGTTCCCATCTTGTGAAGTGAATGAAACTCTTGGCTGCCTAACTCAGAGTCGTTTCCTGGAGCAACCTCTGTAGCCCCTTGGTTCTTGTAAGACAGGTGTGTCTAAAAGGAGGTCTGATGGCCAGTAGTTCAGTGTAACCGCTCCATCAGCCCACGCCTTCTACGGGCATAATCTGCCTCAGTACCCTGTAAGGAACTTATGTGCTGGTCCTTGTGTTTTATTATTGTATTATTTATTACAATACCTTGTAATGCCTACATTAAGAGCTATATATGTCTAGTTAATAGTTCCGGTCGCCTTTTGGAATAAATTTAGCAGTGTAGTCTTCAGTGGATGTTAAGCGTTGTGTTACAAAGTTTACCATCATCTTATTTCACCCGTTTGGTGATCAGTTGCTTGTTTTTTTAATTAACCTTTGCTACTATATATGCTGTTTTACAGCAGGTTTCTAAAATTGTTATATTATTGCTGATCCTGGCGTGTAAGGCCTTCAGCCGTTACTGTGTTCATTTGCCTTAAATTTCTAATTTGGTATTTGTATTTTAGCAGTAAGCCTTAAAACCTTATTTACTATCATTCCTGGCGTCTGATGCCTTCTGCTGTGTTTGTGGCAACTTACCTTTAATATTTCAATACCTGTAATTCGTAAGTTGCAGCGAGATTTAACAATTCTTAATTATTGCCATCCCTCGAATGTGAGGCATTCTGCCCAGATCACAGTGGCTTGCTTTAAGAACATTATCTGCTGCATCTGTATTTAATGGTGATTTGCTAAATTGTAACTCACTGAAAATACTATTATTTACACAGTTGTTTATTGCTTCATTAATAGCGTGTGGTATTTTTATATATTTTTGAGTCTGGAATTACTGGATTAAAATAAAGTGTCTGTAACTGTAAAAGGCAACCAGTTTACGGCAACCAGATTACGCCGGCCTCTGTGGCCGAGCGGTTCTAGGCGCTTCAGTCCGGATCCACGCTGCTGCTACGGTCGCAGGTTCGAATCCTGCCTCGGGCATGGATATGTGTGATGTCCTTAGGTTAGTTAGGTTTAAGTAGTTCTAAGTTCTAGGGGACTGATGACCTCAGATGTTAAGTCCCATTGTGCTTAGAACCATTTGAACCAGATTACGGCAACGTCCACAATTGTAACCGAATCCTGCCTTCCCCTGACTACCAGGTTTCGTTCAATTGGAACAACAAACCCTGGAGATGAACGTAAGAATTATAATTTACTGTACATTCAGCCAAACGTACCCAAGAGCTTATTTCGGACATTTCATGTAAGAAACGTTTCATGTTACGCTGGTACCTTCTGTTTCTGTGTGTGTGTGTGTGTGTGTGTGTGAAATCTTATGGGACTTAACTGCTAAGGTCATCAGTCCCTAAGCTTAAGCACTACTTAACCTAAATTATCCTAGGGACAAACACACACCCCCATGCCCGAGGGAGGACTCGAACCTCCGCCGGGACCAGCCGCAGTCCATGACTGCAGCGCCTTAGACCGCTCGGCTAATCCCGCGCGGCTCTGTTTCTGTGTGTATAACACGAGCACTAACATGGGAAATGAAGCATTTCTGGAACCAAGTCCTTACAACACATATTATACCTCTATGTGGGAGGGATGTTCTCTAAAAGTTTTGTCATTCCGTTTTGTTACACTTTATAAATACTAGAGGGTGAGTTTTTTCAGTTTGCAAAGGCGCTGTCGACAGCGGAATGACAGTCTATCGTACCCTTTAGGTATCGTTTGTTCTCCAGAATATTCGAGGCTGAGCGCGCCTTTTCCAGCAGGAGACACTGTCGCCTCTATGCGACGTGAGGGCAGTTGCTCAGATTTCCTGTGGAACGGTTGTATCCAGTTTACTCGCACCAAAAGTTTGTTTTTAGTGGTTCAAAAAATATTTGTTTGGAGGTTTTACAACGAATGGTAGGAGAACAGCAAATGATTAATCGGCTTACTCCTGGACGAAGCGCATAATTACACACGAAAACAACGGACAAATCGGTATCATCATTCTTGGACAGCAGCATAAGTTGGCGGGCTGTATTATTACCTGAACAGTTATTAAGGCTACCATGAGCTGTCGTTGCATGATTAATTTGGAAAAGCGATACAACGAGAAAATTAAATCTGAATTCGGAATTAAATTTAGCGGCTAATGAGAATAGTTGGGTCTAGCCATTGTTAGAAAGTACACTCTGAGACACACCACAAAGGAATCATCCAAATGGGACGGAAACTGATATATGGACAGACAAAGAAATGATTACTGTTTCAGAAAATTAGATGATTTATCGAAGGTAAAGAGCTTCAGAAATTGAGCAGGTCAATGACGCATTGGTCCACCTCCGGCCCTTATGCACGTAGTTATACGGCTTGGCATTGATTGATGGAGTTATGGATATATCGTTTCAATGGGTATATCGTTCCAGTTGTGTCAAATAGAAAAGTTAGGTCGTAAAACTCCCGAGCTGATTGGAAAGCGTTCTCCATATGCTCCAAACATTCTCAGCTGGGGAGAGATCCGGCTACCTTTCTGACCAAGGTAGGCTTTGGCAAACAAGAGGATAAAGAGTAGAAACTATCGCCATGGGCGGCCAGGCATTACATTCCCGTAATGTAAGCCCAGGATGAGTTGCCATGAAGAGCAACAATACGGCGCGTAGGGTATCGTCAAAGCACCGATTGGGATCCTGCTATGAAATGAAATGAACCCCCAGACCATCACTTCTGTCTGTCGGGTCGAAAGGCGGGCGACAGTCAGGTTGGTATCCGAATGATGTCTGGGGCGTCTCGAGACACGTCTTCGCTGATCACTGGGCTCAGTTCGAAGTGGGATTCTTCAGTGAAGGCAATTTTACTCCAGCCGAATGTGTCCGACACAACAGCAGACGTACTCGTTAGTGTACGCAGGTCAATGGTAGTCGGCGTAAGGGACGCCGTGAATACAGCCGCCTTTCTGTGAGCCACCTCAGCGAATCATCACTTGCATGTCGGACAGATGATAATGACGAATCCGTGGCTCAGAGTACCACCCTGGCGATTGCTCGGTCCTCACGTTCTGTCGTCTCTCCTGGTCGGTTCTAGGCGCTTCAGTCCGGAACCGCGCTACTGCTACGGTCGCAGGTTCGAATCCGGCCTCTGGCATGGAAATGTGTGATGTCCTTAGGTTAGTTAGGTTTAAGTAGTTCTGATGACCTCAGATGTTAAGTCCCATAGTGCTTAGAGCCATTTGAACCATTTTGATGGCACATTGGTACTTTGTTACATAATTGTCAGAGCAGTCAAGTACGAGTTGTGAAGTGTACGTTTTTCATGAACTCTTAAACTTTCAATTGCCTTTCGCCACTGGGGAAATCCATTTCGAACAAACGCATTACGCGAATCGCTATCGGCAAAAGTAGCAGTTGCTGACGGAAGCACTATACTGGAATCAAAAGCATTTTTACAGACACTGCAGAACACTTTGTTCTTTGCCGTAATAAATCCAAGGAAATGTGTTTTCCCATCCTTCATAGTACGAACTGCTTGCTGGTTTCTTGATACTTCATGCCAATGTACTACAGGACCCGGCAGAAGACACATTCTCGGGTTCCTTATTTTTTGGTTGAACTTACTTTTCACTATTTTCAGTGTGATGATGATGACAATCACTAATTTATCCATAGCGACTAGGAAACTGTTCGAATTAGAAAGTACCAACTTTACCCATGAAGAAACGCACCGCATTTTTTTCTTCATCAATTCTTTATTGAACATAATGAGAATTACACACACGAAAGAATGATGTTTTATCTACACGCTCTATTTTCCCATTTAATCTCCGTCCTGTTCTATGGCTTTCCTCCAGCGCGGAACAAGGGCGTGAATGTCCCGTCGGTACCAATCCTCGTCCTGGTGGTGGAGCCTGTGCTTCATTGTGTGAATCACCTCCTCATCGTCCTCAAAATGTTTTCGGAGAGTGGCATCCTTTAATGGCCGAAACAAGTGGGGCTAGGTAAGGTGTGTCAGGTGTGACAGCCATAGATGGTCTCTCCAACCACTGCAAATCGTGGAGCACAGCCGAACCGCCTTCTGATGACCTCACCCTCCGTGCCCAGCGACTGACTGTACTTCTGTCGACAGCAGATGCTCCATCGACTTTGAACAAGCGTTTATGAACATTCTGAATAGTTTCTTTTTCTGCAGTGAGAAATTAAATGATGGCACGTTGCTTGTAACGTACATCACCTACAGACGCCATTTTGAAACCATGCTGCAGCTATGCTGTCGGAAGTGACGGAAACTTGGCGCGCTTACTCAGGACCGTTTGAACCATTTGAACAATATTAGCTACAACATATCCTTGACTTCTGATATTTCTGCCCGTGAGATTTTTTTATGTTTTACTAGTTTTCAAAAATTATATCAATTGTTTCTTCAGTTGGTACATTTGTGAATAGGTTAGTTACATCGAAAGAGGCAAACCTGCCAAGTATCCTGCCCCAGTCTTCCTGCGTACTATGTAGTGAAAGCAGGCAGAAACTTCAAAATCCGTTGTCAAGAGCACATAAATGCATTCAGGCTCAACCACATCGAAAAGTCAGTTATTGCAAGTTGGAAACGAAACAAATAATCAACAGTCTAGAAAATAATTTGCTAGTACTATATAATGAAGCCAATGGTCAGACCCTAAATCTGTCAGAACAATTGGAGATATACCTCCATAAATTCAAAAAACCAGAATCTATGTTAAATGAACAAACAGATTTCACAAGCCACAGTTACTTCAGTAGTTTTAAAGACCTATTCTAAAGGGCTTCCCTCATATGCTAATTTTTTAAATAATTATATCTCTATGGCACTACGAATTAATTCATCTTTGATCAACCAAGTACAACAAGATCTGTGGAGTGTTTACAAACATGTGTATGCGCATGTGCCTCTTGAGTAAAGTGAAATGTATGAACAGACTGGAGAAAAAAATGTAAAATGTTGCTAAAAAGTTAAAAACGCTTTCCTTGGATTATGTGGTAAGTTTACACTGTCCATTTTCTTCACTATTGCGCACATATTTTCCGCGTTTGACTTACGAAATTCGTAACCTAACATCAAACCTTCTCATGGCAGGAATATGCATTTCACCTCATTCAAGAGAAAAATAAATCTTGTATTAAGTTACAGCTGATGATGGACCCATAGGGTCCTAAATGCATCGTGTGTTTAATAAAACACGAAAAATGTTTGGCTGAAGGCGTTTTTTAATTCAATTTCCAATTTCACTGAAATCCTGAACCACAACGCTGTTACGTTTTAAAAAAATAACTTTTGAAGCAGTCTGTAAGACTTCCTTGTATCTCATATTATTCTTTAGTATTGCTCAATACTGTTGAGCAGATATTTTAAAACACTCGTTGGTGAATGGAACTGGCATACTGGAGCATGTCACTTGTAAGGAAACATGAAAGCAAACCGAAAAGACGGGGTTCCATTCACAGTGTACTGCCACTGTTATTCTGGGGAGTGCCTTTGAGTTGGCCAGACATCGGAAACAGAGGTCAGAAATTTTAACTTCCAGCTCAGTGTTTTAGTAGCACATTACTTTTTGATAAAAGCAAGTGAAAAATATTTATTTTATTTTGTTTTCATCAAACTAAAAATTTGATGGGCCCAGCGCAGCCACAAGATTATGTATGTGGGTGCTCGAGCCCAGGTGCACCCACGTAGTCGACGCGCATGCGTCCATGCAAGACCACCAGCATTTACACCTTCAGTGGCCTTTTTCAGCCGCAGATGACACTTTTGGACACACCCATTACTGTAGCCACAGTGAACCTTCGACCAGCTTCGAGCTGTCCAGTAAATCGTCCACGATCATAAGGACTCAAACGATGTCTTGCAGATATGTTATAGTACCACATGAAATGTCGCACTGATCGGTTCCACAACAACCTTCATCAAACCCCGTACTGCATGAACTGTCGAATGCATGGAGAGCGTTCGTGCGCAGGCTTCGGTGCAATTAACTCAGCCGGCCAGTGTGGCCGAGCGGATATAGGCGCTTCAGTCTGGAACCGCGCGACCACTACGGTCGCAGGTTCGAATCCTGCCTCGGGCATGGATGTGTGTGATGTTCTTAGGTTAGTTAGGTTTAATTAGTTCTAAGTTCTAGAGGACTGATGACCTCAGATGTTGAGTCCCATAGTGTTCAGAGCCATTTGAACCAATTAACTCATCTCGCCTTTTACATTTCCTTTCACTATCATTAATCTGTTGTTCCGCAGCAATTACTGCCTGTTCCGTAGCAGTTGGCAGTTTTTCCTTAGCTAGTGTCAGTTGTTCCTTAGTACTTATTAAACAGTGTACAATCTCTTTCTTCTGCATATTCATGACTGGTGTCACTCCCGTATTCCAAGACGACAACAGGTGTATTCACAAGACTGCTGGTATACGTTCGTAGCTCGATGAACTTTCAGGCTCGCTATTACACCTCGGTTGGCGCGCTATATCATCCGATGTTACTTTCATACAAAATTTCTGTTACTGAAAAAGCGTGCGAAACGAGCAGTCAACATCCTCACAATTTAGTAGCTCTGTGGGGTCTAATCGTGAGTGACTGGCTTCAGATGGATATGGCACAGGTGAAGAAACTTGTGGACTCTGGTTCTCACCGAGTTCAGGCCATTATGAAATCTACAAGCGGTCTTACGTGATGCGTGGTCTCCTGGGGGCGACAAACCTTCTATCTGTTTATAATTGTGACTTTATGCATATTATGACTGACTCGATTATTTGCTGGGGATCTGCAGATGCAACAGGACAACAGACTGCCAACAAAACGTGTATTTCAGACATTCCAGGTCCTAGCTAGGCAAATTGATGTTGAAAATGGTTCCATGTGAATAGACATATCAAGGAATGACGTGGCGAAATATGTAATTTAAGCTACATGAGTAACAGGAAAATTCAGAATAGAACGGCAAGAAAGAGAACCGGGAAAAGTAGGTCTGCGTTTAATGTCTCGTGATACTGAGTTCTATAGACATGTGGCTCACGGTCAACCTTACAATAAAGAGAGCCGAAAATCGATAATTATTTTCAAATTCAGGATGTAAATTCTGCATTTCGCAAAACATATTGCGGACTTCGGGCATCAATGACCTCCCCTCCCTCCCATACCGCCTTTCCTGTTCTATTCGTAAATACGCGCTGGAAGAGATACTGTTGGCAGCGCTCCGAATAAGCTCGAATTTCTCTTGAAAACAGAAAACATCTTTGTGGTCATACTGCAAGATGAGTATGGAAGGAAGTAATGTGTTGCTATGTTCTTTTTGGGAGGTACGCTTTCTACGTGTACAACTACACCTACAACTAAACCTCGGTAGCAGAGCGTACTTCTGGCACCATTATCATTTCCCCTATCGCTGCTACCTTCACGAATGGTGCGTGGGAAGAATGACCGTCGATAAACTTACATATGACCGCTAATCTTCTGATTGTCTCGCCGTGGTAATTTCGTGAGACACGCGTAGGAGGAAGTAATATGTTTCCTGACTCTACTTCGAATCCAACAGTAATACGATGTACAACACCTCTCATGTAACGCCTGCCAGTAGAAATTGTCGCGCATCTCTGTCACTTTCCAGCAGCGACAAAACTGTCCCGTGACGAAACACGCCACTATTCCTAGTATTCCCTGTCTCCCTCATTAATCTTACGTAATGGTTCCAGACCTTCGCTGCGTGTAACTTACCCTGTAAATCCAGTTTCGAGACTGAATTAATAAAAATTAGAAAAAAGTTTACATAGTGATTTTAATGCTTCAGATGCTCTACATATTCTCCTCCCTTCCACTTTTCTCACTTGAGTGAAACATTCACACAACCGTAAGAAACTGTCAGCAAGTCCTTCTTTGGGATGTTGTTCAACTCGAGCGTCACATTGGGTTGAATATTGGCTACGTCGTCAAAGCTTTGATCCTCCATTTCAATATCTGAACTGAAATGACATGGGTTTTTATTGAAACAACAAACAAATGGAAAAACAAGCCTAAAAAGGCGCTGGACTGCAACACGTCAATGGCGCTGCAATAGGATCGTGTATAAAACGAGCTGGATGAGAGGGAGAATCAGCTGCGCTAACAATAGCGGCATTTTGAATTTAATAGAAAAGCCATTGATAGTGAAGCTTCACTGTGAGAATGGAAACCCGCTACTGCAGTTTTGTGATCCTGTCGCCGTAAAAGAAGTAGTAGAGCGGGTAAAGGTCCTATGACAAGTATTCTGTGAAGAAAATTATCACGAAGCTCGATAAATACATCTTTGAAAATACTTTTACGCAGGATGGCGCTCCACCAGATATTCCTACGCATGTGAAATATCTATTGCGCAGATAAATTGGTGAGGATCGCGTGTTGAGCCGCCAGTTCCACCATGCTTGGTATCTCAGGTGGTTGTGGAGTTACCTGAAACCACAAGTCTACTGCGATCGTCCGATATCAGTAGTGATGCTAAAAGACCACATCCGAT
Source organism: Schistocerca nitens (assembly GCF_023898315.1). Lineage (NCBI taxonomy): Eukaryota > Metazoa > Arthropoda > Insecta > Orthoptera > Acrididae > Schistocerca > Schistocerca nitens. Next base: position 250,305,694 of record NC_064622.1, read on the forward strand.
GCCAATTTCGCACCAAACCTACTGCTGTGCTGCACATTACTGTTCACAACGTCGTCCCTCGATTACAGGTATTGTTGTTCAACGATGGCCGACATGATGAGTATTTGTTATGAAGAATATTGTCTTTTGCTAAAACTCGATTGTTATGCTAATTATTGCTTTTGTACCATATGAGAAGCTATCTGTTGCTCATTTTCTGTACTTTCTTTTGGTTTAAATAAACACGTTGTCTTTATAAGCATGTGTGTCGATTTTTGCCTCTGTACCTACTTTGAAGTATCGAATTCTCAAATTGTAACGGACTTTTGTGTCACCGTGTATATCACGCCGAGAAGTTGAGTCCATTTGTATCAGAATATGGAGCCAGAGTATTAAATACCGCACCAAATGCGTCGATGAAGGATAAGTGAAAGAACGTGTGCTGGTTTCCTCTTCGCTTACAACAATTATTATACAGTTCTTCGCGTAACGGACATCGCTGTTCGTCGAAAGTGCCCTTAATACTGCGTTACAGGAAGCCAAGTCGTCCGACTGATTACATTTGCAATATTGCTCATCAACCATCTAAAAGAAGTAGGAAGCCCGGCAGTTTGCTTCTATGTACCGGACTGCGTTCTGTACCCGAAACCCTCGCCTCTGGTGGTCAAAGCGTTTGCATTCTAAAGTCCATAGGGGCTACCTTGAATACTTCGCTGATAAAACCCATGTGAAGAGGACTATGGAATAAATGATTGGGCGTTTGCTGGGGTGCTCTCAGAACGAGTCCTTCTCCATACAGCGGACTCTGAATTGTGATTTTTGTATCTATGGGTCCAAGGTGCCACTGCGAATTTCTAGAAAGACGTCATGTCCCTGCCTATGCTGCTTCATTTTTAAAATAAACACTTTATTTAGGTATTAGATAATTTCGCTCCCTCGTGCATTATTGAACTACCTCTGTTACTTCCATCAAAGTAAAAACTTCTAAGTATATAGCATCATATGTTCCACACAACTGCGTGGAGGAAGCAGAATGAAATGGCGCCCTCAGTAACGATTTTAACAAAACTATAGAAGTTACGGTCATAACCTGCACATACATCATATTTGAAACATGAAATACATGTGTACAAAAGGACAAATGTAATCCTTTTGCGGGTTTTGTCACTGTGATAGAGTGCCTAACCCATTAAAATACGTTATACATTTAATATCAAACCACACATGGTTTGGTCAGCGTCTTGAATCAAATGGAGTGCATTTTAATGAATTAAACAACATTATTTTTTACAGGTGCATTTCATGTTTGAGATAGTGGTCCACCTACCTACCATAGTTGTGCGAAACCTTTGTTAAATATTCACCGATAATGTCGTTGTGTTGTGTACAACACTTGGCTTATTTTAACTGCCCATCGTTTCCGGTCACCTTCTCGGAATGTTGGCGCCAGCTATTCGTGGCGACAGCACTCTTGGCGCCTGCCCCTTGCCACAACTTTGTTGCGAGCGTGTAATCAATTTACTCTCTACGTCCCTGTTGCGCTGAATGCAACGCGCGGCCGTTGGAGCGCTAAGGACGCCATCACATGCTGTTTCTTCTACATAGATGTATGGATATATTGCGCATATGCTTACGAGTTTTTACTGTAATGAAAGTAACAGAGGTAGCTTGGTAACGACCAAGGGGGACGAAATTAGCTAGTATGTAAATCATGAACTGAAGGGTTTATTTCAACAGCTTGCGTACGAAACTGCCTGCCCGCAACACTGTACTAAAACTCCTTAAGTGATTGAAAACCTATGTTGAACTATTATCTGAACCACCACCATGTGGCGAGAAATGTTTGTAATAGCGGAGCTATCCATTCAGTCTCGCGAAATAACTCATTGGTGGCCTCATAACTACATTTACCAGTGTGTTTTGTATTGTGTATTGAACCAGGGACCTAGAAACGACGGAGAGGCTTCATCCCGCCATAGCCTCAGTGGTTCACAACCCCACAACAGGCCACCCACGCCACCGCTGCCTCACACTGAAACCAAGGTTATTGTGCGGTTCGGCCTCCAGTGGACACCCCATCTCCCCTCCTCCCCTCCGCCTCTCCTCCCCACCCTGCCCCCTCCCAGGGAACGCCTCATAGCAGACAAGTGAAACCCCAAATGTTTGTGTGGCAGAGTAATTATGGTGTACGCAAGCGTGGAAACAGTGTTTGCGTTGCAATCGCCTACATAGTGTAACTGAGGCGGAATCAGGGAAACCAGCTCGCATTCGCAGGGGCAATGGGAAACCGCTGGCACACCGGAACTGAACACTAATCGACTGGGATGGTTCGCACCGGGGACCGGCACGTCTTACCGCTCGGGAGGCAGCGCGTTAGACCACGCGGCTAGCCGGGCGGGCTTGCATTGACCAGTACTCCTCCTTCAGGATATCACATCGATTTTCCTGCACACTTTGCCGTTGCCGGACGAGTACCACTGGCAGAAGTGGATAAAGGTGGGGACACAGCGTCATTTCTAACGAATTTGCAATGCAGCTGCATAGAAAACGATTAATTCTTTAAGAGTCACGTTTTACAGCTATCGAAGCACACGTGTCTTGCTGCAGCAGATAAAAATGCCAAAAAATCATCGCTGCAAGTCAGAAAGCAGTCCGAAAGGAAAAAGTAACCGTAACAGGATTCGCAGGTTTTGTGGGATGTGAACAGTAAGAATTCTCCTTAATAAATTGCAACACCAAGAACAATGGGAGATGACGAAGTTTTACTTACTGTTGGTAGAACATTGTATAGTAAGAAGAATGTGTGACCGAAGTTGAAGGTGGTTTAGAATATGCAAAGCATGAAACTTAAGCAGTTGTGGCACGCCGACAAACGCGAGCAGAAACTCGATAACTCGACGCGTGTACACAGAATGTAACTAGCGTTACTCCTTTGTGGTTTGTGCTGAAAAACTGATTTGCATATCCAAGTATATGTCAATTTGATTTTTATTGCATTCTGTCTCCATGGTTTTCCAGTTTAAATGGACAGCAGTGTAGTAGGCAATGTTCTCACGAGGAGATCCGTGTCAAGCAATATTTGAATCATTGATACGGTGCACTGGTGCCAGAGGAAAAGGACAAAGCCGAAAGAAAAAGAAACGGCAGTAATTGATTAGAGGCAACTGCTTTCACTCGCTACCTTACTCCACCACCCAAGTTCCACATATTGTAATAGTAGGTAATAGTAGTTTCGTATTTGCATACATACCGTAGTAACTTGTGTTGCTTATTCTAACTGTCGGCTACCTAAATGCAACTTGATTCCTCGTCTCTTCGCTAAGTTAAGTGGTCTGGTCCTGCTTTTACAGACCTCTCACCTTCTTAGTAGACCTCAGTTTCGTACTGAAAATCCTCCCATAAACTGAGAACTACTTAAACCTAACTAACCTAAGGACATCACACACATCCATGCCCGAGGCAGGATTTGATTCTGCGACCGTAGCAGCAGCGTGGTTTCGGACTGAAGCGCTTAGAACCGCTCGGCCACATCGGCCGGCTGCCATCACTGTGGCTACGGCTTTCACTGACATATGTAAGTAAGACTGAATCGATTTCTCGGAAACACAAAACCCACCCGCTTGAGAAAACAAGCGACCACATGCATTGAACGTATTTTTCGGTGTAATTTTAAATAAACGAGGCATACTTTCTTAGGTATCTTGAAAGTTAGATGGGTCACAGAGCGAAGTTGGTCACCGTTGAATGAATTACAAAATACTTATCCATGTGTGAGATTTAGGGTAATTGTTGGCTGATGTACTGGAAAAGAACACATTGTGAGGAGTTACAGGAGAGCGATTAACTGTGTCTGTCAAAAAGAAGAGTTTTTGGGGTTTCCAAACAATGTCTGCTCCAGATCGAAGTTGCAGCACATCTTGGACGTAGTCGTCGAACCGAGAATAGAAGTAATTTTCATTTTGGCAAGAAACGGACCTTGTCATTGCCTCAACAGTTTTTTGGTATACAACCTTGAAAAACTTAACGAACGGCATGAAACAGTGGCTTTATTTTTCGGCTAACGTTACTTGATGACGAGGCAAATGTGTCTCTCGTAATGCTGACAAAGCAAAACTAATATTATCGTTCGTCACTTACGTAAGCACCATTAGCGCTTATGACCCACTCCTCAGAACAGTCATCCTCATACTACGAATAAAACGTTATTGTTTTTAATAGTTTACCTACTGTAGCGTCGCAAAGTCATTTGCAACACTTTTTTCCCACGGCATTCGACCAAATTATTTTAATAAATACAACAACCAGATACTATGTTACGTGTTGTTATTCAAGCGAACATGTGTTTCGGGCTTTCACCCGTTTTCAGTTAGCGTAATAAGGACCGATGGCTCTTGTAGTCTGGTCCCTTCGATCCCAGAAACCAACCAACCAATTAGCGTGATACCTATTTGAGACTTGAGTCACTACATAGTTACAACATCGACAGCAAATTGGATGCTGCAGTTGCCATGTGTAAAATAACAATTTTGTTTACGTACTACACTTCGCGAGTTATATGCAGGGTGTACATTTTAAGTTGACAAACCAGAATAAATCGAAAAATAAGCTTCACACAAAAAATGTGTAGAATCAAAAGTTCACTATTTTCTAGGGGGACATGTGCTGGTGCTCAAATTAGGCCACTGGGGGTGGGGCGGGAGGCAACTTTAAAATTTCAAATGGGTACTCCCATTTTTATTGCAGAATCAGATTCTACATAAAAAGTATGTACATTTTGTCTTAAACATTTCTTTTGATTCTTGGTGGTTGGCGCTATAATTCAAGAAAATCCATGTTCTCATTTTTGCGTGGAAAATGATTACGGATACATAAAAAATACTTATTTACTTCATAAATTTTGATTCGCTAAAACTAAAAGTCTCTCTGGCTTCCCAAAGGGTGGGGTTTGACAGAGAGGAATTAGAGTTTTACAAATATTGACCCAAATATTATTTTTTTCCGCAGATTCGGATAAGTTTTGTTTGTTTCGTGGTCATGAGGCCACACAGCTTTTAATTATCAAAAAAATCATCTGACTAGCTAACTAACTAACCAAACATCCTACTTACTAACGAGTGAACTCATTAACTCACAGAGTAAACAAAGTAAAAGACTAAGGAAGAGACTAATCCACTCGCTAACTAAAGTGAACGTATTCCCCTTTAATATTTGGTGGTCCTGAAAAGGGACGATTGGTTTCGTTTTATTCTTGATTATCTTTTGGTTTTAGCGAATAAAAATTTACGAAGTAAAGAAGTATTTTTTATTTATCCGCAACCATTTTCCACGCAAAAATGAGAACATGGATTTTCTTGAATTACAGCGCCAAGTACCAAGAATCAAAACAAATGTTTTGGACAAAATGTACGTACATTTTTAATTTAGAATGTGACTCTGCAATAAAAAATGCGGGTTCCCATTTGAAATTATAAGTTGCCTCCTGCCTCACCCCCAGGGAGCTGGGGTGGCTGGCAATTTTAGCACCAGCAGATGTCCCCCTCGAAAATAATCAACTTTGGATCCTACACATTTTTTCGAGTTGTTCTGGTTTGTCAACTTAAAATTTACACACAACAAGCAGAGTTGAAAGTATGTACTCGTAAACAGCAGTATATCGCAATTATAAACTCGCGAATGGTGGTAGGTAAACAAAGTTGGTATTTTGCACAGGGCAACTGGAGGATCCAATTTGCTGTCGATGTTGGAGACTGAAATAACTGTTATGCTAACTGAAGTTGGGCGAAGGCCCGGAACGCGTGTTAGACTAACTAAAAATACGTAGAAAAGTGGCTGGTTGCTGTATCTACTAAAATAATAAAACAGCCAGTAAAATGAATAAAGCTTTGTCTTCCACCAAATGTATGTACTATGGCTTTTAACAAGATTTTTTTTACATTTTTAAGTAGGCGTTGTTTTTCTTTTGCAAGTACAAGAAACTCTGTTCTCTTTCTTTTTCGTGTAACTTGTGATCACCGAGAGAATACGTGACACCTCCGAAGACCGAGCCGTGCCGAGATGCTGTTCATCAGCCGCAAATACGCCGAAGCCCGTCACCCGTTGGAGGATCGCGCACGTATAGTCCTCAGAAGTTCCGCTCGTCAATGTAACTCGTGAACTAGTATCTCTAATAAAGAAGTTATATGTTATACAAAATAAGCTTATTTTCCGTTTCCAATCGTGCTTTTTTCATTTTTTTTTTTTTTTTTTGGATTTTCAAAAGGACAGGTTTCGGGAAATGTCATCCATCTTCAGACCATATATTGCAGTCACAGAGAAACCTGTTTTAACGAAACTGTCAGTTCACGGTCACGTACTAAGGTAGTGCTTAGTATATGACAGTGAAAGAATTCAAATATATTTTTCAACATTCTTTCGCGTCCCATACTCAAAGTGTGCCGTACTTCTCCGTAATCGTGTAGCACGCCGAACCATATATGGTAACTGGCTCAATAATATATATATATATATATATATATATATATATATATATATATATATATATATATATATATATATATATCTGAAGGTTCGTTTTTAATGGGATTTTGTGCACCAAAAAAGGGAGTTCAGTTTTGATATTGCTATCCTTCCTGAGCTGCATCTGTTTCTGAAGTCGTCCACACATGTTCCGCCTTCATTAATTATTCTTTCTAGCTATTTATAATTTTCATAGTCATCGAAGTTTACACTGTCTCATATGCACATAGAAAGGGAGAGAAACGAGTGTGAGCACCAGAAATTCGTTGAAGACACGCAAAATAGTTTATTATGGAGGCCGAGATGCCGGATTCGGCAGGAGCCGTAGGACCCCTTGCAAAATAAATATAGAGTGAACTGATAGTTCACGTATGAGAGGTTACTCTAGACCACGAGATACGATCTGAAGATAGGCGATATTGCCCGAGACTGGTCATTCTTTATTTAAAAAAAAAAAAAAAAGCGATCGATATATAGAAAATAAGTCTTGGAGAAATATGTCCAGTTTTGATAAAATATGTGTCTCTTGTTGGGTTGTATACGGAGTGTAAGGGTTATAAGTGCAGATATTCTTAAATAGTACCTTAATATGTACACACATCAGTGTGATGGTTGTTTCTTTTTCTTTCTCGGTATCAAGCAGTCTTACCACAATAAGGTCACACACTTTACGACCTGATGTTTTCTGCATGGTCGTACTGCGCCATTAAGTGGATTATGCCTGACAGTATAGACTGCCCGATTTGCGTCCACGTTTCCACACTTTAACATCTGGCTTGCTGCACAGGCGAAAATAATGGCTTGCTCTTGCCACACGTACTTGGAGGTACCAACCAACCTAAAAAGTATGACTTGCATTAGCTATAATTATTAGTCAGTATTTACGTCATCTAGACGTAAATACTGACGTGATGTTGTTCAGTATACCGTTTTCAGTCACCAGTAGAAATATCTGCACTTTTACCCGTTACGCTATGTATAAGAATTTTGTTCAGTTGCCGAGCGGATGTCGGTCAGTATGAATAAAAATTATGAGGCCAGCGATATTTATTTCTGTGCATTTAAATATTACCTGTGATTAATGGACACATTTATCAATGTCACGACGAATATTTTCAAGTGAGGTAATGATAGTATTACGGAGTATTTATGGAAGTGTTTACATGCATACAATCTTTGCTATTCTGAGACTTTTATTAAAATGCTTGGCAGCATATGTTGAAGAACTTGATCAGTATCGGTACCCCTGAATTTAGCCTACCAGCTTTTCTCTCTCGTGTTGATTAAAGAATTTGCACCAACATTTATAAAATTTGTTTAGAAGAGAGTTTAAATAGAATGAAAGAGTATACTGAATGAAATTATTGAACTTCTTTGCCGATTTTTATATGGGTTACAAAAGACGCTCAATCCACAGTTCATACATATTATGAAAATGTACGTATGTATGTATATATGCATGCGTGTGCGTCTGTGTATGCGCCACATCGCCTCCTAAACCACTGGACCGATTTCAACCAGTCTTGGTACACATATCACTTTTTGTAGGGCAACAATCGCTGTGGTGGTAAGAACCACCAACCTCCTGTAGTTCAGAAGGTATGACGTCATGATCTTTAAGATGCGTGAAAAACAACCGTATCATCCACGACATACAAATTTATTCGTATTAAATTTCACAGAGTCTCTTCTTTGCTACTAACTCTGCTGGCAACACTTTCCTGCAGATAGTATCTACATATCCCGCTGAATGTACCCACACAAAAATCTCATTACACGACACAGAGTTTACTAGATATGACGTCATGCATACTGATTTGCGTGAAAAACTGTCGCACCTTGTGTGAATATTAATATTAGGTTGGTGCATAAGTAGCGTTTTTGTTTTGCATGTTGGTATTCCGGCTTCTTTAGGTTTATTTATGGGTTGTCATTTTCTATTTGTAGTTCAGTATTGCTATTTGAGTTTACGTATTGTCACTTTGCCATGTCGAGGTAGTGAGAGGGACTGTGGACGCTATAAAATGGAGTACCAAGTGGAGAAATTGCAACATTTTCGATGTTTTTTCTGTTTCAGTTCAATAGAGAGGTGACAACTGTGGAGGCAGCCAGAAACATTTCCGCCATTTATGAAGATAACGCCGTTTCACAGAGCACGGCAAGCAAATAGTTTTCTCGTTTTAAGAAGGATCATTTTGACATTATTCACTATCCACGTTCAGGATGACCTTCGAAATTTGATGAAGACCGTTTAAAGGCATTACTCGACAATGATTCACATCATTGTAATCGAGAACTAACAAATGTGATGTGCTGTGATCGCTTCACCATAGTGTGACTCTTGCATGCAATGGGGAAGGTTCAAAGGTCGAGTGTGTGGATACCGAGTTGTCTACGCAAAAACCAAAATATCGCCGGGTGGCCATATACGAGTACGCACCTGTGCTTGCTCGTCATCAACTGGTTCGCGAACAACACCGACCATGTATCCTGTATCGCTACTGGTGACGAGAAGCTGTGTCTTTCTGCTAATACAGGGAAAATAAAGGAGTATTTCACTCTAAAGAAAGGATCAACTCACCGCACAAAGATCTGCGCACCCCCACAGAAGGTAATGTTACGCATCTTGCTTCCCCGAGCTTTAACGATCACTGTTGACATTTACTGTCAACAACTGAGACGTCTTGCAGGCGCAATCTAAGAACAACGACCAGGAAGACTGCGTGAAGTTACGCTGCTCTGACAACCGCCAGTAGCATTCTGATGGGGCCGGCCGCGGTGGTCTAGCGGTTCTGGCGCTGCAGTCCGGAACGGCGGGACTGCTACGGTCGCAGGTTCGAATCCTGCCTCGGGCATGGGTGTGTGTGATGTCCTTAGGTTAGTTAGGTTTAAGTAGTTCTAAGTTCTAGGGGACTTATGACATAAGATGTTGAGTCCCATAGTGCTCAGAGCCATTTGAACCATTTGAACCATTCTGATGGACTGACAAGAAACAATATACAGGCGTTGGGTTGGCAAGGCATTCCACAACCACCTTATTCACTTGATCTTGCGCCCTCAGGTTTTCACCTTTCCCTCTCTATATCGAACAACCTTCAAGGAACTTCCTTTCCGGATGAAAATGCTGTCCAAACATGGTTCGACATGTCCTGTTCTTTAATACCACGTGATTCCTACAGTCGCGGAAATGAACAGATTGGCAGGAATATCTTATCGACGACTGAATTCTCTGTTACATGTGTCTGTTGTGTATATTAAACTTACGTTACGAACGTTTGCACCAACCAATACATTTATTCTTTACAGCTAAGACACTGCTACAGTCCAGTCAACTTAAGGAATTCCGTAACACCTGGCAGCAGCGCTTGTGACAGTTTTCAATTTAGAAGCTCAAACGGCTGAACGCGAAAACTGTAACTGTCCATAGAGCTATGGAGTGGCGTTGGCGTAGACACGTTAACAAAATCGCGTTGCAGATTCGCGAAGCACCTTGCGCCGAGTGTAGAGAGATACTATGTTTCTTAATTAGGATACTGTACTCATACATTTGTATATTATGCATATTTCTTTGTACGACTGTTTCATAACTTCAAAGCAACTGTCACGAATATATGGAAATGGAATTTTTTAGATATTACACTACAAACATATTCTGTTTTTGTTTCCGTTTCTACTAGAAAATTGGCAAAATGAATATTCAAGCAATGTTGGGCGTCAGGTACTAATAAAATAATACCACAGTATGCAAGGAATTGTGTCATTTCATGTGCAGTGAAAACTGAAATTCTAAAATTATTTTGTTTTCCGTCAGTTGTGATGGAATAAAATAAACTGCTGACCATTAAAACTGCAACGCAAGAAGAAACGTCAAGTTATCACGTAGTGTACTACGTTCTAAATATATGAATGCATATGACTGGCTGGCATTTCAAGACATTCTCACAAAGTGGGAGTAACCCTACCTACGTTTTGTGTATTGGAAGGATTAAGATGCGGGTTTCTCATTTAAACCAGCATCTGAATGTGACTCTTCAAGCTCTCTCGGCGGATATGTTGTAAATAGTCTTCACGGGTTGCCGCCGGATGACGATGTGCAAATGCCACAATATTTACTCGGAGCAACTGTCCGACATCTTCAGGTGGCTGAAACTTGCTGGTGGCTAGGTACGACTGCTGCGACGAAATGTTGTGGAATTTGTACGTCATCCGGAGACAAACCCGTGAAGACTATTTACAGCTTTTGAATGTTTGCTGCTAGTGAGAAATTGTGTCCGATCCTGCGTAAGAAGGAAAAACACCTACCAGCATGTGCAACCGAGCGAGATGGCGAATTGATTAGCACACTGGACTAATATTCGAGAGAATGACACTTCAAATCCGCCTCCTGCCATCCAGATTTAGGGTTTCAGTGATTTTCCTAAATCGCTCCAGCTAACTGCTGCGAGTGGTTCGTTTGAATGGGCGCGGCCCATTTCCTTCCGCATCATGCATACATTCCGATCTTGTGCACCATCTTTAATGCCATCGATGTAGACGGGACGATAGACCCTAATCTCTCTTTTAGGAAGTGTCGAAATTCGTCAGCGCCAGAATAGTGGACTATTGAAAAACAGATTTATTGTTCCGCGACATTTCTACTCGTGTTGGTCTGAATCTGACAAGAGTCAAGCGAATGCAGAGCCTTGCGTTGTGGAGGACCATACTCAGCTTCATGCAACACCTTCAAAGTTTTGTTTCAGCTTTTCTTTGTGCACGTATTACTTTCATTCTGTCGGCGTGCACGTACTACTTTCATTCTTTCAGAGTGGGATTTTTCCTATCTCCAGACAAACATTTCAGTCTTCTTGGGTTTTTCTCCAGTCAATGTGAATTTTCTACCAAAATTTTTTTCTGTACGGAATACCAAGTTGTGTAATTCCAGCTTTTATTGTTACAAATTTGGCAACTTTACTAGAATTTCACAAATTATTCTGTTAATTTTATTGGTTCTAGTCTTTTAATACACCTGTAGAATTTTACCCCACGCTTTACGTATCCTGATAAATGTTGGTATACTTTTTCGTTTCTGCATTTGTTCTTGGTTTGTATATAACTTCTTAAGTATAATTTGAGTCAACAGTTTCCCTGATTATTTTCCATTTGCTTTTCTTCAGTACTTCTCCTTCTGCTTAAAGTGATTTCTTTCAGCCCAATACAGATTCTGCTGTGATAATCATGTTGTTGCCATTTTACGGCAATGAATTTCATGCTTAGTGGTCTCTACGCCAGTTTCCTGGACTGTTTCGACTAAATATTTTAACTGACATCATCGACAATTATAACTGAGAAACTCTCTCAATTTTTCCATGTTTTCGAGATTTGAGTTTTGAGAGTACCATACTTTTGCTTATACGCATTTGGAAGAAATGATATTTCGTTAGCTACTCTTGTGCTGTTTCATTAAGAATTTCTTTTTGTTTTTTTGCTGTTTAAGTGCCTTGACACAGAATTATGAGCCCATCCTGATACTGGTTCTTTCTGGTTTGATTGACATGTGAATTCGATGCTCTGATTTTAGTTTTCACTACGCATGGATTATTTTTTCTAAGACGCAGCTGTAATGTAATACATACACCGTCCACCTGTCAAAAGTCTGAATAACTAACTTTTAGCGTGTGGGACGTGCAGAAAGAGAGAGAGAGAGGTTCTGGAAGCTACGGACAGGGATGTGGAGCCATGCCGACTCCAGTGTGGTGACCAGCTGCGCTAGATTTCTCGGTTGAGGCTTCATGGCGCGAACAGATCGATAGATGTTGTCCCATAGATTCTCGATTGGGTTTAAATACTGGCAATCTGGTCGCCAGGGGATTACGGTAACCTCAGCCTGGTGCTCTTCAGACCATACACGAACACTGTGAGCTGTGTGAGAAGTTGCATTGTCCGGGTAGTAGATGTCATGATGTCGAGGAAAAACAAACCGCACGTAGGGTCCCCAGACTATAAAGCTCCCTCCTCCAGCCTGGATCCTTCTGACAACTGGTGCAGGGTGTTTGCTTTCAGACGTTTCTCACCGTACCCACTAACAACCATCCGTCCGATGGAGCATAAAACGCGATACATCTGAAAAAGCCACCTGTCGCTACTCAGTGGACGTCCAGATGCGGCATTCTCGTGAAAATTCCAACCGTCGTCGCCGATGAGTAGCAGTTATCAAGGGAGCATGAATCAGACGCCTGTTGCGAAGGCACATACGCAGCTACATTCGCTGAACACTCGTTGAGGAGACACTGTTGGTGGCTCCTTCGTTCATTTGGGTGGTCAGTTGCTCAATAGTTTCACGTCTATTCGGCCGCATACATCTCCGCAGCTCTCGCTGATCGCTGTTATCTATGCCACCAGCCTCTGGTGCACACAGTTGCATCGGCGCCGGTTTTGGATAGCGCCATGTTGCCACGCGCGGTGTACCTCAACCACGGTGGCAAGCGAATAGTTTACAAACTTAAACATTTCGGAAATGCTTCGACGCTTGGTCTGAAAATTAATGAGTATGCTCTTTTGGAGTCAGACTAATTGACCCGTTTCCACGTTACGACAACGACTGCAGTGCTAGCCACGACCCCTTGAAAACCATTATATTTTCTCCACTGCTAGTGCTGCCACCTGTAGTCTCTGTGTGGTGGTTGCACGTTGATGTCGAACGTAGGCGGTGGTCACATTAATGTGACTCGACAGTGCTGAGTCCATCACCTTGTCTCACTCTCGTTTTAGTTTCAAAATCTTCCGTTATTTCTCCACTATAGTGTGCCTTACATTTGCACTATTTAGTGTGTCACTTGCAGTGGTTTTGATGTCCAGACCTTATTTCTTCAGGATTATACTGAGTCATAACCTCTTGTTTATAATCACAGAGGTACAAACTACATTCTTATTTTTAATTTTTTAGTGTCTGAGAATTTATTTCATTACTAAAATTCGTTCCGCACATGACCTATTTGTTGTGAATCTTTGACATTCGTCAGTATCATATCGAGCTATTATTGTGCTTGACCAAGATTCATTGAGATAGAATAATGTAACAGAAATGACGGAATTTCTCCTGTAATTACTAACATCACTTTTAACTCCCTTCTGAATCAGTGCTGCTTATGAGTTAACTACAATTATCCCAGTTCGCAAAATGTTTTGTATGATCAGTGTTGTTTCATTAAGGTTTTTGCGCCAGCTGACTGCAGTCTTGCAACAATTCTATCTTCACGAGATGCTTTGTTCCCTTTATAGCCTTTCAATTTGACTAGACGTTTGTAACCTCCCAACAGAATAATGCGTATAATATTCACATTTAGTGTAACCTCCAAGTTTTAATATGACCTTCCATTAAAGACTGACTGCATATAGAGATTAATAAGTTTTGACGTCAGCAGCGCTGCGTCATGGCCATGTGAAATTATCCTGAATAAACTGAAAAATTTTTACCTCACAATGATGTCGCCGGATTACGCTATCTATATATCTGCTCCTATAAGAAATTTTTGGCACAGCCCAGTGTAATGCTGGCCACTAGATTTTCATTTGCAGGAAAACAACTGATTTTATTTTGCTTAATCAACATGAGTAGGCTCAGGAAAAATTCGTAAAATCTTTAAACTTTAATCTCACAAGGGAACCTCCCCATCGCACCCCCCTCAGATTTAGTTATAAGTTGGCACAGTGGATAGGCCTTGAAAAACTGAACGCAGATCAATCGAGATAACAGGAAGAAGTTGTGTGGAACTATGAAAAAAAGAAGCAAAATATACAAACTGAGTAGTCCATGCACAAGATAGGCAACATCAAGGATAATGTGAGCTTACGAGCGCTGTGGTCCCGTGGTTAGCGTGAGCAGCTGCTGAACAAGAGGTCCTTGATTCAAATCTTCCCTCGAGTGAAAAGTTTAATATTTTTATTTTCAGACAATTATTATCTATCCGTCCGATGCGATCACTTTTTTTGGAGTGAGTATCACATCCACAAGAAAACCTAAATCGGGCAAGGTAGAAGAATCTTTTTACCCATTCGCCAAGTGTACAAGTTAGATGGGTCGATAATATATTCATGTCATGTGACGCACATGCCGTCACCATTGTCGTATAGAATATATCAGACGTGTTTTCCTGTGGAGGAATCGGTTGACCTATGACCTTGCGATCAAATGTTTTCGGTTCCCATTGGAGAGGCACGTCCTTTCGTCTACTAATCGCACGGTTTTTCGGTGCGTTCGCAAAACACAAACACTAAACTTATTACAGTGAACAGAGACGTCAATGAACGAACGGACAGATCATAGCTTTGCGAAAATAAAGAAAGTAAAATTTTCTCTCTAGGGAAGACTTGAACCAAGTAAGTACCTATAATTTCACAGCTGCTCACGCTAACCACAGGACCACGGCGCTCCTGAGCATACCCTGTCCTTGATGTTGCCTATCTTGCACATGGACTACTCAGTTTGTATATTTTGCTTTTTTTTCGTGGTTCCACACAACTTCTTCCTGTTTCCTCGATTGATCTGTGTTCAGTTTCTCAAGGCCTATTCACTGTGCCAACTTATAACTAAATCTGAGGGGGGTGCGATGGGGAGGTTTCCTTGTCAGATAAATGACTGGCAAAAGTTTTCTTCAGAACAAAAGTTATTATTGAAACATTTCTGCAAGGAATTACATGGGATTTTAAAATCACAATTTGGGTTAAATCAGTTGTGGCAATTAACATATGCGCGCGGCAACAAAGAACAATAATATATTTTTGTTTTTACCTTATACCACATGGCTCAGGCATCACCATCGTCTTGCACGAACGGCCCAAGTCAACCCCCTATCCGAACTCCAGGACTCAAGTGCTCTGTGCGAGCTACAAAACACGACAGCTCTCTGCGAGCTACTAAACTGGACTTACTGCCAACACTGCTCTGACCTGCGATTCTATTGTAGCATAGATATTCCATATCGCAGGCAGTGCGTGAGCAATCCATCGAAATTACATCTTCTCAAGTGCGCTAGCGAATGGTAATGAACCCGTAATGAACCCCTTACAAGTTTGCTTTTCGTTTGGTGCTTGTGAATGTGGATAGTTTTAGGGTAATTTGTGGTGGAAATATTTCTAAGGAATCAGGGCAATTTAGAAGTTTCTTTAAATATTTGTTAAGTTCTCTGCAGTTTTTCTTCGTTACTAAGTGCTAATTGATACTGCATAAAGTCAACCGCCGGCACGCCAGTGGGAAACGAAAGAGAAGAGACGGCTCTGAGAAGTCAGCCAATCGCACGCTGACCGATCTTTCTCCAGGACGACAACGCTATAGCATCGGCGCCTAGATGAAGAGGACATAAGCGCCTCGTCCGACTGGTCGCGGCCCAGTCCAGGAGTTGAAGATCAGCTTCGAAATTAGGCACTTGTATAGCAACGACTTAGGGTCGTTTAAACTGAAGAACTTGTTTATTTGCATGTCGTCCGTTACTTACAGCACATCTATATAATGGCGAAGTTAAGTATGGTAATCTGTTCATTTTATAATAAAACTCATTAATTCGATCTGTTTGAATTGTTTGTATACCGATTCGAGAAAGCAGGTTTCCTAGACGTCCCATAATTGACGACTAGACAGGATTTTATACTAATCGTCCATTCTCCTTCTGGAATCATAGATTTGGGGGTAATAGGCGTTTAGCTCCATTTCAAATGCTTCATGAAAAGACAGACTGAAACTGTCCATTAAATACTTCAAAGCACAAACTTTTACGAAATGACGTAATAGAATAACATGTGAATAAAACAGAACTTAGGAAAAATCGCAACATTCATAACAGAAATGCAGAACAGTATAATAAATGTTCTATCACAAACACATAATGAGTGTGCACAACCCAATTCCTTGTTTCGGCGCTGGTTCAGTCGCTCTGGGCTAATGTCAATGTTTTTATTTTTGATGAGCGTTGGTGCATCCCGCCAGTGCCTCAACGTTTTGCACTAATAATGATAGAGGGCACAGTAATAAACGGGCAGCTAAAAAAGACAGAGACCCAGCATTATGTTACACATTATGCAGGTGCATCCGCCTGAAATAATCTCTGGCGATCGTATTCGACTTAAAAACAATTTTCGTGAATTGAATAGATCCGTCGGAAAAACATCTGGCTTCAACGCCTTATTACATGATGATGCTGTAGTATACAGTGAAGTTGCAGCATTAGAAAATTGCAGCGAAATGCAGGAAGATCTGCAGCGAATAGGCACTTGGTGCAGGGAGTGGCAATAGACACTTAACATATACAAATGTAATGTATTGCGAATACATTTGAAGAAGGATACTTTATTGTATGATTATATGATAGCGGAACAAACAATGGTAGCAGTTACTTCTGTAAAATATCTGGGAGCATGCGTGCGGAACGATTTGAAGTGGACTGATCATATAAAATTAATTGTTGGTAAGGCGGGTGCCAGGTTGAGATTCATTGGGAGAGTCCTTACAAAATGTAGTCCATCAACAAAGGAGGTGGCTTACAAAACACTCGTTTGACCTATACTTGAGTACTGCTCATCAGTGTGGGATCCCTAGCAGGTCGGGTTGACAGAGGAGATAGAGAAGATCCAAAGAAGAGCAGCGCGTTTCGTCACAGGGTTATTTGGTAAACGTGATAGCGTTACGGAGATGTTTAGCAAACTCAAGAGGCAGACTCTGCAAGAGAGACGCTCTGCATCGCGGTGTAGCTTGCTGTCCAGGTTTCGAGAGGGTGCGTTTCTGGATGAGGTATCGAATATATTGCTTCCCCCTACTTATACCTCCCTAGGAGATCACGAATGTAAAATTAGAGAGATTCGAGCGCGCACGGAGGCTTTCCGGCAGTCGTTCTTCCCGCGAACCATATGCGACTGGAACAGGAAAGGGAGGTAATGACAGTGAAACGGAAAGTGCCCTCCGCCACACACCTTTGGGTGGCTTGCGGAGTATAAATGTAGATGTAGATGTACAGTCATGCTCAAAAGTATCCGAACGACCTGAATTGCATTTCGCCTGATCCGCATGCAACCAAATAACGCAGCTGTCTAGCAGGTCCTCTAATCGCCCTTGCTACAGTCGTTTGACTATTGAATATGGTTCCAACAAGTCACCACTAGAAAACAATGTTCTGTATCGCAATAACTCAAGATGGAAAATAATACCACGATACTACACAATCATGGAACACCTTATCACAGATAAGACTGTCCTTAAGGCTTGTAAGCTCACACTTATTGCAATAAATGACATACCTGAAATGTTACCACTCTCATTATTACGTCAGGTAGGTAATGCACGTAGAACGTTGGTCGTATTCATGATTTCCTCTTCAAAGTAACATACCGTATTTCTTATTTAATACCAAATGACATTAAAAATTTAAGTTATTCACGAGCAGCTAGTTGATAATATGTATGAGCTTCAAATGACACGACGAACCGTCTCGTTCTGCATATGGATACAACCCAGGTCATGCAGACTAAGATTTCGTGACTGACGGAAACTAACAGTCATTCCTGACTAGGCATACAGAGAGTGATATACCTCGATTTTAGACAGTATCAGTTAGCAAATATCAACTTTAAATTATATGACGTAAACGTTTTTGACGGACGCAAATTCCTACCCAGCGTCTATTGTCCCTGTTAGCGAACTACGAGAGATGTTAAATATTGCTTCTTCACAAGTATCATACTTGAAACGCCGTCAGGTAAAGCTTTGCGTCGGACAGGGATTCGAACCCAGAACCTAATCGGATTGTTATCGAAGCACAATCAACTGTGACATATCGGACTTTCTCGGCAGTAGCTAGATGTTTTAACTGAAATGACGAGACGAAACATTAATTTTTTCCTTCCCAGGACTCCAACCCGACACCTATCGCTGTTATATTCTAGAGAAAACGAGCGTTAAACATGGGTTTTTTACACCAGCAGCGACACGTGAACATGTTTGAACTAGAAATAATATGACGAAGAGTTCAGTGCTGACTGGGAATCGAAGCCCACACATATAGTTGTGGATTGAACACAAAGAGGCGTCAGCTACCGAATTTTTCTCCTCCAGCAGCTCGGAATAACATACTTGAACTTACAGTGATCTCGCAAATAGTTCTGTGTCTCACTGGGAGTCAAAAACGTCAGATATCATTAGTGCTGACAACGAATGAAAATGCAGTAAAAATCAAAATTATTATCCACCAGCAGATAGGTGTTCTCATACTAGAGCTTGTCAATACATAATGAAAACTTTAGTGCCGGACCAGGATTCGAACCCATTCACGCGCAATATGTGGAGATGTTGAGGAATCTGTAGTTTTGAACAAACAACAAATTGTAGTCGAGCTGTATTGTCACGAAGGGATCAAATTCCGCGTTAAGGGCGGTCTGAGTTGCATTCCCATTTCAGAACCAATTTTATCGACATACAGAAGCTCAAATAAAAGATGGAATATGTGTCCTGTGACCCTACAACGCGTTTGTTTCGTCACTAGAAATAAATAACTTGTATGTGAAAGGTTACTGGTGATAGAGCTTCTACATGTCGCCTGTCCTGACTTAATTGTGGTTCAACCTAACGTCTACTTGGTATAGAAGGACTATCATGTTTAATGTGAATTTCAGACCACAATGCCATTATAGCTTCTTCACTTGGTGTAGCCAGAAGCGAATATAATCTGTCACTCCGTACGGAAAATCATCCGCAGAGGTTGGACTCGAACTTAGACCGTCCGTATATGAACCTACCATCAATCCAACAGACCACCAAATACTTTTCTCTGTGACTCATCTTTCTATCATAACACCGTTGCAGCACACTCGATGAGAATTCTGACACACAGGTTCCCTGTAGTGGTTTGCAGCATGTTCAGTACATTCATTTACTTGGTTGACCGAACCGCCATGAACTATCTGCCTCGGCTACCCAGTGCATACATTTGACTCTATTTTGTAATCACCGAAATAAAATAACGTAACTACCATCCACACAGAACTGCCAACAATTTAGGATGCAGAAATGTAAATAGGAGTAGTTCCTTTCCACTTGAGTTACTGTATTGCACTATCTGTTTTTTGAAAACGTCGTGCAGTGCAAACGAAAAGCTGTAACTGTCTGTCTCTCAGAAGTCTAGATCCGGCCATATGCATTATCTCACAGCACTGTGGAATGGGGAATTTCTGGAGGAACTGTTGTTAACTGCAGAACGTACTGTAGCTACGCGACAGCTAGTAGCGTAACGGTAAGCGTCGCCCAGTGTATCTAAGACGTCGCGAGTTCTATTACATTCGCTGCTACATTTTTTTTTTAAACTCAATTCTGCTGTCTGCTGAAGTTATCAATTTAATGGAACATTGAACATAATTCCCTTCACTTCTGAACCCAAAATAGTCGCATGTGGAAAAAGTGCTAACTTCTGCGACGTTTTGTTCTTTTCAGGTTTAATAGACGGCCAGGCAGCAGATCCATCTCGAATCTTTTGTGTTAGGTATGGGGAGAGCGCATCGTGCCAAAATAGTCAGAGAAGTATTTTCTACATTAGCTGTTGTCTGGTAGTGGCATTTTATTCTTCTTGAAACCTTGTTTAACAGCTTTAACTCAGAACAAGTTTTCTACGTGCATGTACTCAATAAACTGCATGTGCATTGTCAGACTGTTACAGATAACATAAGTGAATGCGCATATATCGTTGACGATTAATTTCTCTCTCATATTTAATATTGCTTTAACAACACTTAAAGAAGACTTACGAAAATTGTGCACTGTATTATAAGAAATGAAATAAAACTACCCACGATAACCTTACGACGAAAGACTGTTTTAATAAAACTGAGTAGCTGTACACAAGCGTGCCTCTATCGGCCTCTTTGTTTCATAAATAAAGTTATGTATTCCTAGAAACCCAAAATTTTCTTGTCAGCAGCGGAAAGAGGCGTTACCCGCTGTGCAGCATTGTAAGGTTTTCACCGTTGCACTATGAGCTGAAAGTATTTTCTTACGATTTGCTTATCAATTCATTTCTTTCATACTTTTCAACCTGGCATGTGAGTCTTAAGTGAAGAACAATATTGAATTTCGTATCGTAGATGGTCGATTCGAATTTCTTCAGAGACGCATGTATTGTGAAGCAGCTTGGCAGTCAGAAGCCGCGATCTATGACCATTAACACAACTTACTGAGTCGAGCTACCAAGAGGATTTGATGTGTAAAGGTTTTCTTCTCATTTCGTTACAGAATTTTTTCTCGAGATTCGCAGCTCCATAAAATAAACCACAAAAAAAAACTTGCATACGCTGGCCCCTACCATGATTAGAAGTGACGACTTTTTGAACCGTTACAACACTAGACACAGGCGGTACCGCAGGGCTACGGACACACTGCTGCCAGCACCGCATCTCATCATGGTATTAGTCGCTCAGCCTCATTGCGCATCGTGAAAGATAGTAAAAGTTGTCAGTATGTCAAGAATAGCATTTCTTTAGCCAAAAAATTGAAGTTTCTGTCTCAGTGTCTTAGTTTACGTGAGGATTGTATAGCACGAATCATTCAAATGGAAAGGGAATATCAAGTGAATTTAGCGAGTCAATTCAGTACCATACGCGGAAGTGATTGCACTGTCACAGTGTTGCCAAATGTTTGTGACGATGTTGCCAATTCTCAACAGTGCTAGGAACAGCTCTGTAGCGTTATAGGAGGAGAATCCCGTGCTCGTGTCATAGGAGGATATGGAGAGGAGGCGCGAGGTTTGGTTAATATGCAGCGTTTCCTCCTACCAGTTGTGTCAGACATTCAAGTGTGTAATCTTCCATCACGATTACAGTTTGCCACAAAATATATACGAATAAAACACTTACCTTGTCACTTCGTGACAAAAGATTATTTCAGTACAGTAAAAAGTCTTTGGAAATCAACTTTCCCCACCTATCACGAAAAGTAAGATAACAAACACTTTGCACCTCGAAATCGATTTCATCTATGTGCAGTCTTGTGACCATACAAGTAGAATTTCATGAATTGCACGAGAATGTATCAAAATGTTGGTGGGAATGGAAGTTGTAAGAAACACAGTAACTAATTATTCTTTACCATGTAATAATCAATTCATTTGAAAATTCAGCCATTAAGACAGAAACTAAAGTGCAGATGCGGGCACTGTGCAGATCTGCGCTTGTTCGTCTTCAGATCTATACAAATAATGTATACTAACCAGCGTATTCATTGCTTTCGTAATTTTTCCCTCTTGTTTAGTCTTGTAATAATGAACTGGATCCACACCCATGAGTCAGATTGTTTCTTCGTATCCTTCCATCTACTATCTTTGTGTGTTATTGTTCGGTGTTCAAAAAGCAAAATATTATGCCTGCTCCCACGAGATATTAAAACGAGGTCGCAAGAAGCCTAAGGAATTATAATCAAAATAAAGTGAGACTCCAGTTTGTCTGTCGTCATGGTGTTAAGTCGACAGAAATAGTTGGGTTTTATTGCCTGCATCACCGGCATCCCGTTGTCGTCTTCTGTTATTGAGATTTTCATATTACCCTGAACACAAGACGCCGAGATAAATGTGTATATTCTCCGTGACGAAACATCCCACATTCCATTCACCCTGATCCATTCGTTATGTGCATCGGCAGCAATGAGTGATAGGAAAGTTGTTGTGAGGTGCCGAATAACAATAACAATGGTAGTAATAACAAATCAATTATCAGGGATCTTTACTGCATTACAGACGATTAACAAAATAACCAAGAAAGGCTGAGTGTTCCATTGGCGAACTGCGTAGGTGTTCTTACAACTATGTTACTGAATTCTGTTCTGGTTGTTTGCAGAGAGAACAGAAAGAACCCTGTAGCCATAGATATCGCTAGTACAACGAGATATTACCTATCAACTATCCTTGCTTTACATGAGACGACCATGCCGTCACTGAGCTGATATTTGAAATACATTTCTGTTTTCTCTCTCTGTCTCTCTCTTTCTTTTTATTTTTATTTTTTGAGGAAAGCAACGAAAAGCGCGAATAATAAGCAAGTAGGCATATAACCAGTTTACAGTTATTTTCATCAGGATACATGATGCAAAAATACAACTTTTAAGTGTATTATTGCGTAATTCCAGTTATTGAAAGCATATTCGTGAGCTTGCTCGCATTCAGTGAGGTGAAACCTGTCACGGAAGCAAGCAAAGCACAAATACTTCTTTCACCATACGGAACACACAAACGAAATCTCGCTGCACTGACGTTTTGTCCGATATAATGCACGGAAAACGTATCTGATTCATGTTGCTAAATACAGCTCTATCAGATATCAATTTGGATGCGTACCAAGTGTATAAAAGTATATCTTGAAATACGCAGAAAGGCACATAGAGGTATTCGACTGAAGCATGGCCATGACCAAGATTGTAACTGGGGTCGACAGCATCGTCGTCTACCACCACGACAACTGATATAAAAGCTACAGCATGAAAACATAAAAATGTTAATAACCGAAGATCATTAATTTTGGAGCCCACAGAAAGTAAAGCAGTCATCAGTCGGAAGAGTGGTTTGAACACCACAGTGCTTTAATACGCACGGTCTTGTTGGAGGTGGTATGCTGTTGCTTTTCTTCGATCTTTGAGTTGACTTACCTAGCCAGTTAACAGGGGAACCTACAGTTTAACGTGGCTTTCGGACCACAGTGCAGCTCGGCATTTTTCTCATCAACAAACACTGCCCCAGAGGAAATAAGTGTAAAATGGCACATAAAAATCTTGGGACTGACGAGGGATCGAACCTGAGACCTTGGTACCCTTAGTTTTGCTCTTCATCACCTTCCCACCATACAGCCAACACTGTCGATTGTGATTAGCATTAAAATTAAGGATCTCTCGTTTGTGCTTGAGTTGGCTCTTGCGTCTCCCTTTGGAGACCTTACCTTTGGGATTACCCTCGTATATGTGTGTGTAAACGCCTTCCAATGCCCAGTCAAGGAAGACAAGGATACACAGTCTAGCTTCAATATTATAAATACGCCTCAGTTTGTGGATGAACTCAGACTTAGGTTGATAATAATTTTGAATATTTAGCAGTGATGTACCCATTGGTTTTAAACTCGTTTACAACCAATGCTTCCCGCAGCTACAGGAACACTAATTGTGATACGTTACGCTGCTAGCTGTCACGTAGCTACAGTACGTTCAGCAGTTAACAACAGTTCCTCCAGAAATTCCCCATTCCACAGTGCTGTGAGATAATGCATGTGGCCGGATCTAGACTTCTGAGAGACAGACAGTTACAGCTTTTCGTTTGTACTGCACGACGTTATCAAAAAACAGATAGTGCAATACAGTAACTCAAGTGGAAAGGAACTACTCCTATTTACATTTCTGCATCCTAAACTGTTGGCAGTTCAGTGTAGGTGGCAGTTACGTTATTTTATTTCGGTGATTACAAAATAGAGTCAAATGTATGCACTAGGTAGCCGAGGCAGATAGTTCATGGCGATTCGGTCAAACAAGTAAATGAATGTACTGAACAGGCTGCAAACCACTACTGGGAACCTGTGTGTCAGAATTCTCATCGAGTGTGCTGCAACGGTGTTATGATAGAAAAATGAGTCACAGAGAAAAGTATTTGGTGGTCTGTTGGATTGATGGTAGGTTCATATACGGACGGTCTAAGTTCGAGTCCAACCTCTGCGGATGATTTTTCGTACGGAGTGACAGATTATATTCGCTTCTGGCTACACCAAGTGAAGAAGCTATAATGGCATTGTGGTCTGAAATTCACATTAAACATGATAGTCCTTCTATACCAAGTAGACGTTAGGTTGAACCACAATTAAGTCAGGACTGGCGACATGTAGAAGCTCTATCACCAGTAACCTTTCACATACAAGTTATTTATTTCTAGTGACGAAACAAACGCGATGTAGGGTCACAGGATACTTATTCCATCTTTTATTTGAGCTTCTGTATGTCGATAAAATTGGTTCTGAACTGGGAATGCAACTCAGACCGCCCTTAACGCGGAATTTGATCCCTTCGTGACAATATAGCTCGACTACAATTTGTTGTTTGTTCAAAACTACAGATTCCTCAACATCTCCACATATTGCGCGTGAATGGGTTCGAATCCTGGTCCGGCACTAAAGTTTTCATTATGTATTATCAAGTCTAGCATGAGAACATCTATCTGCTGGTGGATAAAAATTTTGGTTTTTAATGCGTTTTCATTCGTTGTCAACACTAACGATATCTGACGTTTTTGACTCCCAGTGAGTCACAGAACTATTTGAGAGATCACTGTAAGTTAAAGGATGTTATTCCGAGCTGCTGGAGGAGAAAAATTCGGTAGCTGACGTCTCTTTGTGTATAGACAACAACAATATTTGTGGGGTTCGATGCCCAGTCAGCACTGAACTCTGCGTCATATTATTTCTAGTTCAAACATGCTCACATGTCGCTGCTGGTGTAACAAACCCATATTTAACGCTCGTTTTCTCTAGAATATAACTGCGTTAGGTGCCGGGTTGGTGTCCTGGGAAGGAAAAAAGCAATGTTTCGTCTTGTCATTTCAGTTAAAACATCTAGCTACTGTCGAGAAAATCCGATATGTCACAGTTGATTGTGTTTCGATAACAATCCGATTAGGTTCTGGGTTCGAATCCCTGTCCGACGCAAAGCTTTACCTCACGGCGTTTCAAGTAAGATACTTGTGAAGAAGCAATATTTAAATTTTAACATCTCTTGTAGTTCGTTAACAGGGACAATAGATTCTGGGTAGGAATTCGCGTCCGTTATAAACGTTTACGTTATGTAATGATACTGTCTAAAATCGTGGTATGTCACTCTGTGTATGCCTAGTCGGGAATGACTGTTATTCTTCTTCAGTTTGCATGACCTGGGTTTGAATCCATAAGCAGAATGAGGCGGTTAGTCGTGTCACTTGAATTTCATACATATTCTCAACTAGCTGCTCGTGAATAGCGTCTTACCTGTTATAAGGTGTTCCCTAATATTTGTAGTATCCTGGTATTACTTTACATCTAGAGTTATTGCGATATAGAGCAGTGTTTTCTAGTGGTGAGTTGTAGGAACCATTTTCAATAGTCAAATGACTGTACCAAGAAGCGATTAGAGGAACTGCTAGGCAGCTGCGTTCTGCGGGTTGCATGCGAATCAGGCGTAATGCAATTCAGGTCGTTCGGATACTTTTGAGCACCACTGTACATTAGGAGCTGAGTTTTCAGATCAATGCTAAGCAGGGCACAACTGAGGCCAACACTTCTAACAGATTTTATTCTACCCACTGGGTTTCAAACTCGGAGCATGTAAGATGAATATCACTGAAACCGTAGAACACAATTCATAGCATTGTGGAAAACAGCACTGCTAGACAGAGCGCCAAAATTCTCACCGTTCATTCCACTTCAGACAGACAGGGTCACAGCACATTCTTGGTGTTAAAATGGCACGCTTACCTCGTGCCACAAGTAACAGACCAAAGCAATGCCTGCCAAATCACTCTCCTACTGCCCGATAAACACTCCAGTCAGCCGCGTCTCGAAGCACACCGCTGTTTAGTCCAGCCGTAGCGGAGAACGGCCACTCACTTCATTATCACAGCGTCGCCTCTCGGCCCTCACACCAACCGGACACTAACATCAAATCGTCGCCATCCTTGGCGACAGGAGGTCTGGGAAGATAAAATGGATGAACTCTTACTTCGAACCAATAACGAATGGCACGTAGTCAAGAACATACGACACCTTCGGCCACCTAAACGAGCCATCAAAGGACCAGATGGCCTCCTCTATGACGATCTCGTCCAGGCGGAGCTGTATGCTACGACTTACCAAGAACAGATGTCTACACCGGCGACCCCAGTGAACGACGTCCGCCTGCAAGAAGGTGCTCGAGAGGGTGCTGTTGAAGAGGCCCCAGACACGCTTACAGCGCATGATGTTGAACGACCCGAACAATTAGGTTTTAAGGACAACTTATCTGCCGAACTTCGTCTTCTGCGGATCACCGAACTGATACAAGAAGGATGCAACTAGCAGCATTTCACAATTGGTGTATTCCTTGACATCGAAAAAACATACGAAAAGGTGTGGCGGTCCAACCTTATCGTCAAACTACACCGCACTACCCCTATTGCGGATTGTTACATTGGACTCCTAGACAAAAACCTGCGAGATGAAACTGATCTCCGCGGGAATTCCGCAGGGCTCTATCGTTTCGCCTCTGCTTTTCAACTTATGTATAAATGACATCCCAACAGTCCCCCTTGTTACGGCGAGATTTTATGCTGATGATACGGCCTTTATGACGACTGGACGACACTTGGACCACCTAATTGCTAGGACGCAACGGCAACTTGATGTAATGGAACGCTGGGCGCTGCAAAATAAGATAACGATCAACACGACGAAGACGGCAGGCGTTATGTTCACACGGAGGAAACCGGTTCTGAACGACAGACTCCAAATAGCTGATCAATTTATCCCATGGTCGTCGTTGTCTACCTTGACAAAAAACTGCTCTTTACGCAGCATATTGACGACAAGAAGACGGCAGCCCAGAAGATGGCCAGCTCATTGATTCCGTTCCTTAAGAGTAAGGATCTCAACCCTATGACTAAACTCCAGTTGTACAAGGCAACGGTGGAACCCACAATGTTGTATGGCTCCACCTTGTGGGGAACTACGTACGTCTCGAACTACAACAAACACTAAGCGCTGCATAACATTTGGTACCGATGGATCACAGGAGCTCCATGGTGGACAAGAAACGTTGATATCCACACCGCACTCCACGAGGTCACTATACAAGAGAAAGCTCTACGAGTTTTTGACAAAATGGATGCCCTCAGGAACGAAGTTCGACCATTAGAATCGTTAGGAACGGTAAACCCTGTAAGATGGCATAAGTATCGAGTACCGAAGTCAATAACGTTTCACCCCCCCATAGGCGATCTGTCATATCACGAGGAAGCAGTCACACATAACAGCCTAGACACATCTCATCCTCCACAGGAGATAGACATCACCAAAGACAGCAGACTAAAGGACCCATTGAGTACCCAAGCCTAACTGAATGTGTAATAAATAGTTTTCCTTTTATCTTTACATCCCATCCTAAAAGAATAAGTCATCAAGAATGATCTCTTCAGCGCCCACACACACACAGACATACACACACAAATCGCCATCCTTGCTGCGCGCTGCTTAACATCCATTTTTCTCCACGCCATACGCCCTCTAGGCTAAAGTCATAATCAATATATCTGCGCCAGACTGCGATCACACTCTTGAACCTTCCCTTTATTTCCGTCGTTGATTCTTCAATGTATAAATTGAGCAGTATGGGCGAAAGGCAGCACGCGAGCATTTGGTTCTTCGTCCTCCAGTCTTATTGTTGAATCTTGGTTGTCGTACATATTGGACTTTACCTGTCATTCCCCATTCTTACTCCTACTTTTCACAGAATTTCGAGCTTCTCGTACTATCATTGTGAAATGCTTTTTACTTGTCGACAAGTCTAGTGAGCTTGTCCTGTTTTTCTTCGGTCTTGTTTCCATTATCAGTCAGGACTGCCTCTCTGGTGCCTTGACCTTTCCTCAAGCCAAACTGATCAACGTGTTACAGATCCTCAATATTCTTTTCCGTTCATCTGTATATTACTCTTGTCAGCAATTTGGATATATGGGCTGAGCTGATTGTGCAATAGTTTTCTCACTTATCTGCCATTGCTATTTTCGGAATTGTGCGAATGAGGTTTTTCTGAAAGTCTGATGGATGTCGCCTGTCTCATAGATTCTACTCACTTTCTTGAATAGTCGCTCGCCTGCTTCTTCCCTCAGTGGTTTTAGAAATTCCGATGTAATGCTGTCAATCCCTTTCCTCTTATTTAATCTTAAGTCTCCCACAGATCTTTTACATTATGACTCTAATACTGGATACACATTGTTTTCTACATCGACTCTACTATTTTATTCTATCATTCAGACAATTCCTCCTTTTTAATAGAGATTCAGAAGACGAAAGTAAGTAGCACAAATGAGAACAGCGACAAACTAAACAACAGGACTAATCGTCACGAAGTAGATTAAGTTAAGAAATTCTGCTACAACCTAGGCAGCAAAATAAACCATAGCGGACGGAGCGAGCACGACATCAAAAGCAGACTAGCACTGGCAAAAAGGGCATTCCTGGCCAAGGAAAGTCTACTAGTATCAAACATAGGCCTTATTTGAGGAAGAAATTTCTGAGAATGTATGTTTGGAGCAAAGAATTGTATGGCAGTGAAACATGGACTAGGGAAAATCGGAGCAGAAGGGAATGGAGGCATTGGTGCTACATACGAATGTTGAAAATTATGGGTACTGATAAGGTAAGGAATGGGGAGATTCTGCACAGAGGAAAGGAATATGTGGACAGCAATGACAAGAAGGGACAAAATAATAAGACATCTGTTAAGAGATCAGGGAATGACTTCCATGGTACTAGAGGGAACTAACTGTAGAGGGCAAAAACTGTAGAGGAAGATAGAGATGGGAATATAAGCAGCAAGTAATTGAGGATGTAGGTTGCAAGTGCTACTCTGAGATGAAGAGTTTGTGACAGGAGAGAATTTCGTGGCGGGCCGCGTCAAACCAGTGAGAAGACTGCTGACTCAAAAATAAATAAATAAAGAAATAAATAAAAATAAAAAATAAACGTAAAAATAAAAAATATAGTGTTCTACAGCGTTTTCTTTCTAATTAAATACACACTGCTCTCCATTCCCAATGCACTCTTTATATTACCGTCCTTCACACAACCACCACCCAACAAACATTGAAACTGACCTTCACATCCTAAAAACTAGCAGCAGCCTATACCAAAAATTAACTATAGAAGAAAACTACCACATCCAAAAATCAATAGCCCAAGGAAAGAAAGTACTCAATGAATACACATCACTGTGCAACAAACTCTCTTCGCCACAATAGAAGAACTATACAAGTAAAACACACACACACACACACACACACACACACACACACACACAAATCCTCTATCTTTCCTTTCTTTCTTTATTTCTTTCTTTCAGTCTCTCTCTCTCTCTCTCTCTCTATCTCTCTCTCTCTCTCTCTCTCTCACACACACACACATACACTCTCTCTCTGCCCCAGTACTCACCACACACAGGCAAACCCACATAAACCACACACAACTAACACCAAATACAATTCAAACTCGCGCGCCTCAGCCAGCAGAACACGCTACGAAACAAATGAACGCCACACAGCAACAACAACACGTAATGGCAGCGAAAACTCCGCCTATGTTTTGAGTAATCGAAAAACTGCATTACCACACGAACACAGGCAAAGAAGTAAGCCCATTTACTTCGCAAACAAAACAGGAAAACGTACCACAACTTCAAAACTGTAAGTTACAGAAAGAAAACGTGATACAGTCTTATTTCCGTTCGTAAATACATAACAAATAGAAAATAAATTACGTTTTGGTGTTTGCAGATGACATGTTGTTTATTGTGTAGCTACCAAAACAAAAGGACAATAATATAATGTTAGGTCTGTTACTTTTCGCCAATTAAGTTATAAATGCAACTTTTACATAATGTTGTAAACGACGAAAATGTTAATATGTTAACAACAAATTTACAGTTAAAAATAAAAATAGAACCCACTGATGATGGCACAAAAGTGCTGATACATGTGTGGGTGAAACAAAAAAAAAAAAAAAGGTGTCTTGCCTAAGGCGGAACTTCTCATCCCATTTTCTTAGCAAGCACGGAGACAATAAGAAGAACTGCACCACAAGATGATTATTACCGTCCTTCCTTTTAATTTCATCGAAGATTGTTTTGAATTTTCTATATGCCGAGTCAGTCCTTCTGATGATCGTGTCTTTCTCGGATCCTTCACATTTCTCAGAAATGTTCAAATGTGTGTGAAATCTTATGGGACTTAACTGCTAAGGTCATCAGCCCCTAAACTTACGCACTTTTTTTTTTGGTCATCAGTCTACTGACGGGTTTGATGCGGCCCGCCACGAATTCCTCTCCTGTGCCAACCTCTTCATCTGAGAATAGCACTTGCAACCTACGTCCTCAATTATTTGTTTGACGTATTCCAATCTCTGTCTTCCTCTACAGTTTTTGCCCTCTACAGCTCCCTCTAGTACCATGGAAGTCATTCCCTCATGTCTTAGCAGATGTCCTATCATCCTGTCCCTTCTCCTTATCAGTGTTTTCCACATATTCCTTTTCTCTCCGATTCTGCGTAGAACCTCCTCATTCCTTACCTTATCAGTCCACCTAATTGTCAACACTCGTCTATAGCACCACATCTCAAATGCTTCGATTCTCTTCTGTTCCGGTTTTCCCACGGTCCATGTTTCACTACCATACAATGCTGTACTCCAGACGTACATCCTCAGAAATTTCTTCCTCAAATTAAGGCCGGTATTTGATATTAGTAGACTTCTCTTGGCCAGAAATGCCTTTTTTGCCATAGCGAGTCCTCCTTGCTCCGTCCGTCATTGGTTATTTTACAGCCTAGGTAGCAGAATTCCTTAACTTCATTGACTTCGTGACCATCAATCCTGATGTTAAGTTTCTCGCTGTTCTCATTTCTACTACTTCTCATTACCTTCGTCTTTCTCCGATTTACTCTCAAACCATACTGTGTACTCATTAGACTGTTCATTCCGTTCAGCAGATCATTTAATTCTTCTTCACTTTCACTCAGGATAGCAATGTCATCAGCGAATCGTATCACTGATATCCTTTCAATTTGTATTTTAATTCCACTCCTGAACCTTTCTTTTATTTCCATCATTGCTTCCTCGATGTACAGATTGAAGAGTAGGGGCGAAAGGCTACAGCCTTGTCTTACACCCTTCTTAATAGGAGCACATCGTTCTTGATCGTCCACTCTTATTACTCCTTCTTGGTTGTTGTACATATTGTATATGACCCGTCTCTCTCTATATCTTGCCCCTACTTTTTTCAGAATCTCGAACAGCTTGCACCATTTTATATTGTCGAACGCTTTTTCCAGGTCGACAAATCCTATGAAAGTGTCTTGATTTTTCTTTAGTCTAGCTTCCATTATTTGCCGTAACGTCAGAATTGCCTCTCTCGTCCCTTTACTTTTCCTAAAGCCAAACTGATCGTCACCTAGCGCATTCTCAATTTTCTTTTCCATTCTTCTGTATATTATTCTTGTAAGCAGCTTCGATGCATGAGCTGTTAAGCTGATTGAGCGATAATTCTCGCACTTGTCAGCTCTTGCCGTCTTGGGAATTGTGTGGTGATGCTTTTCCGAAAGTCAGATGGTATGTCGCCAGACTCATATATTCTACACACCAACGTGAATAGTCGTTTTGTTGCCACTTCCCCCAAAGATTTTAGAAATTCTGATGGAATGTTATCTATCCCTTCTGCCTTATTTGACCGTAAGTCCTCCAAAGCTCTTTTAAATTCCGATTCTAATACTGGATCCCCTATCTCTTCTAAATCGACTCCTGTTTCTTCTTCTATCACATCAGACAAATCTTCACCCTCATAGAGACTTTCAATGTATTCTTTCCACCTATCTGCTCTCTCCTCTGCATTTTACAGTGGAATTCCTGTTGCACTCTTAATGTTACCACCGTTGCTTTTAATGTCACCAAAGGTTGTTTTGACTGTCCTGTATGCTGAGTCTGTCCTTCCGACAATCATATCTTTTTCGATGTCTTCACATTTTTCCTGCAGCCATTCCGTCTTAGCTTCCCTGCACTTCCTATTTATTTCATTCCTCAACGACTTGTATTTCTGTATTCCTGATTTTCCCAGAACATGTTTGTACTTCCTCCTTTCATCAATCAACTGAAGTATTTCTTCTGTTACCCATGGTTTCTTCGCAGCTACCTTCTTTGTACCTATGTTTTCCTTCCCAACTTCTGTGATGGCCCGTTTTAGAGATGTCCATTCCTCTTCAACTGTACTGCCTACTGCGCTATTCCTTATTGCTGTATCTATAGCGTTAGAGAACTTCAAACGTATCTCGTCATTCCTTAGTACTTCCGTATCCCACTTCTTTGCGTATTGATTCTTCCTGACTAATGTCTTGAACTTCAGCCAACTCTTCATCACTACTGTATTGTGATCTGAGTCTATATCTGCTCCGGGGTACGCCTTACAATTCAGTATCTGATTTCGGAATCTCTGTCTGACCATGATGTAATCTAATTGAAATCTTCCCGTATCTCCCGGCCTTTTCCAAGTATACCTCCTCCTCTTGTGATTCTTGAACAGGGTATTCGCTATTACTAGCTGAAACTTGTGACAGAACTCAATTAGTCTTTCTCCTCTTTCATTCCTCGTTCCAAGCCCATATTCTCCTGTAACCTTTTCTTCTGCTCCTTCCCCTACAACTGCATTCCAGTCGCCCATGACTATTAGATTTTCGTCCCCCTTTACATACTGCATTACCCTTTCAATATCCTCATACATTTTCTCTATCTGTTCATCTTCAGCTTGCGACGTCGGCATGTATACCTGAGCTATCGTTGTCGGTGTTGGTCTGCTGTCGATTCTGATTAGAAAACCCGGTCACTGAACTGTTCACAGTAACACACCCTCTGTCCTACCTTCCTATTCATTACGAATCCTACACCTGTTATACCATTTTCTGCTGCTGTTGATATTACCCGATACTCATCTGACCAGAAATCCTTGTCTTCCTTCCACTTCACTTCACTGACCCCTACTATATCTAGATTGAGCCTTTGCATTTCCTTTTCAGATTTTCTAGTTTCCCTACCACGTTCAAGCTTCTGACATTCCACGCCCCGACTCGTAGAACGTTATCCTTTCATTGATTATTCAATCTTTTTCTCATGGTAACCTCCCCCTTGGCAGCCCCCTCCCGGAGATCCGAATGGGGGACTATTCCGGAATCTTTTGCCAATGGAGAGATCATCATGACACTTCTTCAAATACAGGCCACATGTCCTGTGGATACACGTTACGCGTCTTTAATGCAGTGGTTTCCATTGCCTTCTGCTCTTCATGTCGTTGATCATTGCTGATTCTTCCGCCTTTAGGGGCAATTTCCCACCCCTAGGACAAGAGAGTGCCCTGAACCTCTATCCGCTCCTCCGCTCTCTTTGACAAGGCCGTTGGCAGAAGGAGGCTGACTTCTTATGCCGGAAGTCTTCGGCCGCCAATGCTGATTATTTATCAAAATTTAGGCAGTGGCGGGGATCGAACCCGGGACCGAAGACGTTTTGATTATGAATCAAAGATGCAACCCCTACACCACCCCTACACCACCCACTTACGCCCTACTTAACCTAAATTATCCTAAGGACAAACACACAGAGCCATGCCCGAAGGAGGACTCGAACCTCCGCCGGGACCAGCCGCGCAGGCCATGACTGCAGCGCCTGAGACCGCTCGGCTAATCCCGCGCGGCTCACATTTCTCCTGCAGCCATTTCACCTTGACTTCCTTGTGCTACCTATTTATTTATTTCCTAACTGATTTATATTTCTGTAGTCCTCCCTTTCCGTCAACGTTCTTGAACTTCATTCTTTCGTCGATCCGTTGAAGTATTCCTTTTGTTACCCATAGTTTCTTCTCAGTAACCGTCCTAGCACCTATGTTTGTCTTTCCAGCATCTGTGAGTACTCTTTTTAGCGAGATTCACGCCTCGTCAAATGAACTGCCTGCTGTAGTTTTCCTTTTCGCAGTATCACAGCTTTAGCGAACTTCTAACAACACGTCTCGCCATTCCCACTCCAGTGACACTAATTTATCCCGTAAGATTTTCTTAAATTATAGTGAACCCTTCATAATTATTAAATTGTGATCTGAGTCTGTATCTGCTCCAAGGTATGCATTACAATCCAATATCTGATTTTTGGAATCTCTGTCTGTCCATTGCGTAATCCAACGGGAATCTTCTGGTGTTTTCGGGTCTTTTATAAGTATAGCTCCTCCTGTTACGATTATTGAAAAGAATATTCGCTATTACTCGATGAATTTTATTGCAGAACTCAATTACTCTTTTTCCTCATCTAGTTTTACGATATGCATAGCTGAATGGATTCAAAGATAGAGAGAGCGTAGAGTAATATATTTATAATGGTGAAGTTGATCATTCGAATCTAACCAGTGGCACCTGTTTCTATTTTAATTGAAATACCGTGTTTATTAGCAAATGAAAATGTTAATTAAGAAACACTGAATAATAATTTTTAATAGAAATACTAACTTTTTATTTTCGATTACGTCATACAAGAGAAATTAAAATTTGATACAGATATGCGAAATGAGTCTTTGTTAAATGAAAATTATAGGTCCCTATGTCAGTAATAGTGTTCTACTTAATGTTTCGCATTTTTGTACCAGATTTTAAATTATTGTCAAAACCAGCATTTTCCTGTGAATAGTAATTTCCTTGTTTATCAACTGTTTCAACAGGGTGAAGGCAAGTCTCCCTAGAAATTACATAGTGAAGTTCTGCCCGAAATGAACAAATGGGGTATCAAATTGAACAGCGTGAAGGCCTAATTTTTCATAAAAGTATTTAATTGCTTGAAATTAATCAGAGTAATTAAGACAAAAATAATCATTAATTTTTTCGAAAACTGAAATATGTCACGTGCAACTGCTACGTAAATGAAGTGTCGAAACGTCTATCTCTACAAGATCTAGCTTCTTTACACGTAAAAATTTACATTGGTGTAATATTTAATAGTCAACAGAAATTCTGAAATAGTAACTAAAGAAGAGCTGTCAAATGTTTTCTGAAATTATGCGTCTAAAACTAAGAAATGAAATGTATTACAGAAATATTAGAAGCGTCTTGGAATGATGCTCGAAATCATGTATAGAAAATTATGTGTCGATTCAAAGTTTAAGGTCCAGTGTATAAATTGGAGGCTCAGGATTTTAAAATGTAGTAGAGGCTGTTGGTATGATAAATTATATAGACGGTGGGATCTGTACATAATTTCGAGCATCATTGAAAGATTTGTCCAATGATTCTCCAATCTGTTTTCTTTCTTACTTTTAGACATGTGATCTGACAAAACATTTGACCGCTTTTTTCAGTTGTTTTAAAAGTATAATACAACGTTTGTTGAGTAACATTTCCCTATGCTAACGAGTACCAAATTAATAAAAATATAAAAAAAGCCAATAGCGAGGTGTTAACTAAAAAAAGAAAAAACGAGAACTTTCGTTTCAGCCATTTGCAGTTGGCCGCACTGCAGAAAAGTGAGTTTCAGTTCTAAATATTGGCGATGTACAGTAATGACC
Source organism: Schistocerca nitens (assembly GCF_023898315.1). Lineage (NCBI taxonomy): Eukaryota > Metazoa > Arthropoda > Insecta > Orthoptera > Acrididae > Schistocerca > Schistocerca nitens. The sequence goes on from NC_064622.1 coordinate 250,341,512, forward strand.
CGTGATCAGTCTGCTTTCGGCTGCGGTGGGGCGAGGACGTCCGCTGCGCCCCGTCGTGCGCGACCGTGAGCGCATGCTTGTGTTTACCTTCTCGCGGCGCGAGTTATATTTGTTCCAAGTTCAGTGCGACTATGGCACACACATGGCGCCACGATACGATCAAAATTACTTTCCAACCAGATCACGAGCGTCCTCGAGCCTATGAAATAGAACAGTTCATACGCGATGATCTACGTTTAGATCCGGCGACTGTCGTCGGAATACATTTTTCTATAACGGCGAGCGTGGTTTATGTTAAAATGACCAGTGCAGAGGTCTGCGCGACTGTGGTGTCTAACTACTCGAACTCACTCAGATTCAAACATTCTGACGGGCATATCGGTGCAGTGACGGTGGATCATGCAGGCATGGGCCTAAGGACTGTACGGGTTTTTGAGCTCCCCTTCGAGGTCCCAGAGGAAGTTGTCAAGGACGCCTTCCGACCATATGGCAATGTCATCAGTCACGTTGCAGAAAAGTGCCAAACTTTATCGACGTATATGGTCTACAATGGTGTGCGCCAAATTAAACTTGAGCTCAAGAAACATGTGCCGCCCTATTTGAACATCGGTGGCTGTCGTGCAATCATAATGTACGACGGTCAACCGCGTACCTGTTCCGGATGTGGGCAGGAAGGCCATGTTCAATGGAGCTGCTTACAACGTAGAATTACGCCGACACTAGTGGGAGACTCCATTTCCCCGACGGCGTCGACAATCCTGTCCCTCACGTACGCTCAGACGACGATGCGCACCATAGTTGAGGACGACACGGGATACCGGGCACATCCATCGATGTCAGAAGAACCAAGGGAGGAAGTGGAAGGACCCCAGATGCCAACCCATATGTCGCCTCCTCCGTAGCAACAACAGCAGCAACAGTCCCATGGAATGCAGGCGCAACATAACAATCAGAACGAGATGGACGTAGACGCGAACATTGTCCCGACCGCGGCTTTCCTAACGGAAGGTGATACGTCGCTGGATTGCCTCCCACATTCGGATACGGATGTCCACGTTCGAAAGCAACGTTCGCCTCGACGACGCAAGCGACGTCGGCGGACCCCTTCTGACGATTACCTCCTACACACGGCCGGTCAAGAAGGTGACATCTCGTCAGACGGCATGGATGCTGCGCCTGCTGAGGATCTAAGTGGTGTAGACGGTTCACTTGCCCATACTACGAGTGCCCAGTTACTTCTTGCACCACAGATGCAGCAGATCGCGTCGATGGATGGCGCTCCGTCTACCTCTAGCAAAGACGACGTGCGTGAGCGAGATTTAGGTGCCGATCAGCTACACAGCATCGTGTTGCACCCACTGTGGTCGGACGATGTTGAGGAACTACCTGGAGAGGGCACGGGTGACAGGGGAGGGGGGTGGCATTGGGGATGCCACTCCTAGCGTGAAAGACTCATAATTTGTAACGGGTTCGGTGGGTCCGGCATCTCTTGCGGTTATCTTCGATTGCCATGGCGTCTTCCCTAGGAGAGGAGGCTAGGCAGCACACCTTACGCCTTGCCGCAATCAATATCAACGCGATAAGGGCACCACACAAACTGACAATGCTACAACGCATGCTCGATGCGGCGGACATCGACGTGGTCCTCTTGCAGGAAGTATATGTCGCTAGTTTCCCTGACTTCTACGGATATACCGCCCACATCTCCCACGCCTCTTCTACCGATTGTGGTGTGGCTGTCCTACGGGACGGCTTGGCGGCTACAGACGTACTGCACTTACCAAGTGCAAGAGCCATGGCAGTAACTGTCAATGGTGTACGACTCATCAATGTATATGCCCCTTCAGGTTCAGGGAGACGGAGAGATCGGGCCCGCTTTTTCTCGGAAGATATTACGCCTCTATTTATGAGCCGCATAGACGATATGGTGATCGGAGGAGATTTTAACTGTACATTATCTCCGTCTGATCAGCAGCCACATCACGTCCCATGTGCGGAATTGGAAATGCTAGTGCGTGATCTCCACCTGATAGACACGTGGCGCCACATCCACGGCCCAGCTCCTGGTTACACCCATTATACAAGTCATTCATCAAGTCGGTTAGACATGATTTATGTCACAAGCACCCTTTCGACGGCGACGAGAGGAGCAGAGCTCTGGCCCACTGCATTCACCGACCACTGTAACGTCTAGTAAGAAACAAAAACAACATATTATGTAGTAATTAGAAAATTAGGTGTATCATATTGTGTCATTGTATAAAATTATGTATTTTTTTATTATTTATTTTTGAGAACGTCTGCGTCGGCGAGTAATAAAACCGACACAGAAGATAAATGTTAAACAGAGATTAAAAAAGGAACTAGTATATAATACGTGATGAATATGAATGTCTTTGTCTTCTTAATTTGGAAGTTGTGCGAGTAAGATCTCCTGTGTTGTCGTAGAGACCGCTAATGTAGCATTCTTTTGTCGAGACTAAGCAATGTACGCCATTACGTGTGAATTCACAAAGGTCTGTAATCACTGAGATATTTAAAAGTTTTAATAGAGTTGTTTAAATGAAAACTTGTATTATTAATTGTTAAAGCTTGCTTGCCTATTATCCCATCCTGTTGAGACATTTTTCAGTTATATAAATATTATCTGTGGTGCTGAGCTGCGTGGAGAACGAAGAGCCGCTGCCGCGGCGTATTTAAACGACTTACAATATAGTCGAGCATACCGCAAGGAAGCGGTAAAATAATAGTAAAATAATATTATTTCTTTTAGCTCCCAGACTGGCAGTGCAGATCAGCAGATTTTATGATGTGTTGCAGGTTGACGCGGGCTGCTGATAGGATATCGTACCAAGTACAAATAAGTTAATGTACCTTCAGAATCTGATAGGAATCTTGCTGTGCTCCGTTCTGGTCTGGCAAACTTTATAGTGACAACGTATTTTTTTTTTATGAGAGTCTCATGTTCTTGGGCTAGTCGTGGTATGAAATAGTATTTTACCGAGAAATAAAATCCACTGCAAACTTGTGTTTTTGAACGATCATACGAACTGTAACATCAGTGTTCATAACAAAGTAATTTCAATTTTCAATAACTATGAAGTAGGGAAGATATATTGATTCTTAGCACGAGTTACAGTTACAAAAAAAACGTTCCTTTAATTATAGGCCAGATACAGAACAATAAGACTTCAATATATATATATATATATATATATATATATATATTATTTTGCTAAAAGGTAATGATGATAAAGAAATTCAAAGCACAGCAACGCAAAAAGTATTTCACGTAACTCTTTTCATATATGCGTTGGTACGCTAATAATAATAATAATAACAATAAATAAACAAAAGAGCAACAATTTACAATTCACGAGTTACGTGAAACCACACAGCCTATATTTGCACCATTGCCCTCCACCCTGCACGTGTGTGGCGCAGTAGGCCCCCCTGGAAACTGAACGTCGCCCATCTGGACGAGCCGGCATGTAAAGGTGCTATCGTAGAGTCGTGGAACGCGTCCTTACAGCGTCGTGGTCGTTACCGATCGACCCTCAGTTGGTGAATTGAATGTGCGAAGCCTGCTCTTAGGTGCACCTTCATGGCTTACGGCCGGGAAGCGGCGGCATGGAGGAGGAGCACGGAAAACTTTTATTACACCGTCCTACGGGAATGTCTTGCTATGGAGCCCTCACCAGACAGGCAGATCATAGTCAATCGCGCGAAAGCGCAGCTCGTCTCCTTAGCACGCCGTCATTTACAAGGCGCTGTTATACGGTCGCGTGCTCCAGACATGATACAATCAGAAAGGCCATCTATGCACCACGTGCTCCTAGAACGCAGGAGGCGCCGTAGGGCACTGGTAACCGACATGATAACGGACGACGGTCGACGCGTGGTAGAACAAGCAGGTATAGCAGAAGCCTTCTGTGGGCATTACACTCAATTTTATTCAGCAGTGCTCCCTGATATGGCGACGGTAGACACCGTTTCAGCACATGTCCACGGTACAGTTCCACCAGACATGGTACCGACTTTACTGGGAGAAGTGACAGAAGAGGAAGTGCTCGACGCCATTGGTAAAGGTGCTCCCCATAAATCACCAGGAATCGATGGATTACCATTAGAGTTCTATCGAGCCTTTAAACAACTGTTGGTACCGTGTTTGATTAAAATTTGCCAGGAATTGATGTCCCCGGATATAACATTGCCTGCACCGTTCTTGGAAGGTCTGATTGTCCCCATCCATGAGCCGAAGGGACGGAATCATGTCCGCGATTATCGCCCCTTAACGTTATTGAACAGCGAGTTCGAGATCTTTTCGAGGCTGCTATCAGAACGTATTCGCGGCACACTATTGCACGTCCTGTCCGGCGATCAGACGTCCTTGGGGGGACCCAACAACATCAGAACTGCGTTATGTCGTTACAGAGATCTCATCTCCCTTGCACGGGTGAGACGTTTGCCGGCAGCCCTGGCGTCTATCGACTTTAGCCAGGCTTTTTGACCGTGTGGGCCACACTTTCCTCACGGCCGTTCTACAGCGCATGGAATACCCTGACCTACAGTGTTGACACGCCTTCTACATGGTGCTACTTCTCGAGTTCTTGTTAATGGAAGACTGACGGCACCCCGCCGATCAGTACGACAGGGATGTCCATTATCAACATTTTTATTTGCATTGGCCTTAGAACCTTTGTTGTGTGGTCTCCGAGACAGGCTCACTGGGATACAGTTCGACGGCTCCATCTATCGTTACACCGCATATACGGATGATTTGATGATCGTCATTCGTGTAGATGACGACAAGGCCGCGGCTTTGGACTGGATTGCAACCTACGGTACAGCTTCTGGTAGCCAAATCAACGTTGAAAAGTCCGTCGCCTTGAGCATTGGGATTGGGCTACCGCAGGAACACATTGCCCCCTTACGATTCAGTGATACTGAACGCTGCTTGGGCTTAGATTTCATGAACGACATGCGACGCGCGACGACGCTCAATTATCGACGCCTTCTAAACCAAATTAGGGCCGGAATTGCAAATCAGCGCTTGCGATCCCTCAACATCGTACAGCGGGCGTATTATGCCAATGTATACCTTGCGTCCCGCATACCGCATGTAGCCCAAACGCTACCCATTCTGAAACCCTTGGCTCGTAGCATTATGGCAGCGCTGGGATACTTCGTCACCGCTGGTATGTTACTGAAGATCAGATACGTATCTCTTACCCTCCCCAAGGAAAAAGGTGGTCTCGGCCTAGTTAACGTCCATGATAGGGCCATTGCCCTCTATGTTAGCTCACATTTATGTCTGCTGCGCCGTTGTCCTACGAGCCTCACGAGTCTGCTTCTGACGGCGCTACGACCTGCTTCACTAAGAGCGCCAGTGCCATTACAGGACATTCCAGCGCCCCTCTTTTATATAGGACGCTTCTATTTAGAACAAAGCTATTGCAGTGTAGCGCTTACGACACCGCGAATGGCCACAACTCGACGCCTATATCACGACAAGCTGCAACGCCGCCCCCAAAATGTGGACGAACTAAAATATCCTGACGTACGGTGGCGCGTGGTGTGGAAGACTGTACACGATGCCATGCTTGATTTCGATGTTGTTTCCCAATGGTACGTAGTCGTTAATGGGAAGCTGGTGACGCAAGAACGTCTCTACAATATCCATATGGCAGAATCTCATAATTGTGTGGGTTGCAATACAGTAGATTCTGACGAGCACCGCTTCAGCTGTGGAGAGGCGGAACCGGTTTGGCACCTTGTGCGGCAGATGCTGGCTTATCTCTTGCGAGTTAGGCCGGAGCGTATATCTGCAAGCACGTTATTGTTTCCGGATGAGACATTTTACCCTACGACTCGAACCAACTCTGTCACCTGGATACGTGGACATGCTGTCCATTACCTCTGTCGTGACGGACACAAGAACTTACTTGACTTCTGGCACTATTTGCAAGAAAGACATGCTATTTCCGGGCATACCAGATATCGACAATGCTTCGCAAACTACCTCTGGAGTGCCTTTCACAGTCCGCCGTGTAGCTGGAATGTTCCAAGCAGTGGTAGATGAGGTCAGAACGAACTGCAAACGATCATATATTGAACAATCGTTATCAGTGGGCGCAGTCGCTGGGAAGCCTAACTACGAAGTGGTGGCTTTATTTTCATGTTATTTATGTTTACTATCTTCGATGGTGTCTTCATTCTGTTTTAGTTTTCCAGGCTTGATTAACTATGACTGTTCGCACATTGATATCTATATAAATAAAAAATGAAAAAAAACAACAAAAAATAATTAAAAAGTACCTTCCGCACCCTACTAGAAATACCCTTCCCCCATTCCTTTCATCGTGTTTTTTGTGGGTCGAAGCTGATTTTCGATGGAGGGTGGTTACATATAGTTAGGAAGGCAACGCCTGAAGAGGTAAGAGTTCATTTTTGTTTGGCAGGGACACAAGTGGCGGTGCCCCGTAGGGATGGCTATGATTTTGTTTTATTTCTTTTGTTAGGAAAGACAGTTTAAAAAAAGGGGTGTAGGGGTAGAAAAAAGGGTAGCGTCTTTGATAAAAAACGAGGTGAAAAAAAAGGGTAGCTTCTTTGATAAAAAACGGAGTGGGGAACAAAATAAAAAAAGGGGTAGCGTCTTTGATTCATAATCAAAACGTCTTCGGTCCCGGGTTCGATCCCCGCCACTACCTAAATTTTGATAAATAATCAGCATTGGCGGCCTTGTCAAAGAGAGCGGAGGAGCGGATAGAGGTTCAGGACACTCTATTGTCCTAGGGGTGGGAAATTGCCCCTAAAGGCGGAAGAATCAGCAATGATCAACGACATGAGGATGCAGAAGGCAATGGAAACCACTGCATTAAAGACAAGTAACGTGTATCCACAGGACATGTGGCCTGTAATTGAAGAAGTGTCATGATCTCTCCATTGGCAAAAGATTCCGGAATAGAATGAGATTTTCACTCTGCAGCGGAGTGTGCGCTGATATGAAACTTTCCTGGCAGATTAAAACTGTGTGCCCGACCGAGACTCGAACTCGGGACCCGAGTTCGAGTCTCGGTCGGGCACACAGTTTTAATCTGCCAGGAAAGTTTCATATCAGCGCACACTCCGCTGCAGAGTGAAAATCTCATTCTGGAAACATCCCCCAGGCTGTGGCTAAGCCATGTCTCCGCAATATCCTTTCTTTCAGGAGTGCTAGTTCTGCAAGTTTCGCATGAGAGCTTCTGTAAAGTTTGGAAGGTAGGAGACGAGGTACTGGCAGAAGTAAAGCTGTGAGTACCGGGCGTGAGTCGTGCTTCGGTAGCTCAGTTGGTAGAGCACTTGCCCGCGGAAGGCAAAGGTCCCGAGTTCGAGTCTCGGTCGGGCACACAGTTTTAATCTGCCAGGAAAGTTTCGATTCCGGAATAGTCCCCCATTCGGATCTCCGGGAGGGGGCTGCCAAGGGGGAGTTTACCATGAGAAAAAGATTGAATAATCAGTGTAAGGATAACGTTCTACGAGTTGGGGCGTGGAATGTCAGAAGCTTGAACGTGGTAGGGAAACTAGAAAATCTGAAAACGGATATGCAAAGGCTCAATCTAGATATAGTAGGGGTCAGTGAAGTGAAGTAGAAGGAAGACAAGGATTTCTGGTCAGATGAGTATTGGGTAATATCAACAGCAGCAGAAAATGGTATAACATGAATAGGAAGGTAGGACAGAGGGTGTGTTACTGTGAACAATTCAGTGACTGGGTTCTTCGAATCAGAATCGACAGCAGACCAACACCGACAACGATAGTTCAGGTATACATGCCGACGTCGCAAGCTGAAGATGAACAGATAGAGAATGTGTATGAGGATATTGAAAGGGTAATGCAGTATGGGACGAGGAATGAAAGAGGAGAAAGACTAATTGAGTTCTGTCACAAGTTTCAGCTAGTAATAGCGAATACCCTGTTCAAGAATCACAAGAGGAGGAGGTATACTTGGAAAAGGCCGGAAGATACGGGAAGATTTCAATTAGATTACATCATGGTCAGACAGAGATTCCGAAATCAGATACTGAATTGTAAGGCGTACCCAGGAGCAGATATAGACTCAGATCACAATACAGTAGTGATGAAGAGTAGGCTGAAGTTCAAGACATTAGTCAGGAAGAATCAATACGCAAAGAAGTGGGATACGGAAGTACTAAGGAATGACGAGATACGTTTGAAGTTCTCTAACGCTATAGATACAGCAATAAGGAATAGCGCAGTAGGCAGTACAGTTGAAGAGGAATGGACATCTCTAAAAAGGGCCATCACAGAAGTTGGGAAGGAAAACATAGGTACAAAGAAGGTAGCTGCGAAGAAACCATGGGTAACAGAAGAAATACTTCAGCTGATTGATGAAAGGAGGAAGTACAAACATGTTCCGGGAAAATCAGGAATACAGAAGTACAAGTCGCTGAGGAATGAAATAAATAGGAAGTGCAGGGAAGCTAAGACGAAATGACTGCAGGAGAAATGTGAAGACATCGAAAAAGATATGATTGTCGGAAGGACAGACTCAGTATACAGGAAAGTCAAAACAACCTTTGGTGACATTAAAAGCAACGGTGGTAACATTAAGAGTGCAACGGGAATTCCACTGTAAAATGCAGAGGAGAGAGCAGATAGGTGGAAAGAATACATTGAAAGCCTCTATGAGGGTGAAGATTTGTCTGATGTGATAGAAGAAGAAACAGGAGTCGATTTAGAAGAGATAGGGGATCCAGTATTAGAATCGGAATTTAAAAGAGCTTTGGAGGACTTACGGTCAAATAAGGCAGAAGGGATAGATAACACTCCATCAGAATTTCTAAAATCATTGGGGAAAGTGGCAACGAAACGACTATTCACGTTGGTGTGTAGAATATATGAGTCAGGTGACATACCATCTGACTTTCGGAAAAGCATCACCACACAATTCCGAAGACGGCAAGAGCTGACAAGTGCGAGAGTTATCGCACAATCAGCTTAACAGCTCATGCATCGAAGCTGCTTACAAGAATAATATACAGAAGAATGGAAAAGAAAATTGAGAATGCGCTAGATGACGATCAGTTTGGCTTTAGAAAAAGTCAAGACACTTTCATAGGATTTGTCGACCTGGAAAAAGCGTTCGACAATATAAAATGGTGCAAGCAGTTCGAGATTCTGAAAAAAGTAGGGGTAAGCTATAGGAAGAGAGGGGTCATATACAATATGTACAACAACCAAGAGGGAGTAATAAGACGATCAGGAACGAAGTGCTCGTATTAAGAAAGGTGGAAGACAAGTCTGTAGCCTTTCGCCCTACTCTTCAATCTGTACATGGAGGAAGCAATGATGGAAATAAAAGAAAGGTTCAGGAGTGGAATTAAAATACAAGGTGAAAGGATATTAATGATACGATTCGCTGATGACATTGCTATCCTGAGTGAAAGTGAAGAAGAATTAAATGATCTGCTGAACGGAATGAACAGTCTAATGAGTACACAGTATGGTTTGAGAGTAAACCGGAGAAAGACGAAGGTAATGAGAAGTAGTAGAAATGAGAACAGCGAGAAACTTAACATCAGGATTGATGGTCACGAAGTCAATGAAGTTAAGGAATTCTGCTACCTAGGCAGTAAAATAACCAATGACGGACAGAGCAAGGAGGACATCAAAAGCAGACTCGCTATGGCAAAAAAGGCATTTCTGGCCAAGAGAAGTCTACTAATATCAAATACCGGCCTTAATTTGAGGAAGAAATTTCTGAGGATGTACGTCTGGAGTACAGCATTGTATGGTAGTGAAACATGGACTGTGGGAAAACCGGAACAGAAGAGAATCGAAGCATTTGTGATATGGTGCTATAGACGAATGTTGACAATTAGGTGGACTGATAAGGTAAGGAATGAGGAGGTTCTATGCAGAATCGGAGAGGAAAGGAATATGTGGAAAACACTGATAAGGAGAAGGGACAGGATGATAGGACATCTGCTAAGACATGAGGGAATGACTTCCATGGTACTAGAGGGAGCTGTAGAGGGCAAAAACTGTAGAGGAAGACAGAGATTGGAATACATCAAGCAAACAATTGAGGACGTAGGTTAGCACAGGAAAGGTATTCGTGGCGGGCCGCATCAAACCAGTCAGTAGACTGATGACCAAAAAAAAAAAAAAAAAACAGTAATCATGGATCAGTGGAACAGCAGCGTGATATTACCGCACTAGTATTATAAACCCAATGTTAGTTCGACAGTTTTTCACCTTATGGCGCCACGGCCTGGTTCTCTCGAACCACGCGATAAAAACTTAGGATAAAAATGTTGACGAGACTCGATTTGCTGTAGAAAAGAAATACTCCACTGCATATCGAAGCTGTACACTTCTCAGTCTTACGGAGGCCACTGCGGATAGTGTCCTGACAGAGCGTTCGTCAAATTCTCCCTTGTTGTTGTTCTTGTGGTCTTCAGTCCAGAGACTGGTTTGATGCAGCTCTCCATTCTTCTCTATCCTGTGCAAGCTTCTTCATCTCCCAGTACCTACTGCAACCTACATCTTTCTGAATCTGTTTAATGCATTCATCTCTTGGTCTCCCTCTACGATTTTTACCTTCCACGCTGCCCTCCAATACTAAATTGGTGATCCCTTGATGCCTTAAAACATGTCCTACCAACCGACCCCTTCTTCTAGTCAAGTTAAGCCACAAACTCCTCTTCTCCCAAATACCATTGAATACCTCCTCATTAGTTATATGATGTACCCGTCTAATCTTTAGCATTCTTCTGTAGCACCACATCTCGAAAGTTTCTACTCTCTTCTTGTCTTAGCTATCATCCACGTTTCACTTCCATACCTGCCTATACTCCATACAAACACTTCCCGAACTGACTTCCTGACACTTAAATCTATACTCGATGTTAACAAATTTCTCTTCTTCAGAAACGCTTTCCTTGCCATTGCCAGTCTGCATTTTATATCCTCTCTACTTTGACCATCATCAGTTATTTTGCTCCCCAAGTAACAAGACCCATTTACTACTTTAAGCGTCTAATTTCCTAATCTACACTACTGGCCGCGGGTATTCATTGGAAAATACACTCCTGGAAATGGAAAAAAGAACACATTGACACCGGTGTGTCAGACCCACCATACTTGCTCCGGACACTGCGAGAGGGCTGTACAAGCAATGATCACACGCACGGCACAGCGGACACACCAGGAATCGCGGTGTTGGCGGTCGAATGGCGCTAGCTGCGCAGCATTTGTGCACCGCCGCCGTCAGTGTCAGCCAGTTTGCCGTGGCATACGGAGCTCCATCGCAGTCTTTAACACTGGTAGCATGCCGCGACAGCGTGGACGTGAACCGTATGTGCAGTTGACGGACTTTGAGCGAGGGCGTATAGTGGGCATGCGGGAGGCCGGGTGGACGTACCGCCGAATTGCTCAACACGTGGGGCGTGAGGTCTCCACAGTACATCGATGTTGTCGCCAGTGGTCGGCGGAAGGTGCACGTGCCCGTCGACCTGGGACCGGACCGCAGCGACACACGGATGCACGCCAAGACCGTAGGATCCTACGCAGTGCCGTAGGGGACCGCACCGCCACTTCCCAGCAAATTAGGGACACTGTTGCTCCTGGGGTATCGGCGAGGACTATTCGCAACCGTCTCCATGAAGCTGGGCTACGGTCCCGCACACCGTTAGGCCGTCTTCCGCTCACGCCCCAACATCGTGCAGCCCGCCTCCAGTGGTGTCGCGACAGGCATGAATGGAGGGACGAATGGAGACGTGTCGTCTTCAGCGATGAGAGTCGCTTCTGCCTTGGTGCCAATGATGGTCGTATGCGTGTTTGGCGCCGTGCAGGTGAGCGCCACAATCAGGACTGCATACGACCGAGGCACACAGGGCCAACACCCGGCATCATGGTGTGGGGAGCGATCTGCTACACTGGCCGTACACCACTGGTGATCGTCGAGGGGACATTGAATAGTGCACGGTACATCCAAACCGTCATCGAACCCATCGTTCTACCATTCCTAGACCGGCAAGGGAACTTGCTGTTCCAACAGGACAATGCACGTCCGCATGTATCCCGTGCCACCCAACGTGCTCTAGAAGGTGTAAGTCAACTACCCTGGCCAGCAAGATCTCCGGATCTGTCCCCCATTGAGCATGTTTGGGACTGGATGAAGCGTCGTCTCACGCGGTCTGCACATCCAGCACGAACGCTGGTCCAACTGAGGCGCCAGGTGGAAATGGCATGGCAAGCCATTCCACAGGACTACACCCAGCATCTCTACGATCGTCTCCATGGGAGAATAGCAGCCTGCATTGCTGCGAAAGGTGGATATACACTGTACTAGTACCGACATTGTGCATGCTCTGTTGCCTGTGTCTATGTGCCTGTGGTTCTGTCAGTGTGATCATGTGATATATCTGACCCCAGGAATGTGTCAATAAAGTTTCCCCTTCCTGGGACAATGAATTCACGGTGTTCTTATTTCAATTTCCAGGAGTGTATATTATACTAGAACTTACATGTGATTACATTTTCACGCAGTTTGGGTGCATAGATCCTGAGAAATTAGTACCCAGAACAACCACCTCTGGCCGTAATAACGGCCTTGCTACGCCTGGGCATTGAGTCAAACAGCTAAGATGGCGTGTACAGGTACAGCTGCCCATGCAGCTTGAGCACGATACCACAGTTCATCAAGAGTAGTGCCTGGCGTATTGTGACGAGCCAGTTGCTCGGCCACCATTGACCAGACGTTACCAATTGGTGAGAGATCTGGAGAATGTGCTGGCCAGGGCAGCTGTCGAACATTTTCTGTAACCAGAAAGGCCCGTACAGGACCTGCAACATGCGGTCGTGCATTATCCTGCTGAAATGTAGAGTTTCGCAGGGATCGAATGAAGAGTAGAGCTACGGTTCGTAACACATCTGAAATGTAACGTCCACTGTTCAAAGTGCCGTCAATGCGAACAAGAGGTGACCGAGACGTGTAACCAGTGGCGGCACCCCATGCCATCACGCCGGTTGGTATGAGGAACGTTTCCAACCGATTTCTCATACACAAACAGCAGTTGACCGACGATGTTGTGATGCCTCGTGTAAGGAGGAGAAATGCGTACCATCACGCTTCCTACTTTGATAAAAGTCGGATTGTAGCCTATCGCGATTGCGGTTTATCGTATCGCGATATTGCAGCTCGTGTTGGTCGAGATCCAATGACTTTAGCAGAATATGGAATCGGTGGGTTCAGGAGGGTAATACGGAACGCCGTGCTGGATCCAAACGGCCTCGTATCACTAGCAGTCGAGATGACAGGCATCTTATCCGCATGGCTGTAACGGATAGTGCAGCCACGTCTCGAAAAATGGTTCAAATGGCTCTGAGCACTATGGGACTCAACTGCTGAGGTCATTAGTCCCCTAGAACTTAGAACTAGTTAAACCTACCTAACCTAATGACATCACAAACATCCATGCCCGAGGCAGGATTCGAACCTGCGACCGTAGCGGTCTTGCGGTTCCAGACTGCAGCGCCTTTAACCGCACGGCCACTTCGGCCGGCAGCCACGTCTCGATCCCTGAGTCAACACATAGGGACGTTTGCAAGACAACAACCATCTGCACGAACAGTTCGACGACGTTGCAGAGCAACATGGACTATCAGCTCGGAGACCATGGCTGCGGTTACCCTTGACGCTGCATCACAGACAGCAGCGCCTGCGATGGTGTACTCAACGACGAACCTGGGTGCACGAATGGCAAAACATCATTTTGTCGGATGAATCCAGTTTCTGTTTACAGCAACATGATGGTTGCATCCGTGTTTGGCGACATCACGGCGAATGCACATTGGAAGCGTGTATTCGTCATCGCCATTCTGGCGTATCACCCGGCGTGATGGTATGGGGTGCCATTGGTTACACGTCTCGGTCGCCTCTTGTTGGCACTGACGGCACTTCGAACAGTGGACGCTACATTTCAGATGTGTTACGACCCGTGGCTCTACCCTTCATTCGATACCTGCGAAACCCTACATTTCAGCAGGCTAATGTACGACCGCATGTTGCAGGTCCTGTACGGGCCTTTCTGGATACAGAAAATGTTCGACTGCTGCCCTGGCCAGCACATTCTCCAGATCTCTCACCAACTGAAAACGTCTGGTCAAAGGTGGCCGAGCAACTGGCTCGTCGCAATACGCCAGTCACCACCCCTGATGAACTGTGGTATTGTGTGGAAGCTGCATCGGCAGCTGTACCTTTGCACGCCATCCAAGCTCTGTTTGACTCAATGCCCAGGCGTATCAAGGCCGTTATTACGGCCAGAGGTGGTTGTTCTGGGTACTGATTTCTCAGGATCTATGCACCTAAATTGCGTGAAAATGTAATCACATGTCATTTGTCCAATTATTGTACCGATTTCTTTGGCGCTTAAGTGTGTTACAGTAGGCACATTAAATTATTTTTTTAGCTAGCGACGAATATGTTCCTAAGTTATAAATTCTTGGTACTTAAAAGTGCTCCAAAATCTTCTAATCGTCAAAGATTTTTTTCGAGTATTTTTGGGAATTGCATTGTACTGTTTTAGGACATGCATGTCCGGACATTGACCTTCACAAGCTGTAATTATGAAGAAAACTGAAAAAAGCCAGTCCACAGCGTCTCCTTGTTAGATTTCCGGCCCAGGCAGCCGTTCACCAAAGAGTGCTCCGCGCTCCAGCCGGTCAGCGCCGGAGCCAGCTACCGGCGTGTGCGGGAACTTTCCCTCTCTGCGGGAAGGTCGGCCGTGTCAGCCGAGGTGAGCAGCCACAGCCAGGGGACCACTAGCCGACATTTACACAGCGCGTCCCCATCTGCGGTTGCGCAACGCCGCCACCCGAGCCCGCGGCCGCGCGCGCGTCATACGTGCGACCGTGCGCGCAGGCGCAGTGCCGAACTACGCGAGGTGTTCGTTCCTCACCCGTCTTCCTCAGTCGTCGCTAGTATGCCGACTTCTCGAACCGAGCTGGATCGAAACAATGTACTTAAAATTCATTCAAATACTAGCAATACGCCCATGCTCCGCAACGGAACTTAAAAAATGGCTCTGAGCACTATGGGACTTAACATCTGAGGCCGTCAGTCCCCTAGAACATAAAACTACTTAAACCTAACTAACCTAAGGACATCACACACATCCATGCCCGAGGCAGGATTCGAACCTGCGACCGTAGCGGTCGCGCCGGCCACTACGGCCGGTTCGGAAGTTAAACAAGTGCCTTTGAATACCCTCGTTTTTGAGGGTTTCGTATCTCAGTCAGTAAAAACGGAACCCTTGTAGGATAACTTAGTCAATAAATCCGTTTTCCCTCGCATCGGAAGTCGATTATAAATAAAACCTACAGAACGACGCAAAGAAGTTTCGCTAAGTCTTTAATTCACAAGGCGAGTTCAGGAAACCCCTATATCCCAGCCAAATAAATTCAACGTTAGTTTGCATTCGTAAAGAAAGTTTGTGGTCCTTAATTCTGTAAACATCAGAAGAAACTTCTTTCCTGAGGAGAAAAAAAGGCTAAACGCGCCTTCTATGGGTTCTTTGATGTACTACAAAAGTACTACCATTAAAAGCGGCAAGCGCCATTTATTGATACTTTGGTCTATTAAGCCGTCACTAATGTAACGATCAGAACAACTAAACTGAAACTGTGAAACTTTATATTACATTTTTTTAGTCATCCCAGTTTTTTTTTAACTACGCCTATATGTTGCCCCAAGCTACACTCAAGTTACTTGTGAAAACACCATGAAAGTTGCTCGAGTACTTATGGAGATTATCGGGTTGAGACAGACATACAGACAGACGGTTTTGAAAATTTATTATTGGTACAGAAGAAAATGTATGTTAGACACTGCTACGCCAGTGTGGCATGGACTGCCGCTGCTGCCTATATTCATCACGCCCTACAGTTGTTTGAACGCCATGCACTCCACCTAATCTTTCGAGTCCTCTCCCAACACCTCCGAATATCTTACATTACTCGTAAACTCGACTCGACTCACCCCGTAGTTTTCCATCCACTCACTGTTCCTGGTATTCTGCCACACCTCTACCACCGCATTCCCCAAGCGTTACACCTCCACACTCTTCGCATCCACTCCTAACGAAACTGTAATCACCTTCCCTTACCCGACCATGGAATCCGCCCTGATGTATACCCATCCTATCCGATCTAATCAGAACCCACCCCTCCTCCCCCAGTCAGGGCTCCCTTCCGCTCCTCTCCACCTGCATCCTAAATCTTGGTCCGTAACGTCATCACTCTTCGGTCTTCCGCACTCCTTCTCCAAATATCAGCCCACACAATCACACTCTTACACATTATTCCAACTGATACGTTCCCATGATACCCCTCTTTCTGGGACTCTAGGCCCACTCTTCATTTCAGTGATGTATGTCTCTATGTTAATGAGTCAACACATTGGCTTTTTACTTTTTAAATTATGCAACTGTCCCTATGTCTTATAACTTTTGTGAAACATTCATTTGCCATTTCATATGTGTCAATCTTTCACTTAATCAGCATATCTGCCTTTCATATTCAAGCTTTCACCTCGTCCAATTTTATAATATGTTTTAAACTTTTACTCTCATACGGCTGAAGAGAAGCGTCTTGCATCCGCTGACAGCCCACTATGAGAGGAATGAAATGACGATACAGGAAAGAAATGGGTTGTACAGATATAGAAAAAGTATGGTCAGTGCCTTTAAAAGATGGCAAGTATTCGTAGGAGACAAAGCTACCGTCAAAGATACCCCAGGGAAGTGTGACAGGACAGTTCTTGCTCCCTGTATACAGTATGTTAAAGACCTGACGAACAGGGTACACAGCAGTCTGCAACTGTTCCCTGATACCGCGGTAGTGTCCGAGACAGTGTCGTCTTCAAGAGTGTATAGGGAGATACACGTTGATATAGACAAAATATCTAGATGGGTTAATGAATGTCAGCTTGCTCCAAATGCGGAAATATGCAGACAACCCGTTCTCGAGTACTGCTCAAACGCTTAGAATCTCACCAGCTCGGATTAAAGGAAGACATCCAAGCAATTCAGAAACCTACTACTAGAATTGTAATTTCGACGAAAAAGCAAATATTACAGAAATGCCGGCCGCGTTGGTCTAGTGGTTCTAGGCGCGCAGTCCGGAACCGCGCCACTGCTACGGTCGCAGGTTCGAATCCTGCCTCGGGCATGGATGTGTGTGATGTCCTTAGGTTAGTTAGGTTTAAGTAGTTCTATGTTCTAGGGGACTGATGACCACAGATGTTAAGTCCCATAGTGCTCAGAGCCATTTGAACCATTACAGAAATGCTCCCTGAACTCAAACGGGAATCGCTGAACAGAAGAAAACGTTCTTTTCATGAAAAACTTTTGAGAAAGTTTAAAGAACGGCCATTATTTGCGACACACTGAAGTATGTCGAAGACAAGATGAGAGACATCAGGGGTCATATGGAAATAAATAATTTTTTCTGGTTTCATTTTCCAGTGGGGCAGGAAACGGAACGACTGACAATGGTACAAGATAGCCTCCGCCACTCACTGTATACTGGCTTCTGGGGTATGCATATAACTGTATAGATAGAAGAAAACTGAAGCGGAAGCCTTCAATAAGCATGTAGGCTTCCGACGTGGCATATGCCCGATTGCTGGGTGCATTGCAGCCACTATTATTACATTAAAACAAACATCCCTACAGCTGAGTTTCATCTAATACAGCAAAATACTGGGAACCAAACGAAAAACGCCTCAATTTTTCCACAGAAGTGTTTTCAGTTCTTCGGAAAGGTCAGCTTTTAGTTTCTTTTTCAAAGAAGAGGTTAAATGTTTATCGGAAGAGGTTTTAGTTTTTCCCAAACAGTTTTTAGAATGATATTTTCACTCTGCACCAGAGTGTGCACTGATATATAACTTCCTGTCAGATTAAATCTGTGTGGCGGACTGACACTCGAACTCGAGACCTTTGCCTTTTGTGAGCAAGTGCTACCCAAACACGGTCCACGACCCCTCCTCACAGCTGTACTTCCGTCAGTACCTCTTAAGACAAAGGTCCCGAGTTCGAGTCTCGGCCCGGCACACGGTTTTGATTTGCCAGGAAGTTTCATAAGAGTTTTGGTTTTTTGATTGAATAGTTTCTCAGTTTTTCTAAGAACAGTTTTTAGTTTTGCAGAATTGCTGCTTTGCAAGAGCGCAACTGCTGGGGAACCAACGTTTTCCTGCAAAATAAGGCAACACGTCATGTCTCTCACCCAGTGAAAGGTCTGTTTAATGCAACCTTCCACGAATGTGCTATCTCCAGAGTTCTTCTAGATGTATGGCCTGCAATATCACCTGCTATGAATCCGTGTGACATATTTTGGCTCTGGGGGTATCTAAAAGCACCTGTTTACCAGGGACAAGTCCGATTTACCAGGGACAAGTTCAGTCCCTACTTTGTCTGAAGGCCAGTATACAGGAACACTTTGCTCAGGTTTCATCAGAACTGCTGTAGTAAATTGTCGATTACGTCGTTTTATGGATGTAGCTCCTCGTCGACGTCTCCTGTGTTCATGCTGAACAAATTGTGTAAGCAGCAGTTAGTAGGAAAAGCAACATAATGCCTTTCTCACTTGCTTGACATTTCCTGCTCACGTCCTGTTCCTGATCAATTACATATGGAAACATTTATATACATCTTCCTTGCATTTACAGCGCCAGATTTGCATCCGGTCCCCATAGCTGGATCTAATTTTTTTTTCAGCATAAATCGGTTCCCCATTAACGTAAATCGGTTCCGCATTAACATATCTACAATGTTTCGCTGTGATACCATAATTATAGCCTACAGTGGGCTCTGTGAGCAGCTACACATTAATTATAATCATCAGGTATAAGTAGTTTTGTTACGGTGAGTTATGGTAAGTAATCTATTGTAATGTTGATGCATTAATTTGTGATGCTGATATTCAAGACAATAAAAGCGGGTTAAAAGCTGTGAGCTATCTGGGGAAGTTAACCTTGCATTACTGAGCAACTGTTTCACCAGGTATCCAGTCTAGCTTACCAAATTCCCAACCAGACTAACATTAATTATAATCTTTTAGTAGTCATCTTACGATAACCGGTGATTTATATATAAAAATACAATTTAAATAAAAAGAAATAAATCAGTTTATATTTGGACATTTATTTTAACATCGACCATTGTTCCGTTAAAATTTCAGCATATTACTCTTGATTCATAACTAAACTGGTGCCTTATTTAGGATTGTGAAAATGTGAGTTTGTAATCTTACAGAACACATCACATATGGAGCCAAGATTGGGAGACTGCATACAACACTGCATTCATAAAATAACACACGAAGAACGTTGAAACATATGCAATAGGAAATTAACCACAACCAACCGATTCAATTTTCACCCAAAGAAGTTACGTTCGTAGCGCAGTCCTGTCCGTCATGAAATTACCACACACTGGTATGCTATATTCATACTAACTCTCTGTGAAATCTTCCCGAAAAGAATAGCTGAGGGCTACTTTGATTATTACAGCACATGCTTCACGTGGTCAACTTGGTTTACACAAAGATAATTAAAATAAATTACATCGAAACACAAATTACAAAAGAAAAACCTCGATCTGGTTACTATCGTCTTACTATTAACCAGATGGGTCAAACAATTGTATGAAATGAAATGTGTGACGAGGGCCTCCCGTCCGGTAGACCGCTCGTATAAGCACGTGGTACTAGTCTCACAAAGTACACCCCACGTGGGCTCAACATAAAGAAAAGTTGCTATCTTGAAAAATATTGTCAAGAAAATACGTTATAATCTCACGCACATTCGAATGTAAGATTGATGATCTTAGTTGGAGTTACGGATCATCCACACGTGGTTCCACTTTACTCACAAAGTAGTGACAAAGCAACTACTGGAAGATATTCTGAACTTCACACTCGAATTACATTGCGTTGCAATTGAAGATAACATTAGATATTTTAGATATAAACCTGAAATAAAGGTGATTAAATTTTCAGTTAGGCTGAACTTAAGAAATCCATTGTCCTACAGACTCAGCAGAGACGCGCTTAGCTGGAGATCTTACCACTTCAGACGCTCGCAGCTGACAGACTGGCCTGGGCCCCTACCGAGGGTGCTTAACAGATACAAACGGAAGTGACCAGAGAGGCAGCTTCCTATACCAACATGACAAGGGACGGACAGGGCCATACTAAGAATAGAAACCTCTCTGCTTTTAGAAAGCGTAGCTACCTGTTCCGACGTTGGTTCTACTGTTCTCTAGCAGACAGGCTTGACTGCTACCATTGAGCATAAAACTAGAAATACATTTGCTCATTCATCCTCTCACACAGAAGGGAAGGGGGATGACAGTATCTTATCGTATACAGTATATAAAAGAAAGTGGATGTAGGTTCCGTATGAGACTGTGTGATATGAATTGTATATAAACTGTGTTTTAAAGTGTAGTAGTGTGACAGATCGTTCTTGTTTATGTGTAAAAGTAACACGTTCCACTGCTCATCTCCTCCCAGATAGTCAGAAACACCACAGTAAATTTAGAAAAGGAATTTATGCTGTAAATGACAACAGATTTAATAAATTAACATGAAAGGAATCCAACGGAGACCTTTCACTATTATATGTACAATAATCTCAGCTGTCCTCGTGTGTTTGCATACTGGGGTAAGCATACCTTCTGATACGCATCCTCCTCCCCCACTCCATCCTTCGCCCCTACCAACTGCCCCAGCACCACATGCAGCGTCGCTGCAGGTGGTGCATGCGGACAGATGTGGGAAATAGTCTTTGTGCATTGTGCTACTGAAGTAGCTATGCATTAAAGACGTGTACGTGATGCAAAAAAAATAGTGATTTTTTAAAATACGATTTATGTTCTTCCTCAGTTTTCAAGCTATCTACGCACTAAATTTAATCGAAACCGGTTCAGTGGTTTTGTTGTGGAAACATGACAGTATTTACAGAATGAAACTTTCACTCTGCAGCGGAGTTTACGCTGATATGAAAGTTCCCAGCAAATTAAAACTGTGACCGAACTCAGACTCGAAGTCGAGACCTTTGCCTTTTTCGGTAAAACACTCTACCTACTGAACTAGCCAAGCACGATTCATAGCCCGTCATCACAGTTTTAATTCGGCCAGTACCTCGTCTCCTACCTTCCAAGCTTCACAGAAGCTTTCCTGCAGACCTTCTACAACTAGCAGTTCTGGAAGAAAGGATATTGTGTAGACATGGCTTAGCCACAGCCTGGGGGATGTTTCCACTAAAACCTAAATCTGGACTGGCTCCAGTGTGTCAGCCACTGTGCCATCTCGCTCGGTCCGCCTAGCGGGGATCGGTCGTTATGAAATCGTGAATTAGTCTCAGTACGGTGCATGTTAGCTGGCGAAGGACACTGAATAAGGCATCAGAACATAATCTCGGACGAATAGTCGCCAGAATATTCCACATATCTCGTTGAGATTAAGACCTCTTCTTGAGTCTGAAGCCATTTTGAAATATTTTGTCTTCCCTCTTCTTTACTTCCAGGGACATCCGTTCTGCTGACTAGAAGTAATATTTCGCCAATAATGGAAGCTGTTGCTACTAAACGAAACTTATTTCTCCCCAGTTTTCGAGAGTCTCTTCCGCTCTCAAAGATTTCAACAGCAACCTAGAAAAACCCAATTGGTGGTTTCCAGTTGTTGTTGTTGTTGTTGTGGCCTTCAGTCCAGAGACTGGTTTGATGCAGCTCTCCATGCTACTCTATCCTGTGCAAAGTTCTTCATCTCCAAGTACTCGTACCTACTGCAACCTACATCCTTCTGAATATGCTTGGTGTATTCATCTCTTGGTCTCCCTCTACGATTTTTACCCTCTACGCTGTCCTAGAATGCTAAATTGTTGAACCCTTGATGCCTCAGAACATGACCTAGCAACCGATCCCTTCTTCTAGTCAAGTTATGCCACAAATTCCTCTCCTCCCCAATTCTATTCAGTACCTCCTCGTTAGTAACGTGATCTATCCATCTAATCTTCAGCATTCTTCTGTAGCACCATATTTCGAAAGATTCTATTCTCTACTTGTCTAAACTATTTATCGTCCATGTTTCACTTCCATACATGGCTACAATCCATACAAATACTTTCAGAAAAGACTTCCTGACATTTAAATGTGTACTCGACGTTAACAAAATTGTCTTCTTCAGAAACGCTTTCCTTGCCATTGTCAGTCTACGCTTTATATCCTGTCTACTTCGACCATCATCAGTTATTATGCTTCCCAAATAGCAAAACTACTTTACTACTTTAAGTGTCTCATTTCCTAACCTAATTCTCTCAGCATCACCTGATTTAATTCGGCTACATTCCATTAAGCTCGTTTTGCTTTTGTTGATGTTCATCTTATAGCCTCCTTTCTAAACACTGTCCATTCCGTTCAACTACTCTTCCAGGTCCTGTCTTCGGCAAACCTCAAAGTTTTCATTTCTTCTCCATGGATTTTAATTCCTACTCCTAATTTTTCTTTTGTTTCCTTTGCTGCTTGCTCAATATATAGATGGAATATCATCGCAGATAGGGTACAACCCTTTCTCACTCCCTTCCCAACCACTGCTTCCCTTTCATGCCCCTCGACTCTTACAACTACCATCTGGTTTCTGTACAAATTGTAAATAGCCTTTTGCTCTCTGTATTTTACCCCTGCCACCTTCAGAATTTGAGAGTATTCCAGTCAACATTGTCAAAAGCTTTCTCTAAGTCTAGAAATGCTAGAAGCGTAGGTTTTCTGTTCCTTAATCTATCTTCTAAGATTAGTTGTATTGTGAGTATTGCCTCTTATACGGAATTACTCTTCTTGAAGTCGAGGGTATTTCGCCTGTCTCATACATGTTGCTCACCACATGATAGAGTTTTGACATGGCTGACTCTCCCAAGGCTATCAGTAGTTCTAATGGAATGTTGTCTACTCCTGAAGCCTTGTTTCGACCTAGGTATTTCAGTGCTCTGTCGATTTCTTCACGCAGTATCATATGTCCCATTTCATCTTCATCCACACCCTCTACCATCTCCATAATATTAACCTCAAGTACATCTCCCTTGTAGACCCTCTATATACTCCTTCCATCTTTCTATCTTCCCTTCTTTGCTTAAAACAGGTTTTCCATCTGAGTTCTTGATAGTCATACAAGAATAAATTTAAAAAAAGAATGTTCCAATTCCTTCTGTTCTGGCCAAAGTTTTTGAAAGGCTTTTCTTCACTGAAATTGCTAGAACTGATAATCCCGATGCTGTTCCAGTTTGGAACACTTCTGCCTCACTACGAGCTTCCTGGTAATTCGCTGAAAACGATCGATTATATACAATTTGATGGATGTCTACGTTGCCAGCTCTACGCCTCGTAGTAGAGAGTGGAAAGTTAAAAAGGAAAACAGTACCATCAGTGTCAACGTGCCTGCAAGGAACACCAGTAAAACCCTCACGACTGTTTAAAGAATCGAACTCCAATGTATAAAACGTCACATCTCCCGAATGTAGAGAACCAGGGTGGAGAATACAGTGGGGGAGTTGCGAGGAGAGGATGGCTTGTCAGGATGTTGACCGACAGTCGTTCATGGCAACATCATTATTAATCAGGCTTTTTATTACTGAACTGAATACAACAATCGTGGCGACACTCCTTGGTGGCAACGCCCCTCAAAACGTGTGCTGAAGCCGCTGATGCAGACTGGCGGCCCGCGGCCTGGTGCAATGCCGTCCGCTCAGCAGGAACATGAGCTACGTGTGGCTGCATGTATGCCATCTGGACGCAACTTTGCTGCTCAGAGTAGGTCCCACTGAAATGTATGGAATCCCGTCGTCGACCCCATGGAGGAAGATATCTCTGCCGTAGTGCTCTCCCTTACAAGTGGAGATAGACAACGAGACTGTTCCTTAATAGGTGAACGTGGGTGGGCGGCTGTACTCCCTGGTTTCTAGCAGTTATCCTCCAGGATTGTAGTCTAGCAGCGACGGGAAGTGGACCTGGAGTTGGCTCTCCGGCTGGAAGGGGATAGGTTCGCAGTAATGGACTCAGAGCCAGTAACTGGCCTGCAGGCAGTGGAGGGAAAGTCTCGTGTTGGTAGTTTTTACAACCATGTCGCCTCGTAGACCGGCATAGACTTCCCCATGTAACTTGTGGCTGCCAGATTACATGCATTTACCTAAAAAATGAGAGGTATTTATACCAGCTTGGTGCCCACTTCTTTTGCCAAGGCATCGACTTTCCTCACGTAGCCCCAATAGGGACTGCACTTTAGGTATGAAGTAATCTGTCCAATGGGTCGCAATAGTTATTACGATGCTGGTTCCTCGCCTGGCCCACGATGTGGTAATAGCCCGGTGTCACAAAGGCAGTTCTTGTTCTTCAGCAAGTAGTCCCTGATGAAACTAGATTTGGCCGTCTCCAGCCTGGCCTACTCCCACGGCGTCTTTCAAAAGCCATGAAAGTATCGTTATTTTTTCTGTAGCGCCAAAAAATACCAGTAGCGCCACACGAACTAAATGTCGTAGAATCGTAATGCAAAAGACAGAGGTCCAGAGTTCGAGTCTTCGTCCGACACGCAATTTTCATATCAGTGATATAATTTTGCAGTGACATTTAATGATATATATCGATACTGCCAGCAAAACGTATTAAAATAAAGTTTGTAGTACAGAATTAATCAATTAAACCGTCATGCTTCCTGCATGACCAGCGAGAATGTATTAAGAGATAAACTTTCTCCATCAATTATTTTGTGCGGGTTGTCAGCGAGAAAAAGTATCGACAAGGTATGAAATTATGTGTAGAGTTTGTTAGAATTCGCTAAGTGAACTCATTCTCAAATACTTGATGGATTCAATCTGGGTAATTTGCTTGCAGTGAATTTGAAACTACCTGTTTAATTTTTTTTATTAAACACTGACCTACAGAATTTTCCCTGACAAAGACAGTTCAAACTTAACCTATTCATCTATTAGCCACAATATACAAACACAACGCAATCTGACTGCTGTACTTTGACAACATGACTTCCAATAATTAACACAAAGAATGGCCCAGAATTGCAAGAAATCCTAACAATAACACAAATCCAAAAAATATGAAATTAAATAAATATGAAACTACCTATAACTCTGTTACTTGCCTAAACTCATTTCGATCACGAATCCCGATAATGCAAGAGCTATTCTTTTTCATAAGTCACTCACCTCACAGAAAATCTTCATAACACGAACTACAGCAATTACAGGAAGTAGCAGCAACGACCAGCTAAATAAAAAGATTCTATCTACTGTGGACTCTAACTACTAGGAGGTAAGAAAGAATTTGCTGAAGAGCAAACAATGTATTTAGAACATTTTACCTTATTCATGTAATATCCAGCTCCAAAAATTATATAATTGTTAATAATTACACATCCCAAACATTATCAACCATACATCCATCTTCATACATTTCCTTGCGTATTTTCTTATAAACATGTCATCTCATCTAACATCTCACATCATGCATGTCCTACCAACACAGAGTCGCCAATAAGAATATCATGTCTATCATGTCTATTCACTTCCCTATCCACTCGCTAACCGCTAGTCCGTCCAGCCACAGAATCTCTTGCGGAGGGCGCAGAGCGCTGTCAGCGATATTAACAAAGTCTACCGCGCTGCCAACATACAAACAGGCTACTTACAAGTTAGGCTCAAAACATATATATATATATATATATATATATATATATATATATATATATACTTTCTAGCTTTCATATTCGACTTATTGTGTTAAACGTTTAACGCAAAATTATACCTAATAATAAGTAGATTATTGCAGCATTTTAAATTTCTAAGTTCGGCCAATAATTACAAATTGTCTTCAATAAGGGAAATTAGAGTGACGTTTTTCTCGTCCAGTTTCGATAGAAAAAATGCGTAATTTGTTGTGGAACATTGTGAAATATTCCTGTTTTAGCCCCTATAATTCCATGAAGTTCCCGTAGGTGGTGGCACTATACATAGCCTTCGAAATGGCTTCTGTAACGGAGGTGCCTTCCAAGCGGAGATCTGGCATTGAGTATCTTTTGACGGAAATCGAGATTAATACAGATATTCATGGACGCATGCAAAATTTCTACGGAGAGCTGGCAGTGAACGAAAGCACGATTAATCTTTGGGCGAGGCGTCTGGCATCAGCGCAGCAAGGTCGCGCAGACCTGTCCGATGTCCGACGTTTTGGCCAGTCGTACACAGACGTGACTCCAGCAATGTTGGAACGTGCGGACACTCTCAATCGAAGTGGTCGACGGACCACAATCAAACACGTCCCTGCTGAACTGGACGCCTCTGACGCCAGTGTTGACACACGCGTTCGGCAGCTGGGGTACTCAAAGGCGTGTGCCCGGTGGGTCCTTCGGCCGCTAACGAAAGACCATAAAGACCAATGAAGCACAGTCTCTGTGCAATTATTTGCGCATTGCGAGGCTGATCGTGACAATTTTTTTGTCGAACATAGTCACAGGCTGTGAAACATGGGTTCAGGACCTCTAACCGGAAACAATCTTTTACTCCGAAGAACTTCAAAGCCGCATTCTCAGCCGGTTAAGTGATGACGACGGTCTTCTTGGACTCTGAAACGATTATTCTGATTGAGTTCCGCCCTCATGTTGCAACCGCTCACTGTCCCTCAAGCCGAAGTAATCTGATTTATATCTTAGGATCCAGCGTTTACATGATCTACTCCAGACGAGAGCAGTTTTAAGTTCATTGTTATACAAAGCAAAAACTGTTTCTGACGAGGACAACTTGTATTCCGAAATTAATCATCGAAAGTACATGTTCGAAACAAAGGCTATGGTTCGCGTGACATGAAGTCAGCGTTCTTCAGGAAAATAAAACGTGAAAATGCTGAACATTCACTTTATAAGCCACTAATTGTATTCCTTCCTTTCTGCTGCGCTACGTCCAGTAAAACATGTACTGTCCTGGTAATACGAGGCATAAAACCGTTTTTCCGACCTCCTAAGAAGATAAAGGAGATGATACGCTCTTTTAAGGACTGTCTCGGCCTCAGGATCCCTGGGTTTTTAACGTCCCTTGTGAGTGCGGAAGAAATTATGTCGGTCAGTATATCCGTAACGTTTCCGACCGCTGCGCAGAAGATCAACTGGATATTAACGATTGAGAACTGGAGAAATTTGTAGCTGCTGAGCACAGCCTTACAACAAAACTTTTGTTGCAGGTTGGGATTCTGTAATTAAAGAGGCTGTATAACAGCTTCAACAGTAACAGCGAATACAGTTATCTGTGCATGGAAGCGAGCTCTCGATGCAGATAAGAGGCAGGAATATTCGCCGCAATGTTTACGCTACTACGAAAGCGGTTTCACTATCAGCGCAGAAGATGGTATTATCTAAAACATCATTTACTGACCAATCAGAAGCCGTCTACGTCACAACAGCAGTTCAGGCAGTTGCTCATGACGAAGGCGATGGAGGTGAAAATCGAATGCTCGAGGTTTTACCCCGAATTGACACAGAAAGAAGACCGCGAATGTTTTATACAACAGTGTCGTAACGGAAGACTTCATTCTCCATGCAGCTTGGTATTTCGTCTAGTAGTGGAGGTGTCATTCATGTCCGAGCGAGCTCACGAGTTTGCAAGTCAAATCAGTTTCCTGCTTTCTGGTACACCGGAGAAATCATTTCGTGTCTAACAGCGGTTATGCATTTGAAGGTTGGACTGGACAAGTACATCGAGACTCTTACTTCATCCAGTGCTTGTGGACTTGTGTAGCACATCTAAGACACAGTTAAATCGTCATAACATTTCGTCGTACCTAAAAAATGGTTCAAATGGCTCTGAGCACTATGGGACTTAACATCTATGGTCATCAGTCCCTTAGAACTTAGAACTACTTAAACCTAACTAACCTAAGGATAGCACGCAACACCCAGTCATCACGAGGCAGAGAAAATCCCTTACCCCGCCGGAAATCGAACCCGGGAACCCGGGCGTGGGAAGCGAGAACGCTACGAGCTGCGGACTCGTCGTACCATAATAGACATATCCTCCCCGTGGACAGTTAAATTGTCTCCATGTACACCGTTCTTTTTGTATATTATTACACTCTTAATGTGTAGTTTCCCTTTACATGTGTGCTTGCGAAGAGTACATAATATTGGGGTTAATCTGGACCCAGATTCTCAGTTTAGTGGATAGTTAACCTCCCCACAGTTACCAATACTTAATGACTTTGTGAGAACGTATATCAAGAATTCATTTACGAAGATCTGCCTTTTCTTACTTGCGATGTGTTGCGCGAGAAATTCAGTTTGGTATCTTGGTTTGTGGGGAGTAATCTGTCTCCAGGTAGCTGATATATACTTTTATTATTTCGTGCTACATCCTCTCTATTTTGTAAACTAAAAACACAGTCTCGCGAGCTCGCGAGCTCACGTTTGCACATAATATGGAATACGCTGCCGGCTCTGCTACTACCACCGCTTCTTCTATACTATGTCCTACCTGGGTATCTCTTAAATGATCCTTTCCTTCTCCCTTTTTTCCTCAACTTCATTCACTGACGGTTTCGCACAAGAACGAAATTTTTTCCGCACGATCTTAAGCTACACACGACATATCAAAACTGTATCTCAAACAGATCGAGACTTAAGCCGTTCCAAAAGTTGTCAGCACTAACAAACAGTACCGTAATCACAACACGACACGGAAATCCCAAAAAGACACAATATAAGAAAAATGTACCGAAAGAAAGCAACTTATGTTTAGTTAATGTGCCAGTAACTTAAACCAACCTTTCCCTATTTTATTTTATATATAAATGACATGACTTTAAATTGAACTCTTCTCATGGTGTGGGTTCATGTAGTCATGTCCTAGTTCATGAACCACGGGCAACGTATGAGTGGCCAAGTAAGTGGTCCCGACAGTCGGGATACCAGTTACTTTGGAATAAGGCAGGGCATCTCGGACATATTCTGAGTCGTGGTCACCTTTGTGCTCATACGGCAAAGACTACCAAATCCACCGGTTAGTCCCTCAGCCGTTAGGGGTAAAACTCAATGGGACTCGGGGCAAGTAAGGCTAGCAACCTGCTTCCCTGGCACTTTAAATATGATGCTGGCAACAATCAGAGCAAAATGCCTCGGACCTTTGGAGGTGACGGAGTCCCACCTCTAACTGACAAACCAGGGACTCCTAAGATACGACTTGGCAAACAAATGGTAATGAGATGGGGAGCTATTAATATCAATGGGGGCTACTCTGGGAAGAAGGTAGAGCTAGCAGAGGCTGCAATCAAGATGGGGCTGGACGTTTTAGCTGTTAGTGACGTTCGGGTAAGGGGTGAGAAAGAAGAGGAAGTGGGAGAATACAAGGTCTACCTGTCAGGAGTCAAAGCAGGAATAGCACAATGGGGTGTAGGGCTTTACATCAGGAAAGAAATGGAACCCAGCGTAGTTGCAATAAGGTATGTAAACGAACGACTGATGTGGATAGATTTGACAGTGTCTAGCAAGAAAATTAGGATTGTGTCAGTATATTCGCATTGTGAAGGGACAGATCAAGATAAGAGGGATAGTTTTTATGAGGCACTCAGTGATGTAGTTGTTAGAGTAAAGGACAAGGGCAGTGTTCTGCTCATGGGTGATTTTAACGCCCGGATTGGAAATCGAACAGAAGGGTATGAAAAGGTTATGGGTAAATTTGGAGAGGATATGGAGGCCAACAGGAACGGGAAACAACTCTTGGATTTCTGTGCCAGTATGGGCTTAGTAATCACAAACTCCTGCCTTGGGAAGGCAGGGGAACCAGATCTGTCATTGACTATATAATAACAGATCAGGAATTCAGGAAGGCTGTGAGGGACACACGTGTATTCAGGGGATTCTTTGATGACACTGATCATTATTTAATCTGCAGTGAAATTGGGATTGTGAGGCCGAAAGTGCAGGAGGTCAGGTCCATATGTAGGAGGATAAGATTGGAGAAACTTCAGGATAAGGAAATCAGGCACAAGTACGTAACATCGATTTCAGAAAGGTACCAGTTAGTTGAATGTAGTCAATTACAGTCATTGGAAAAGGAATGGACAAGGTACAGGGACGCAGTACTAGAAGTGGCTAAAGAATGTCTTGGAACAGTAGTGTGTAAAAGTAGGATGAAGCAAACAGCTTGGTGGAATGACACAGTCAAGGCAGCCTGTAAAAGGAAAAAGAAGGCGTATCAAAAATGGCTACATACTAGAAAGGTAGACAGAGAAAGTTATGTTGAAGAAAGAAACAAAGCCAAACAGATAATTGCAGCATCCTAAACGAAATCTTTGGAAGACTTTGGAAACAGGTTGGAGACCATGGGTCAAGCTGCTGGAAAACCATCCTGGAGTGTAATTAGCACTCTTCGAAAGGGAAGTAAGAAGGAAATGACAAGTATTTTGGACAGGTCAGGAAAACTGCTGGTGAATCCTGTGGATGCCTTGGGCAGATGGAGGGAATATTTTGAAGAGTTGCTCAATGTAGGTGAAAATACGATCAGTAATGTTTCAGATTTCGAGGTAGAATGGGATAGGAATGATGATGGAAATAGGATCACATTTGAGGAAGTGGAGAAAATGGTCAATAGATTGCAGTGCAATAAAGCAGCTGGGTTGGATGAAATTAAGTCGGTCTTAAATGGATACACAGGATAATTGAATTGGCCTGGGAGTCGGGACTGGTTCCATCAGACTGGACAAAAGCAGTAATCACACCAATCTTTGAACATGGAAACAGAAAAGATTGTAACAACTACAGAGGCATCTCTTTAATCAGCGTTTAGGGTAAAATCTTCTCAGGTATTGTTGAAAGGAAAGTGCGAGTATTAGTTGAGGACCAATTGGATGAAATCAATGTGGGTTTAGGCCTCTTAGAGGTTGTCAGGACCAGATCTTTCGCTTACGGCAAATAACGGAGAAGTGTTATGAGTGGAACAGGGAATTGTATCTATGCTTTATAGATCTAGAAAAGGCATATGACCGGGTTCCTAGGAGGAAGCTATTGTCTGTTCTACGAGATTATGGAATAGGAGGCAAACTTTTGCAAGCAATTAAAGGTCTTTACATGGATAGTCAGGCAGCAGTTATAGTTGACGGTAAATTGAGTTCATGGTTCAGAGTAGTTTCAGGGGTAAGACAAGGCTGCAACCTGTCTTCACTATTGTTCATATTATTTATGTTGAAAACAATAGACTGGCTGGGTGAGATTAAGATATGTGAACACAAAATAAGCAGTATTGCATCTGCGGATGACTTAGTTGTGATGGCAGATTCGATTGAAAATTTGCAAAGTAATATTTCAGAGCTAGGTCAGAAATGTAAGGACTATGGTATGAAGATTAGCATCTCCAAAACGAAAGTAATGTCAGTGGGAAAGAAATATAAACGGATTGAGTGCCAAATAGGAGGAACAAAGTTAGAACAGGTGGACGGTTTCAAGTACTTAGGATGCATATTCTCACAGGATGGCAACATAGTGAAAGAACTGGAAGCGAGGTGTAGCAAAGCTAATGCAGTGAGCGCTCAGCTACGATCTACTCTCTTCTGCAAGAAGGAAGTCAGTACCAAGACTAAGTTATCTGTGCACCGTTCAATCTTTCGACCAACTTTGTTGTATGGGAGCGAAAGCTGGATGGATTCAGGTTACCTTATCAACAAGGTTGAGGTTACGGATATGAAAGTAGCTAGGATGATTGCAGGTACTAGTAGATGGGAACAATGGCAGGAGGGTGTCCACAATGAGGAAATCAAAGAAAAACTGGAAATGAACTCTATAGATGTAGCAGTCAGGGCGAACAGGCTTAGATGGTGGGGTCATGTTACACGCATGGGAGAAGCAAGGTTACCCAAGAGACTCATGGGTTCAGCAGTAGAGGGTAGGAGGAGTCGGGGCAGACCAAGGAGAAGGTACATGGATTCGGTTAAGAATGATTTTGAAGTAATAGGTTTAACATCAGAAGAGGCACCAATGTTAGCACTGAATAGGGGATCATGGAGGAATTTTATAAGGGGGGCTATGCTCCAGACTGAACGCTGAAAGGCATAATCAGTCTTAAATGATGATGATGATGATGATGATGATGATGATGATGATGATGATGATCATTGAAAACTCCAGGGCAGCTAGGTCAACACAGAATATTGTTTCTATGCATGATGCGACCTCTACTATAAAATTCCAACCAAACAAATCCTATGCACTACTGCTTCTCTCTCTCTCTCTCTCTCTCTCTCTCTCTCTCTCTCTCTCTCTCTCTCTCTGTCACACGCACACACACACACATACACACACACACACACACACACACACACACACATAGAGAGAGAGAGAAAGAGAGAGAGAGAAAAGCAGTACTGCTTAGGATTTGTGTGGCCGCGGCTCTCGTTGTCGCTATAAACCGAAGGTAATGGATCAGTGTGACTTCAGCAGACGTGCAGGATGCCTCGCACACATTATGTGCGGACCGTACCGTCGAATCTGTGAGTTTGAAACAGGGCGCATTTTTGGTATGAGAGAATGTGACGCATCAGTCCGGGAGATTGAGGACCAGGTGTTGCGGCAGTGCAATAGATGTGTGCCGAGATGGGTCATGTCGCACCACCCAACCGATCCCCCCCCCCACCCCCCCCCCCCCAGATGATTAACAACTAACCCAAATTGCATTTAGGCACAGATCAGAGTCGTCTTCGGCTGTGGCGCAACAACAGTGGAACAGTGCAACGCATTGTACACTATCGGGGGTGACAGTCCGTCGCTCTTCATTGTGGCATGGGTTAGGTGCGCGTCGTCCGCTTCTCTGCCTACCTCTGACGAACGTGCAGAAACATGCTATACGGTAATGGTGTGTGGAACGAGCTCACTGGGGACAGCAATGGCATCAGATAGTGTTTTCGGACGAATCCAGGTTGAGTTTGTTTGAAAATGATGGCTGCATTTTTTTTCGCCACAGACAGGGGAGTGGCGTCACAGCAACTGCATTCGCATAAGACATTCAGCGTCAACACAAGGCCTCATTGTGCAGGGTGCTGTTGGGTACAACCAGAAATCACAGCTGGGGCGCGTCCAGGGCAATGTGACCAATGTGACCTACACGAATGACATCCTGCGACCTGTAGCCCTACCCTTTCTGCACAACACCCCATCCGCTACTTTTCAGCATGACAATGCACAACCACATGTTGCTGCACGAACAGTTGCGTTCTTGGTGTCACAGGATGTCAGCCTTTTGACCTGACCCGCCAGATCACCGGACCTGTCGCCAATCGAAAATCTGTGGAATAGCATGAAACAACGGGTGTAGTGCTGTGATCTAATGCCATCCACAACAGACGAACTTTGGAGCCAGGTGAAAGCGGCATTGATGGCTATAGCACAGGACGCCATTCATGCCTTAGACACATCGACACCATCACGCCTGGAATAAGTTATCAGGGCCCATGGCGGACCTATGCCTTTAAGCAAAAGGAAACTTGCTGAACAGAGGTGACTGGAATGCTAATCATTTCTGCAGAACATACTAATGTGCACCTCCTATGACTATGAATGACCTCTCTCAAGCCGTTGGAAGTGTTCTTTTTTCTGAACATGAGTTTATGTATTTGTTTTACTTGATGTACACGTATTAGTCATTTTGTTTCTGTTTAAATTTTTATTGTTTTTGTTTGAATACAAAGAATTGCTGATAATACATTGCACATTACTTAATGACTGAATTGGTTTAGTAAGGTGTTACTGTGGACGTGACTGCTTGGCAAAGAAATCAAACAAAGTGAAACAATTTGTTAAGCAATTGATACATTGGCAAAGTCTACTTTTCCAGTTTCAGTCTGTTTCATTCCCTTGAGCTAGGGGGTCATATAAGATAAAATTTATTTATAATGCCCCGCAATGGTCTCTCTAAATGGAACACCACCTGCACAATTTTTTATCCTGGTTTTGGATGTGATGAAATGCGTCAGCCTATTGCTCAGCTGATATATTTCATTGCTACTTCAGCAGTTTGCAGGGGTCTGTATAGTGATTGTACCAACTTACTGGTATACGTATGTTGATGTCATTGGTAATGTCGATGATAGCGAAGACTGTGCCACTAACACCAATCCCATTTCCACTTTTCTGTCTCTCTGTTTAGCTGCACTACTCGGCAGAGGAATGGTTGAGCCACGTAGCACTCATAATAAGTGTAGAAAGCCACTGGGGGACAGTGGGTGCATCTCTTGCGGATGGGGAGACGACCGCCTGGAGGAGAGGGGACTGGCCTTTCCGCTATGTGGCGGCTAGAATTTGCTAGTCACGCTGCGCCGCCCAGGGCTGCACCAGGCCCATGCATATGTAACCCGAAGTAACTCGTCCTGTGCAGCTGGGGACTCTTTCAAAAAGCTGTCTGATGAACAAAGTTTTATGTCCGGCAAATGCAAAATAAAGGATTTTACTCGGCTCAAAGAACAGCCTGGCGACTAACCTCCCGAGAAAACTTATAGACGCCGTACTTGGCGAAAGATATCGATCTTGCAGGTATTATGGGGGGGGGGGGGGGGGGGAGAGGGGCTACTATGAGGCAGTCATTATTAAAGTGTGGTACGGCGGTATCCAGATACCAATCCACGTGGTAAGGCAGCTAATTGGGTGACTTCAAAATAAATCTGTTATGTGGTAGTCTGGAACTCCAGTTCTTAAAACTTCATACATGCAAAGCACCTCTTTTGGGGAGCTAAAAAAAATTATCTGAAGGTGGGGCGTTCGACAGCTGTTTTTTAAAATTTCGTTGGTTAATTTTTGGCCATGTCTTCGCAAGAGGTGAGAAGAGACAGACATTTTGCAGGTAATCTGAAGCAGATGGAAAACGTAAATTGTTTTGACGCACTTAATCACAGGATGGAGGAGGAGTCATTTATACGGGGATGCGGAAGAAGACACTTGGTTCTGAGAAACGGAAGAGAATCAGCTTATTACTCCACGACTGGTCGATTGTTGCTGCCAGCAGGCTGCATCTGACTTAGTGCCTGTCGCTCTGAGTCATCGATTCTGGAGAGAATATCTCGCAGCATAGACTATCATTGGGGGACAATCATTAGGTGATTTCGACCGTTTCATTAATCCTGAGTAAACAATGTGGTTTGATATTCCGCCTGGTAGTATACGGCTCATTCATGACTGAATGGGCTTAGATGTTTGCGTGTCATATCAATCTGCTGCTTGTACGATCAGAGCAGTCAAAATGTTCAAATGTGTGTGAAATCTTATGGAACTTAACTGCTATGGTCATCAGTCCTTAAACTTACACACTACTTAACCTAAATTATCCTAAGGACCGACACACACACACACACCCATGCTCGAACCTCCACCAGGACCAGTCGCACAGTACATGACTGCAGCGCCCAAGACCGCTCGGCTAATCCTGCGCGGCTCAAAGCAGTCATTTCGTGACCAACAGCGGTTATACGTTTCAGAGACAGACTTGATGGAATCATCATTACTCTTTTTTCATCCATTCCTTACGGACTTGTCAAACTGATCTAAGATGCAGTTAAATTGTCACGATGTTTACTGTTTGTATTTCCTTAAGTTTATTTGGTATTTTATTATTCATATTAATTTGTAGTTTCCTTTTGCATGTGTGTTCGCAAAGAGTAAATAAAATTGGGTTTAATATGGACCATAAGTATATGAGTTAATGGGCAGCGATGTCCGCCTCCGTAGCGTAACGGTAGCGTTACCGCCTACCACGCAGGGGGCCCGGGTTCGATTCGCGGCAGGGGACTGGGTGTTATATATGTCCTCCATCATCATTTTCATCATCATTGACTCGCAAGTGGCGCCACCTAAAAAGGACTTGCAATACGGCGACCGAACTCTCTCCAATGCAGCCTGCTGGTCAACAATGTCATACGATCATTTCCATTTCCAATGGGAAGCGATCTGTTTCTCGGGGCGGATTACAGAATGGTTTGTCAGATCGAGAACTTAACCGTTCCAAGAAGTATTGGCCAACTTCACTTCCTCCCACATATGTCTGGCGAAATTATCACGACGAGAAAATTAGAGAAAGTAGATGTCATATGGAGCGCTAACGACGGTAATTTGTTTCACGTGTCACTGGTGAGTGAAATAAGAGAAGGGGGGGGGGGAGAAAGAAACGGGTGCCGTACCGGAACTACCCTCCCCCACAGAGGAGAGCTGGATGTAAGGGTTGACCTGGTCTCATTTGCAGAAATGCATAAGACGTAACGTATCAAACATTTTAGGGCACCTCAGTCCGATTTGGATGCGGGTAGTTACGTTGCAGTTATAAGCAGCAAGAGGCGAGCTGTTTGACGTTTCTGATCATTTACAGGAAACGCCACTCGAGGTGCACCGCCAAAATCCTCTACTACTGAATGCTGACCAGTATGGACAAAGGTCTTCCTTGGAGTCTTTCGTACCCACGTGAATCAACAAAATCTTCTCGGTCTTCAGACCGCGTCAGTTGTGTCTGGACTCTGGAGCTTTCATCAGATGCCACCATCACAGTCCACACATGCCCCTCCATATCCGCATCCAGCGACGCCTGTGGGCTGTGCACGACACGGCGGCCGGTCGGTACCGTTGCGCCTTCCGAGGTTCTGTTTTCATATGTAGAGAATTAGGAACGGGACTAGGACGGAAAAGGTGGAGGAACTGAGAAAAGCATTTATCTGTTTCTATTATTAATCACAGCGTACACAGTTTGTGCAAAATGGGCACCAGAGACGTCGACGAGATTCCGAACAGCGTCAGAGCTGTACCTGGAAGCCAAATTTGGTATTGACTTCTTTTGGCGTTAATTGGTTCCAAGACATTAGCATAACTACAAAATTTTGCTACCATGCGATAATTGTACACCACTCTGGGCCTTTGTGAGTAGCTGTACACCGGATTCATTCTAGAACTGGCGGTGAGAGTTATTCATGGATATGGGGTAAGCTGAGTCAAGCACCTCGCGGCAGATCCGGTCAGCTACGGGACTGTGTGGGTTCACAGAACTACGTTTGAAATAATATTCTCAGCTGTCAATAAACATGGACTGTTGTCCTTCGTTTGTTATCGGTGTACAAAACCTGCCCCCCTTTTGATCTCTAGTGAAATTATTATGCCGTAATCGAATCTTGGACTCTTTAATAACTGCTATGATTACATTATATGAACTATGAAGACAATGCGGTAACCTGAAAATATCCACCACTGACAGTAAAGCTATAGCTCACTACAGAAAACAACCAGTCCAGTCAGAAACTGTTATTGATGAAAAGCCAGTGGAACAAGTCTCAGTTTCATATATTTAGGCTGTGATGCCAGCTTAAGTAACGACAATAATATACTCAATAAAGTCAATTGATTTCAGCTCATATATTGAACTGCAAATTAAAAAAAGAAGAAGAAGCTGAATGCGGACAGAAAATTGAAGTTTCACAAATGGTTGCGCCTGTCTTGCTTTACGGCAATGAAGTTTCGATTGAAAAAAAAAAGCAGAAAAAAGTTGACTTTAATGTGATTTTTTAGATCTGTTATTAGTTGCTCAAGGAGTGATAAAATGAGAATATAAGAGAATAGATAGAGTTTTGCATCGCCTCGGTTCCGGGAGTTCCGGAACCTGTGCAGAAAATTGGAATAGAGAACAACATACACATCATTTCCGCCTTTTTTATTGCCCATGAAAGCCACACATCGCAAGCTGTACCACCATACAGTGAGACCTTCAGAGGTGGTGGTTCAGATTGCTGTACACACCGGTACCTCTAACACCCATTAGCACGTCCTCTATTACGATATAATATATTTACGGTGATGGTATTATATATTGTATATATTATTATTTATGCTTTATTGGCTGGGGTGTCTTTAAATATTGTGGGCTAGCATGAGACTTTTAATTAACTTATACCGCGATAACACTCGTACGGACATCGGCTGCCCAGAAGTACGTACGATATAATACAGCCGGCCGCGGTGGTCTCGCGGTTCTAGGCGCTCAGTCCGGAGCCGCGCGACCGCTACGGTCGCAGGTTCGAATCCTGCTTCGGGTATGGATGTGTGTGATGTCCTTAGGTTAGTTAGGTTTAAGTAGTTCTAAGTTCTAGGGGACTGATGACCAAAGATGTTAAGTCCCATAGTGCTCAGGGCCATTTGAACCATTTGATATACTACAGTATTTTTTAAACACAACGCGCGACTCACCGACCTTCTAATAAACAGTTTGCATGAGCGCTGCTATTTAAAAAAAAATTCGTGTTCTTACGCGAACTGTAATTCTTAATATGCGTCTCAGGGGCTACTGGTTATTTATGTACCAAATTTCACAAAGATTTACTGAGATATAGCGGAGCTTATTGAATGGAATGGTTTTCAATATTTCTTGTTCATTATTTGAAAGGCAAAACTGGAGGTAATCTCACCTGCCGTTAAGCGGCCAAAATGTAACATACTGAACCTATTCAGTGCTGTGAATTTTAGTAAATGAAATCCATCACTACTCTCTCTCTAACTTTGAAATAAATGAAAGATCAAAATTGAGAAGTCTCTCGCAATTACATTTAATATTATAATATGAATTATTAATTATAAAAGATCGTGTAATGGCCGACCAAATGCTGCTAGGGAAGAAGAACTCCCCGCAACTCGAACTTCTGAAAAATCTTGGTTAATGATAATTAATGGTTGCGACCATGAGAGGTGAGAACTAAGTCAATAATACACACTTTCTAATAACAATTTCTATTATATTTTGCTAAAATACAGAAAAAGCTTACATTAATTATCAGACAGCACTACAATGGCGACCTACCGCTAGACGAAACAAAAACAGGAGAGAGAGATCAAAGCATGGTCTCTGATCTTGATGACCTATGTTACACAGAAATTATACAAAAAACTGTTCTTTGTTAATTACATAGATATTTGTGAGTTTTGATAGTAATAATTTACATTCTTTTCTATTTGTTATACATCGCGCAGACGTACTTAGTCTTTAGCTAATTTATGATTCATACGTCTCATAAAAAAACTTATTTTCTCTTTCTCCAAATGTCCATTTATATGACGTACTGTCACGCCTCTTGCAAAGATGCATGCCTGTATTCGTCGTGGCATAGTATCCACCAAGTTCATCAAGGTACTGTTGGACCAGATTGTCCAACTCCTCAACGGCGATTCAGCGTAGATCCGTCAGAATGGTTGGAGGGTCAGGTCGTCCATAAACAGCCCTTTTCAATCTATCACAGGCATGTTGTTCGATAGGGTTCATGTCTGGAGAACATGCCGGCCACTCTAGTCGAGCGATGTCGTTATCCTGAAGGAAGTCATTCACAAGATGTGCACGATGGGGGCGCGAATTGTCGTCCATTAACACGAATGGCTCGCCAATATGCTGCCGATATGGTTGCACTATCGGTCGGAGGATGGCATTCACGTATCGTACAGCCGTTAGGGCCCCTTCCATGGCCACCAGCGGCATACGTCAGCCCCACGTAATGCCGCCCCAAAACAGCAGGGAAACTCCACCTGGCTGCACTCGCTGGACGGTGTGTCTAAGGCATTCAGCCTTACCGGGTTGCCTCCAAACACGTCTCTGACGATTGTCTGGTTGAAGGCATATGCGACACTCATCGGTGAAGAGAACGTGATGCCAATCCTGAGAGGTCCATCTGTATCACGCTGCATGGTGTCATGGTTGCTGAGTTGGACCTCGCCATGGACGCATAAAAAGTGTTTGCATTGAATGCAAATCATGTTTGGGAAAAAAACTACATATAATGAGACTGAGGTAATACATTAGATGAAACACATTTCAGAATACAATATTGCAGTTTAGAAAGGCAAGTTGGGTCATTGTATTTGCAGAAACCACAAATATAATGTTTCTTTTTTGCGCCAGTACAAGCAAGGTGGGTCACAAATATCAAGCCAAATATCTGACACATTTCTCTTTGTCTATCTTCCGAAAGATTTCCGTAGCAGAAGAGATCTTCAGCATCGTACTCCAGTACGAAGGCCATTTCAGGAGATACATAACAATAAAAAAATCGTCATCGCCACTCAAGTAATACTTAGAAATAAATTGTAACATCTTCAAGCGATTCTGTTTCTTCTTTAGTTGGAAGATTTCTGGTTTCTTGCCTTTTAGTTTTTCCCCTCATATGGTAATATCTCCAAGGGTAGAACACATATTTTCGATGAAAAAGGAGCAGATACGAAAGGACACTTAAAAGAACAATGGGCAGTTGCTTTAGAACTCCTAAATTTTCTATGTAACCTGACACGCCACTATGAAAAATATCGTTTCTATCACTGAAGAAAGAGTCGGTAACTAGTAACCGGCTAGTGAATAATAAACTTCACTGAATGACAAAAAATATGTAGCGCCCAAATGGAGAGCAGGAAACGAAATGAAACTTGATGGGTTGAGATATATCGTGTCAAATTTACAAAGGACTTGGCAATATGAGCCCACTTATCAGTACGACGTTGTACCCCAACTGGCCTGGCTGCACGCACAGATTCGGTTGGGAAAGGTGTCATACAGCCATCGTAATCTCTCCTGAAGCAAGCCTGCTTACAACTTTTGGAAATGGTCATTGATATCCTGTATTCTGGCACTGGAACGGAGTTGACGTGCCGCGCGAAGTGGCCGCACGGTTTGAGGCGCCATGTCACCTTCCACCGGAGGTTCCTGTCCTCCCTCGGGCATGGGTATGTGTGTTGTTCTTAGCATAAGTTAGTTTAAGTAGGGCGTAAGTCTCGAGACAGATGACCTCAGCAGTTTGGTCCCTTAGGAGTTCACACACATTTTTCGGAGTTGACGTCCGAGCTGGTCGCACACATACAGACCTCGCGATGTTGCCGGTCAGGGAATTTCTTCATCATGAAGCAAACAGTTTTTAGAGACACATGCTATGTGTGGACGAGCTTTGTCCTGTTGAAAAATGGCCCCACAATACTGACCATTGAGAGGTAACACACGAGGAGGCACAATGTACATGACGTGCCGTTATGTTTTGCCGTTATGCTGTCAGAGTTCCCTCAGTCACTACCAGCGTATGACTTATCACACCATGACGCCAGGAACAACACCATTTTGCCTCTCCAAACCATTGGAAGAATGGGATCTCACTCTACCACTCCCCTGTACTCGCCATTGAAAGTACAGAATCACGATTCATTGCTGAACATATCGCGACGCTATTTACCGTGTTTCCCGTTCACAGCACTAATACAAATGGAGCCGTTTGTGTTATGGTGTTAACGATAGCCTACGCTTGCGACGGTAATTCCCTAGTCTGGCTGCTGCAAATCACAGTCAAATGGTGCGGATGACACTGGATGCTGCAGGTAATCCATTACTTGTTCTCGGTTATCAGTTGCAGATATGAAGAGGTTGCGACATACTTGGTGGACAGTACGGTAATCCTCCCGTGTGCTGGTTTGACTTGGTCGACCAGATCCTTGACGGTTGGTAAGCCTGCCCTTGCGTTGCCAAGTAGTCCAACATCGAGGCACTGTCGCATACGAATGCACGGTTCGACTAGCCGGCCAAATGGATAATGACAATGAGAGACCTTTCAAACTAAAAAAAATGGCTCTGAGCACTATGGGACTTAACATGTATGGTCAAATGGCTCTGAGCACTATGGGACTCAACTTCTCAGGTCATTAGTCCCCTAGAACTTAGAACTAGCTAAACCTAACTAACCTAAGGACATCACAAACATCCATGCCCGAGGCAGGATTCGAACCTGCGACCGTAGCGGTCTTGCGGTTCCAGACTGCAGCGCCTTTAACCGCACGGCCACTTCGGCCGGCAA
This sequence comes from Schistocerca nitens, assembly GCF_023898315.1. Classification (NCBI taxonomy): domain Eukaryota; kingdom Metazoa; phylum Arthropoda; class Insecta; order Orthoptera; family Acrididae; genus Schistocerca; species Schistocerca nitens. Next base: position 250,383,445 of record NC_064622.1, read on the forward strand.
CATGTATGGTCATCAGTCCCCTAGAACTTAGAACTACTTAAACGTAACCAACCTAAGGACATCACACAACACCCAGTCATCACGAGGCAGAGAAAATCCCTGACCCCGCCGGGAATCGAACCCGGGAACCCGGGCGTGGGAAGCGAGAACGCTACCGCACAACCACGAGCTGCGGACTCCTTTCAAACTGAAACGCTGTCTCACTCTAGAACGCGACATCTACTTGGGCATAATACTCCGTGGTTTCCGTGCCAAATGTACGTTGGCGGCGGTAGAATCGTTCTGCAGTCAGCTTCAAATGACCGTTCTCTAAAGTTTGTTAGTAGAGCTTTATGACTGCGGAAAGAACTTTTCGTCCCTCCATAAGTCTCACTTGTATCTACGAAGGATCTCTGTAATAAATGCGCACTGATCGAACCTGCCGGTAACAAATGGAGCAGCACGCCTCTTACTTGTTTCAATGTCTTCCTTTAATCGGACATTGTGGGGATATCAAATACTCAACAAGTTCAGATGGTTCAAATGGCTCTGAGCACTATGCGACTTAACTTATGAGGTCATCAGTCGCCTAGAACTTAGTACTAATTAAACCTAACTAACCTAAGGACATCACACACATCCATGCCCGAGGCAGGATTCGAACCTGCGACCGGAGCGGACGCTCAGCTCCAGACTGTAGCGCCTAGAACCGCACGGCCACTCCGGCGGGCACTCAACAAGTGCTCAGGAATGGGTTGCTCTAGTGTTCTATACGCATTCTCCTTTATAGATGAGGGAACCTTTCCTAAAATTCTCCCAGTAAACCGAAGTCGAACATTTTCCTTTCCTGTGTCCGTCCTTACAGGCTAGTTTCATTTCGCTACCCCTCTGCAATGTTGCGCTTGGATATTTAATCGATGTGACCCTCAGGCAGCACACTAGTAATAATGCATTCGAAAATTATTGGATTGTTTTTCTTACTCAGTTGTATTTTTTCTACATTTAGAGGAAGCTGCCACTCATCACACCAACTAAAAGGCTTGTTTGAGTCATCTTGTACCCTCCTACAGCCACTCAACGATGAAACTTTTTCATACAACACAGCGTCAACAGTAAACAGCCGCAATTGTTGCTCACCCAGTCCGTCAGGTGATTTATGTATATAGAATTACAGTTAAATCAATATAGTGATATACGTGAACGGGGACAGTTGAAAACGTGTGCCCCAACCGGGACTCGAACGCGGGATCTCCTGCTTACATTGCAAATGCTCTATCCATCTGAGCCCCAAGGACACAGAGGATAGTAGGCCTACGACTGCAGGGACTTCTCTCTGGCACGCCTCCGGTGAGACCCACATTCCCAACTTATTGTCCTGCACTATATTCGTAGTGCCCCTGCTCATTACACTCATTACTCGCGGCTTTACCGATTCCCGTAAGAGTTCGGGCAATGTTTGTGCATCCGCACAGAAGATGGTCAAATGGTTAAGGCTTACCGGCGTCTGCCATGTAATCAGGAGATCCGGGCTTCGAGTCCCAGTCGGCACACACCTTTTCAACTGTCCTCATTGACGTATATAACGCCTGTATGCAGCTAAGGGTATTCATTTCATTGTATTGATTAAATTGTAATTTCATTCTAACGACCTGCAGGGTCACCAATTGTATCTGTTCTTTCGGACATCTTCATATATATTATATAAATAGGGTGTTCCACGAGGAATGGTAAGTATTAAGGGGTATGACAGGGACCATTGTTCGAAGTAAATAAGTCTAGTAAATATGGGCTCTAAAATGCTTAGGAGGTATCAGCACCTTTTCATCTTCGAGGCTAAGAAACAAATCTCTTCTAGTGCAAGCTCTTTGCTTTCCTTAATTTCAGAGGAGGCTGTACGGACCAAAACAAGAAAAAATTGACTAGTTCACATGGGCTCTAAAATGTATACCTCAAGAGCTACGAGTGATAGTTCAGTATAATAGTTGTATTTGACAGTAGTGAAGATGAACAAGTGCTCATATTTAAATTTAAAACTTCAGCTTTCCTTTTGCTGTCTCATTATACCACACCAGACTGGTCAACGAGTGACTGGCTAGCAGCCTTCGACCTGCTTAGCTATTTTACGTAGGACTAGAATTTGAGTGCTCGGCAAGATCCTTCAGTGACCACTCAACATTTGACGTTGCTCTTGCTGCTTATGTACCCTACGAGACCTGATTACAGCGCTAAATATGAACAACACCAACGCTCTCCACCATTCTGCCCGTTACAGATAACTGCATCCTTGAAACTTCCTGGCATAATAAAGCTGTGTGCCGGACCGAGAGTCAAAATCTGGACCTTTGCCTTTCGACAGCAAGCGCTCTACTAACTATGCTACCCAAGCACGGCTCGCGACCCATCCTCACAGCTTTACTTCTGCCCGTACCGGATCTCCTACCTTCCAAACAGTTCTCCTGCGAAACTTGCAAGACTAGCACTCCCGGCAGAAAGGATACTGGGAAGCCGTGGCTTAGCTACAGTCTGGGGGGTGTTTCCAGAATGAGCTCTTCACTCGCCGAAGTATTTCCTTAGTAGATAATTTTCAAAATACTACACCAAGACATTTATATTTTCTTCAACAAATCAAACATTTTTATTGCACGTAGCAAGGTACATGTTACTGCTACGTAACGGAATTTTAAGTTTATCCGTATGTATATAACAGTAATCGTGGCTATACCAAAACTGGACATACAGGGGTTGGACAAAATATGGGAACGCCGCGAAAATGCACTCTTGAACGTAAATAATAGGATAGTCAAGCCTGCAGGTTGTGCTATTGTATCTGACCACATACAACACCTCTGCAATGTCCTCAATAGGTTGCAACTGTCAGTCGTGGTCAAAACTGTGTTCTGTGTAGGTGTGAGGTCATTTGCTGGACCTAAGTGAATTCTAAAATGGGGTAATTGTTGGTAGTTGAATGGTGAGTGCTTCCATAACCAAGGGAGCCTAAGTGTTTGATATTTCAAGAGAGGCACCATAACGTTGAAGCCGGTGACGCAAACTCCTCCTGCAGCGGTGAAAACTGCCGTCGGCACCCACTTACTTACTGCCTTCTCGTGTAACAAAGAAAAAAAAAACATGTAAAAGCATTGTGTAATATTTTTTTCAATGTAAATTTCTATTAATATGCAGTCATTAACCGACAGTGGCTGTGAATAGTAACGAATTATCAGTTTAATAAGTCAGAGTTGCAAGATGCTTGTACGAATTTTTTACAGGTGGATGGAAATGCTGGTAGAAGCCAACCTCGGGGAAGGTCAGTTTGGATTTCGGCGAAATGTAGGAAGATGCGACGCAATACTGACACTACGATTTCCTTTGGAGAAAGCTTCTACAATGTTGACTGGAATAATCTCTTTGAAATTCTGAACATAGGAGCGAAAGCGTTTTAACATCTTGTACAGAACCAGACGACAGTTATAAGAGTCTAGGCGCATGAAAGGGAAGCAGTGATTGAGATGGGAATGAGGCAGGATTGTAGCCTATCCCCGATGTTATTCAATCTGTGCATTAAGCAAGCAGTCAAAGAAACCAAACAAAGATCTGGAGAAGGAGTTATAGTTCAGGGAGAAGAGATAAAACTTTGAGGTTTGCCGATGACTTTTCAATTCTGTCAGGAAAGGATTTGGAAGAGCACCTGGACGGAATGGGCAGCGTCTTGAAATGAGGACATAAGAGAACATCAATAACAGCAGCACAAGAATAGTAGAAAGTAGTTGAATTAAATCAGGTGGAGCTGAGGAATAGAGGCACTTAAAGTAATAAGTGAGTTTTGCTATTTGGACAGGGAAATAACAGATGATTGCCGAAGTAGAGGGGATATAAAATGTAGACTGGCAATGGCAAGAAAAGTGTTTCTGAAGAAAAGAATATTTTTAACATCGAATATAGATTTAAGTGTCAGGAAGTCATTTCTGAAACTATTTGTATGGAGTGTAGCCATTATGGAAGTGAAACATGGACGATAAATGGTTTGGACAAGAATAGAATAGAAGCTTTCGAAATGTGGTGCTACAGGAGAATGCTGAAGATTAGATGGGTAACAACATGGAGATGCTGAATAGAACTGGATAGGAAATAAGAAATTTGTGTCTTTAAAGTCAGTACTGCCATTAGACTGTTGTTTATGTACAGTGTTACATTTATACTTACACAATCATTATTTCGGCTTCAAAATGCCATTATCAAGTGTTTTAAGTGTTATAAATTGCCTAAGAGGGCATACTATCGTATTAATAGTGTATTTATACGGCCCTCTTAGGCAATTTATGACACTTTGAAGCCGAAATCATGATTGTGTAAGTGTATATGTAACACTGTAAATAAACAACAGTCTAATGGCTGTACTGACTTTAAAATGGTTCAAATGGCTCTGAGCACTATGGGACTCAACTGCTGAGGTCATTAGTCCCCTAGAACTTAGAACTAGTTAAACCTAACTAACCTAAGGACATCACAAACATCCATGCCCGAGGCAGGATTCGAACCTGCGACCGTAGCGGTCTTGCGGTTCCAGACTGCAGCGCCTTTAACCGCACGGCCACTTCGGCCGGCGTACTGACTTTAAAGAAATATATTATGACTGTGGGCCCGCATTATGAAAAAAATATTAAGAAGTTTGTGGCAAACCTGACTAGTAGAAGGGATCTGTTGACAGGACACATTCTGAGGCATCAAGAGATCACCAGTTTAGTGTTGGAGGGAAGTGGGGGAGGGGGTAAAAGTAGTAGAGGGAGACCGAGAGATGAATATAGCAAGCAGATTCAGAAGAATGTTGGCTGCAGTAGTCATTCGGAGATGAGAGGTTTGCTCAGACCAGAGCAACATGCAAAGCTGTATCAAACCAATCTTCAGACTGGAGACCATAACACCAACAACAACCAACAATAAGAAAATATGCTGATGTGAATCACCACATATCGATGAGATGGCACGATTACTGAATGACACACCGAGCTTCGATATATGATTGCAACCCTAGGTCACAGGAAAGGGTAGTTCACTAGAGTTATCGATGTACGCCATTGGCTAGGACGATTGAAGCTGGCAACGTAGCATGGAAAACGTCTGAAGTAAAACATGAATGATATCCATCTTTTGGGTATAAATACCTGGTCTAGAAGCTAATGGAGAGAATGAAAAAACTAACAAAAACCTGGAAGATGATAAAGATCTGATAGTCTTGGAACGATGGTATGCTGTTGTATTAGAGGCAACAGGACGCAGAATTATTGAAGTATGTTGACGAAAGAAGAAGACCGAGAGAACAGAAATTTTTCTGGAGTTATTCAACTAGTTGCATGGAAAGAAAAGGGGTACGGAAAGAGATGAACTGAGCTGAGTGATGATTCGATTTAGACCTGGCATGCAAAGATAGGATTCACATGTGCTTATAGAGCTTGAAGCCACACAAAACATTAATCTGAGAAAAAGTAGAAGAAACTGAAAAGGCCAACCAAAAGTGGAATTAAAATAGTACCGTAAAAGGAGAGAATGAGAGGAAGAGAAAATTCTCGTGGACAGCGCCCACTAGATAATGTAGACTGCCAGAGTGCACAATAGGAAAAAAGAAAGTCAATGTCAGTCTCACAGTTGGTAACGAGCGTTGGGACTGACACGGGAATCCCTCACCGCAGTCTTGAGCAAGATAATATTACAGGTGCTTTGTATTCTCTGACCTGTTATGAAGTGCATCCCTGCAACGTGTGCTTGCCAATGACGAGTGCTTGTAAAGTGTCGTGATGTATTCGTTATGTTGGGCGTAACTGTCGTGCTGTATTTGTGATGTTGGATATGAGTTGCTTGATAATAGAAGGAGCAAAGCCTTTCTGCCTTGAACACCATAAATTAGGTTTGTAAGCTTCAGTTCTCCAACGGACAACTGATAACAATGCATGCAGATAAAGTAGATGCTGCAGAGAGAGTGGTATTCAAATTAGAAATTTTTTGCGTCTTAATGCATGTTTTGTATTATTTAGTAGTGGGCAGACGTTTCAACACAGGCAGTAGCAGTTAATTTGTGATATGTTCATCAATAATTGGGTAATGTTCTTTAATTTTTTCAATTAAAATTTGTTATAGAAAGAAATTTCTGATGCTGTTGAATAAGAGATATTTACATAGAAAACTTTTCATCTGATGAAAGATCATGACCTCATAACAGAAAAACGTTTTCAAACTCCTTTCATTTTGTGTTTTCAACAACTTCTAGCTGAATAGTTGTTAAGCATCTGCAGTTACGTCAAATTAAGCGTCTTCTGGAAGAAGGTTAAGAGAAGCTAAAGGCAGTTTTGCAAGTCACCCTTTTTCACTGAAAAGTTATGAATATTTGTTTAGGAAATATGTAACTAATGTAGTCCTCGCGCTTATGGTCCGACTATGCTCTTTTTCCCCGTGGAATCACCTCCATTGCTTACAAATTCGCTACGGAATTATATGTAAACTTCTGTTCATTTGAACTCTTGGCTATACTATTTGTTTATTATTCTGTTTCTCCCGTTAGCTTATAAATTATCAGCTGGTCGGAAATGAGTGACAATGTCCTCGTTTGATCAAAAACATCTACCTGTTTCATACCGCAGTTACGTTATCCACACTGTACTCATGCCGCTGCCATCTAGTGGCAGACTGCTGCATCCTCAGCGGGTATGCGTCTTGCACATGCTGCCACCTGGGGAGACCGAAGGTAAAGTACTGGTTGGACAGCAGAGTGAACGACAACGTGAAGAATTCTCAAAACGCGAACTGCTTTAAATACCAATTATTCACGAATCTGAATCTGCCCAGATTAATTATTACGAAACTTTGAAGAACTGTGTGCTTGGAGCGAACGAATTGCAATCAACAATATAAATACGAAATGAGGCTAAGTCATTAACTGCGGACAGAAAATTATACTCTATCTTAGGAAACAATAGCGCGAGAAGCTGGAAGAAAAACTTATGCAGTGATGGTATTTCACAGACAAAATGTATTGAGACATTAAAACTTGTTAAGGTAACACGCACAAATTATAATGAAAACACCAATAGAAGACGAAATTTACATACTCGACACACAAACTAATTAGTAATTTCATTTGTTCGATGATAAATTCAATTCTCAGATATCAAGAATCAGGTATTGCTGACGTAGAGGGGCTTCAACATCCATCTAAGCTCTTTTCCTGTTCTAATTTGAACAGAAGCGATGTGTTCGTGCCGAAGTGTTTTTACTTATTGTTTTGTTATTACTTAAAACTCTCAGATCTGGTAATATTAAATAATGACTCAAGTTGTCCATAAGAATGACGTAAACACCGAGAATCATAACTTCGACGGTTTATTTCCATTCACTTTGAGTAGTAAGGATATTCTAGATATTCGAATACATTCCTTGGCATACTGAGAATAACCCAGCGAGGTGGCGCAGTGGTTAGCACACTAGATTCGCATTCGGGAGAAGACGGTTCAATCCCTCGTCCAGCCAACGTGGTTTAGGGTTTCCGTGATTTCACTAAATCACTTTACACAAATGCCAGGATGGTTCCTTTGCAAGGGCACGGCCGACTTCCTTCCTGAAACCGATGACCTCACTGGTCTCTTCCAAGCAAATCAACAATTAATAATATTGAGAATACACTATAGCAGACATATTCACCTTGTGAGAATCAGAAAATGTATCGACATTTAAGACAACTCTCATTTCTTTTTCCCTCTCAGTTACAGATGTTTAATTAGATTTGTGGTGTCACCGCCAGACACCACACTTGCTAGGTGGTAGCCTTTAAATCGGCCGCGGTCCGGTAGTATACATCGGACCCGCGTGTCGCCACTGTCAGTGATAGCAGACCGAGCGCCACCACACGGCAGGTCTAGAGAGACGTCCTGGCACTCGCAGACTTTGCTAGCGAAGGCACACTGACAAATACGCTCTCATTTGCCGAGACGATAGTTAGCATAGCCTTCAGCTAAGTCATTGGCTACGACCTAGCAAGGCGCCATCACCAAGTTGTATTGAGATGATAATACTGTATCAACAAGACCAATGTTCACCAATTGTGGATTAAAGTTAAGTATTCCAGAAGCTACGTACTTTTCTTTATAGCAGTCATTACGTATCCTGTTTCAGACCTCACGCCAGCCTGCGTGAGTTTAAGCGCGTGCCTTTCGACTTCCTCTCATTGTGGCTAGGCTGTCTTGTCTAGACACAACAAGATTACCTGTTTAGATCACTCAGGATCATCTTCAGATCTAGAACAAAGTAAAACTGAGTAATAGCATCAACAAAAATGGTTCAAATGGCTCTGAGCACTATGCGACTTAACTTCTGAGGTCATCAGTCGCCTAGAACTTAGAACTAATTAAACCTAACTAACCTAAGGACATCACACACATCCATGCCCTAGGCAGGATTCGAACCTGCGACCGTAGCGGTCACGCGGTTCCAGACTGAAGCGCCTAGAACCGCACGGCCACACCGGCCGGCTAGCATCAACAGTCCGCTTGTTTACTCACAGCCGCATATGAGAGTACTGTAATTTTTATGTACCCTAATATGTGGTTGTGAGTAGAGAAGACGGCTTGTTAACGCAACTACTTAGTTTTACTTTGTTTTAGATCTGAAGACGATCCTGAGTATTCGAAACTCGTACTTTAATTAAAAATGTGCATTTGAGACTAAAAATATTTATTTCAGTTTGTTGTTAGTCGAGCGAAGTATGTAAGGAACACAACAATGTACACTGAAACTACGCGCTCTGTTTCTAATGCCTCCGTCCTGTGCCGTACTCAGAGACTGACCGCCGGCCGAAGTGGCCGTGCGGTTAAAGGCGCTGCAGTCTGGAACCGCAAGACCGCTACGGTCGCAGGTTCGAATCCTGCCTCGGGCATGGATGTGTGTGATGTCCTTAGGTTAGTTAGGTTCAAGTAGTTCTAAGTTCTAGGGGACTAATGACCTCAGCAGTTGAGTCCCATAGTGCTCAGAGCCATTTGAACCATTTTTTTTCAGAGACTGACCAGTGCTGCCAGCAGGGTACTCCCCGTCTAGAAAAAATGTTGAACGCACTAAAATGGCAGATGGAAATTATGTTATGGCATACGGCAAACTGAAGACACTGAAATAACATCAGATGCTTTGTTACATTCGCCCTTGGTTCTTTTCCAAATTTTAAGTGCGATATTTTTCTATCTTCAAAATATACCATACTCTGTCTCTTGTTTAATATGCATGAACAGAAAGTTGGCACTATTCACGAGAGGTGCTAAGAGCGGTGTAGGCAGAAGCTATACGGTATTGCCCTGACCAGTGTCAAAATTAGCAAAAAACGCAGTTTGGGTTAGTATTACACGAGGGATAGTCTCAAAGTTTTCATTATCACCTGGGAAAATGCACGGACCAGTCAGATTAATGTGATCACCGCCTACGTTCGACGTCAACGTGCCATAATCACTCACAGATGGCACGTGGCAGTACTACAAGTGGAGAGTATGTAAAGCGTGTCGGGGGAACGTGGAAGACACTGCAGTCGTTGTCGTAATGAAGCAACGTCCAAAAGGTCGGTCGTGATCATTGGCTTCCTGGTCAAGGATGGAGGCATTTCCGAAACGGCTAAGTTTGTAAACTGTTAGTGTACCGCCGCGGTTAAAGTATACCGTACGTGACAAAACGGTGCTATTCAAAACCGGCGCCGAGGCAACTGTGGTTCTTCGCGGGTCTTAGATTGTGGTGAACGACGGTTGCGGAGATAAGTACGAGCGAACATACGTGCAACAGCTGAAAAACTGACCGCCCAGATGAACCAACGGGCCACCAACACTGTGTCTGCTCAACGACCGTTCAGCGAACGTTGCCTCCTTCATGCGTCCATGCTGAATACCGTTCATCGGCGACGAAGGTTCGGTGCACTCCAATGTCACAGCTGGACGGGAAATGGTTGGCGACGGGTGACCTTTTCAGATGAATCACGTTTTTTGCTCTATCGAAAGCATGACTGTTGGCGTGTAAGGCGCGAAACATGTGAAAGCAAATACCCTGCAACAATCGTCGGAAGCGTCCAGGCCGGAGGATGGAGCGTTATGGTCTAGAGAATGGTTACGTGGCATTCAAAAAATGGTTCAAATGGCTCTGAGCACTATGGACTTAACATCTGAGGTCATCAGTCCCCTAGAACTTAAACTACTTAAACCTAACTAACCTAAGGACATCACACACATCCATGCCCGAGCCAGGATTCGAACCTGCGACCATAGCAGTTGCGCGGTTCCGGACTGAAGCGCCTAGAACCGCTCGGCCACGGCGGCCAGCTTCGTGGCATTCTCTGGGTGACCTCGTCATTCTGGAAGGCACAATAGATCAACAAAAATATGCATCTATATGTGGCGCCATGTCCAGCCCTACATGCAGTTTGTTTTTCCTCGGAGCGATGGCACCTACCAGCAGGACCGTGCAACGTGTCACACTGTTCACAGAATATTGCGTGATTCAAAGAGCACCAAGATGAGTTCACTGTACTCTCCTGGCCACCAGTCTCCCTTCGATCGGGGTGTTTCCCGCCATAGCTCATCAATTGAGAAACCAAGTGCCACTGGCCACGGCATTAGAGTCACCAAGGGCCCATATCCCTGTAGATACCTTCCAGATCCTCATTGACTCACTTCCAATACGTCTCGCAGCAGTCGGTGCTGCGCATGATGGTCATTCAGATTGTTGACACGTGTTCACACTAATGTTACTGGACAGCGCAAAAGTGCAACCACGGATTTTGGTGTCAGATGGCTTAAGTCCGTGTCTAAGTATTGATCGTTCAGTGTGACAGGTTTATCTCAACGATAGATGACATTGGTTGTAAACGTATGCCTTTGAGTATTCAGGAAGGCTCTTTCTTAGAATAAGCTCACCCTCATTACTGGAATATCTGTCACTCAATGGTTTTGTCCATCCAAGGGAAGAGGTCACTGGGTGCCCTGTCAGGAGAACAGGTGGGGAGGGAAGTGACACAAAATTTGATACCCGAAGGAAGCAGCGCATATGAGTGAGCCCTGTGTGGAGTGAGCTGGAGCTTTGTCGTAGAGGGAACTTTCCCGCGATGCTTCTTCTTGACGGCCTCCCGTGATGTCGACAGTAGATTTCGGAAATATGTTCATGTGACGGTTTGCCTCACACAAATTGCACATCATTACAATCCCAAAAAGCACTCTCATCACGCTGCCTGATGGTGGTTAGACCTTCACCTTCTTTGGCGATGATGAATATTTTCTCTGCCTCTTTTGATGCCTTACCTTGAGGGTCGTCATTATACACCCAGAACAAGCCTACGATTAATAGTTGGCTAAAGACCTAATTTGAATTATCCTGACACAGCTGTAATATTTTAGCTGCTGCCTAGGCTCTGCGGGCGTTTTTTTATGGTGCGACCAGTCGCGGAATCCAGCGGGTGGCGACCTTTTCCATGTTCAAAATTTCTTAAGTAATACAACACAATATGTTGTTCTCGACGGCTAGTGTTCAACAAGTGGAAGAGTGACATAACCGTTATCATATATGCATATAATCTGACGGACAAGATGGGCAGCAAGCTGCGGTTGTTTGCTGAGAATGCTGTGGTGTATGAGAATGTATCAAAGATGATTGACTCAGACAAAATTTCTAGTTGGCCTGATGAATGACAGCTGGCTCTAAATGTAGAGAAATATAAGAAAGGAGACGAGTAGGAAAAACAAACCCGTAATGCTCTGACACAACATTAGTGGTTTCCTGCTTGACACAGTCACGTCGTTTAAACATCTGGACATAAAGTTGCAAACGATTCTAAATCGAACAAACATGTGAGGTAATGATGAAAGCTGAAGAAATGAACTGAAATTTGTGGCACGGCCGGGACTTGAGCCCAGGTCTTCTTGATTACGAGGTAGAAATGCTGACCATTACACCACCGGAGCTCTACCTTTCACATTGCTGCACGAACTACTGAAGTCGAATGCCCTCCCCAACAAAAACTTCAGTTAATATCTTCACCGTATTTTTCCCCTAAATTGTCACTATTGCCAGGGCTCTCCGCGATTGGAATAGCACCCCAGAGATGGATGTAATGGGGAAGTCCTGTACCACAGGTGATCTTATAGATCTTGCAATTACATTTTCCCCGAGACATTTAAGTCTCATCTTTATCTACGATAATGGTGGATGCTGTAGAAATGATTTAAAATTAGTGCTATGGTCAGCATTTCTGCCTAGCAAGCAAGAAGACCCGGGTTCAATTCCCGGCCGTAGCACAAATTTTAATTTATTTCTTCCATCATTATCGTAGATAAGACTTAAATGTCTCGGGGAATAATTTAATTACAAGATCTATACGAACGTTTGAGGATTGTGGTAGGGAAGGCGAATGGTCAACTTCAGTTTATTGGGAGAATTTTGGGAAAGTGTGGATCATCTGCAGAGGAGACCGCATGCGATCTATTCTTGAGTACTGCTGGAGTGTTTGGGTCCTGCACCAGATAGGATTAAAGGAAGATATCGAAGAAACTCAGAGATGGACTGTTATATTTGTTACCGCTAGATTTGAACAACATTCAAGTGCTGAGCAGATGCTTCGCGAACTCAAATGGGAATATGTCAGTGGTGTCTTTAATTTCGGGCATGGCCAAAAGAACAGAGACCACAGATATATGATTAAGGCGATGATGGCTAATGATCCTTCAGTGCAGAGGTACACCAGCTCTAACTCTTATGGGAATTGGAGAGATGCCACGAGTATTGAGGCTAATGAGCAAAGTAGTGGGCAGTGTAAGTTGAGAATTTGGGTCTGATTCGAAGCGTGCTAGGGTAGTCCATGTGGATGTGGTGACCACAGTGTGCAGATGGCGTAGTGGTCAGCGCATGTGCCTTGTAAGAGGAGACCAGGGTTCGAATCCTGAACCTACTGTTATAAATCAGTGCCTACTGGCATTTAATGTCTTTAATTACCTTGTATCAAATGGGAATGCCAGAAGGGATGGCGACATTCCTTTCGAGAAAGATACTAAGAAAATTTAGAGGACCGACATTTGAAACTGTTTGACGAACGATCCAACCGCCGCCAACATACATTTCGCGTAAAGATCACGTAGATAAGATACGAGAAATTGGGTTTTAATTGATTTATAACAGGTTTATTGGGTTTCTTAAATTGTTGCAACCCGCAACACTGGTGCGCATTGGGTGTACCGAAAGATCCCTAGGCTGGTAAACACTTGTTAGAAATACGTGGCCAACAGACACTAGTCATCTCAGTGATTCTATGAGCTCAACACTGTATGATGAATATGTTTCAGCGGTAAAGCGCAACCAACGTCCGAACTCTTACCGGAATCAGTGATCTGCGATTAGGGGGTTAATCAGCGGGGTCGATGCGGTGCGGCAAGTGGGAAGCTGGGACCTTGAATGTAACGAAAAGCGCCCAGGTAACCGTTGTAGAGAAGTGGAGCATCCGGTTTCAAGTCCCGGTCCGCCACAAATTTTTAACTCCCACCGTTGCACTGCCACAGTGCCCTCTGCTGCTGGACGTTATTATCTCCTTCCCCTATCTTTCTTATACCGTTTGCTTTCCATTCCTTTCACCCCAATTATTCATGACGTTAGAGCAAGATAGTTCGAGAGCTTAAAGGTGCTGGAAATAGAACATTAGATCTAATGACGCACGGTTGTACTCGTTATGCATGAAAATAAATCCGTGGAAGTCACTATGGCAATTGCACTCAAGACAGTGTGTAGAACCCTTATTAAAAATGAACAGTGGATGGACAAATAGTACTACAAGCTGTTGCAACTGTGCCTGAATCTCACAAAATGTTAGGACTGTCCACACTATCAAACGCACAATTTCCTCACAACTTACAACAAGAAAGATAAAGAAGCTGTCACAAATACAAACCGAAAATAGTAGTCTTGAGTCTATATTTTCTATACATAAGCTGGTTCATGTCCCGTAGTGGATATCTTCGTCTGCTGTTTCATGTATAACTGGCAGACGAACAGTTGACAGAAGTACTACTACAGCAGCGTATACAACGGTGCACCACTTCCGCTACTACACTCTAAATACTAACGAGATCACCTCCGGTACATACAGGGTGTTACAAAAATGTACGGCCAAACTTTCAGGAAACATTCCTCACACACAAAGAAAGAAAATATGTTATGTGGACATGTGTCCGGAAACGCTTACTTTCCATGTTAGAGCTCATTAATGATGAAATGGAAACACACAGCAACAGAACGTTCCAGCGTGACTTCAAACACTTTGTTACAGGAAATGTTCAAAATGTCCTCCGTTAGCGAGGATACATCCATCCACCCTCCGTCGCATGGAATCCCTGATGCACTGATGCAGCCCTCGAGAATGGCGTATTGTATCACAGCCGTCCACAATACGAGCACGAAGAGTCTCTACATTTGGTACCGGGGTTGCGTAGACAAGAGCTTTCAAATGCCCCCATAAATGAAAGTCAAGAGGGTTGAGGTCAGGAGAGCGTGGAGGCCATGGAATTGGTCCGCCTCTACCAATCCATCGGCCACCGAATCTGTTGTTGAGAAGCGTACGAACACTTCGACTGAAATGTGCAGGAGCTCCATCGTGCATGAACCACATGTTGTGTCGTACTTGTAAAGGCACATGTTCTAGCAGCACAGGTAGAGTATCCCGTATGAAATCACGATAACGTGCTCCATTGAGCGTAGGTGGAAGAATATGGGGCCCAATCAAGACATCACCAACAATGCCTGCCCAAACGTTCACAGAAAATCTGTGTTGATGACGTGATTGCACAATTGCGTGCGGATTCTCGTCAGCCCACACATGTTGAATGTAAAAATTTACAATTTGATCACGTTGGAATGAAGCCTCATCCGTAAAGAGAACATTTGCACTGAAATGAGGATTGACACATTGTTCGATGAACCATTCGCAGAAGTGCACCCGTGGTGGCCAATCAGCTGCTGATAGTGCCTGCACACGCTGTACATGGTACGGAAACAACTGGTTCTCCCGTAGCACTCTCCATACAGTGACGTGGTCAATGTTACCTTGTACTGCAGCGACTTCTCTGACGCTGACATTAGGGTTATCGTCAACTGCACGAAGAATTGCCTCGTCCATTGCAGGTGCCCTCGTCGTTCTAGGTCTTCCCCAGTCGCGAGTTATAGGCTGGAATGTTCCGTGCTCCCTAAGACGCCGATCAATTGCTTCGGACGTCTTCCTGTCGGGACACCTTCGTTCTGGAAATCTGTCTCGATACAAACGTACCGCGCCACGGCTATTGCCCCGTGCTAATCCATACATCAAATGGGCATCTGCCAACTCCGCATTTGTAAACATTGCACTGACTGCAAAACCACGTTCGTGATGAACACTAACCTGTTGATGCTACGTACTGATGTGCTTGATGCTAGTACTGTGGAGCAATGAGTCACATGTCAACACAAGCACCGAAGTCAACATTACCTTTCTTCAGTTGGGCCAACTGGCAGTGAATCGAGGAAGTACAGTACATACTGACGAAACTAAAATGAGCTCTAACATGGAAATTAAGCGTTTCCGGACACATGTCCACATAACATCTTTTCTTCATTTGTGTGTGAGGAATGTTTCCTGAAAGTTTGACCGTACCTTTTTGTAACACCCTGTATAATGGAATTATAAGCCACCTACATTTGGATGCCGTATAGATGATGAATACCAACGCATAGAGGCCGCTGTTACACAGAGGATCAGGTAGTCCTATATACTAGCATTAGTAGCGGACGGCCTATACTGACACTTCAAACGACAGTGTATTTAATTTCATAATAAGTGTTCTAGATGCAGTACATTAAAAGTCGTTCATCGTGGAGATCAAAACGAAGCTACCCAGTATTGTACAGATATTATCACTGATACTATCGATGAGATAATCAGTGCAAACGATATCTACATATTACCATCGTAGGCAGCACCCAGCATCAACCTGCAAATAAAGAACGTTATGGGCCTAGAAGTGCTTAATGAACTTAACCATGTAACTTAAAAGATAAATGTTTGAAATGCAAACTGTGGTGACTATGAGGAAACAGAAATATGGTTTGTCATACTCAAACTTCCGTCTCCAACGTGATGCTGCAGCAATATTTCTTGATAACTTGCTGGAATATGAAGCAAGCTGTACTTGAAACAATAGTTTTTCCCATTACTACAGTTTGGCAAGGCGGTTAAGACTGCCATGCTACATAATGAGTCATACCTGAAACTGTATGAGGCTTTGCAGTTTCTGAAACCTTTGTATGATAATGTAATGAGAGGAGAAACAGACAATACCTTTTTGTCATATTTTAAAAATTACATTTCGCTAAACGAAAGTATGTGCCACTACAAATGTTTATAATTTATTTCATCGAGATTATATAAAAATTACAGTGTTCATATTACCGGTTTCGGCATTTAGTTGTCACCTTCGGATGTAATTAATCCACTAACAGCTTTGTCAGCGTTATACAAGGGCTGTTTTATTTTCAACCTCCGATTGGTCACGTAATTAAAACCACAGATAAAATCCGACGATGCTTTGTGCAGATGTGTTGCGCAGTGTCTGTAGTACTACTGACTATCGCATCATGTCGCAGTTTTCAGTTCTGAGCACACAGTGAGCACGTAATGATGTCTAGACAATAGTTTCTCCTGCCAAATGTGAAGTGCTGCTTAGTGGTTTCGCCTGGTTTCATGCAGCCCACATAACGTCACTGGCATGTGTTTCCTTTTTTATAACAACTCTTGGTCGCAAACTGCAGGGGTAATGAAGAAGGTCTGCTGCGTTTTTCGTGGCAAGTGTTCTATCATCCACCATACAGCCTGGACTTGGCTCCCTCTAATTGTCATCTCTTAACTCACATGAACCTTGCTTTCAAAAACTCGTTTACAGTAGAGGACTGCAGCACCATTCCCCCCTTCAATTATCGAACAAACGCAAGGATGGCTGACATAATGTTTAGTGTATCTGTGATTGAAAACCGCCGGCCGGTGTGGCCGTGCGGTTAAAGGCGCTTCAGTCTGGAACCGCGTGACCGCTACGGTCGCAGGTTCGAATCCTGCCTCGGGCATGGATGCGTGTGATGTCCTTAGGTTAGTTAGGTTTAATTAGTTCTAAGTTCTAGGCGACTGATGACCTCAGAAGTTAAGTCGCATAGTGCTCAGAGCCATTTGAACCATTTTTTGATTGAAAACCAGTTAAGATTCTTAGACGCCAGGAAGGCATCTGGCCCAGACAGTATCCTCGTAAGATTATATGTTGACTATACTACAAATATGGCACCATTCTTATCCGTAATCTGTCAGGGATCATTGGAACAGAAGAAAGTTACACGGGACTGGGAGAAGGCCCAGGTCATAGCAATCTATAAAAAGGGTAGAAAATCGGGTGAACATAATTACCGGCCAATTTCACTGACATCGACTTGTTTTAGAATCATGGAACATATTTTGTGTTCAAACATAATGACCTTTCTAGACTCTGAGAAGCTCATCTGCAGAAACCAGCACCGTTTTAGGAAACAGCGGTCATGCGAGACACAGCTGGCCCTCTTTGTGCATGATATACAACAGGCTCTTGATACCGGCTCCCAGGTTGATGCCGTATTTCTCGACTTTCGAGAGGCGTTCGACTCAGTTTCGCACTGTCGCTCGCTCCAAAACGCGCGCGCTTACGGTCTATCCGATGACATAGGCGGTTAGATAGAAAGTTTTCTAACAGACAGAGAGCAGTATGCCGTCCTGAACGGGTGACTTCAAGAGAAACAAGCGTAACTTCAGGTGTGCCGCAGGGCAGCGTAATAGGTCCGCTGCTTTTTACGATTTACATAAACGATCTGGTTGATGGTATTGACAGCGGCATTAGACTGTTTGCCGATGATGCTGTAGTCTACAGGAAAGTAGTATCACACGAAAGTTGTGAACAAATCAATGAGGATTTGCAGAAAATAAATGCTTGGTGTAATTACTGGCAATTATCTCTATACATTCGTAAGTGTAACCTACTGCGTATAACAAGGCGAAAATCCCCATTAATGTACGAGTACAAAATAAATTCCCAGTCTTTGCAAGCGGTAACATCCTTCAAGTATCTGGGGGTGACTATTCGAAATGATCTCAAATGGAATGATCATATTACACAAGTAACGGGCAAGGCGAACTCTAGATTGCAGTTTATTGGTAGAATCCTGAAGCGATGCAGTCCTTCAACAAAGGAAATTCGTCCTGTCTTAGAGTACTGTTCGTCTGTATGGGACCCTTACCAGTTGGGTCTCATTCAAGAGATTGAAATGGTCGAAAGAAGAGCGGCAATATTCGTGACTGATACATTCAGCCACCGCGAGAGCGTTACAAATCCTGTAGAAAGTTTGAAGTGGGATACACTTGCAGATAGAGGATGCGCTAAACGGAAGGGGCTGCTCACTAAATTCCGAAATCCGATCTTCACCGAGGGTGTAGAGCATATATTATTAGCACCAACCATCAAATCCCGCAATGATCACCATTCAAAGATAAGGGAAATTGGACCTCGTACTGAGGTGTTCAGACAGCCGTTTTTTCCTCGTGCGATCCGCGAGTGGAACAGAGGGGGGTGGGGAGGGGGGGGGGGAATATGACTTTGGTGGGAATTGTGCCCTCCGCCACACACCGCTTGGTGGCTAGCGGATTATATATGTAGATATTTAGACTGTGGGGACAATGTTTTGGCACAGACATCGAGCTGCAGGCCACCTTAGAGAATTGGAGGAAATCGCAGGCGGCTGCCTTCTGTGACGAAGGTATCGGAAAGTAGCAGTGACGATGTAGAGGAGGAGCTAGAAGAAAAATATTTTTTATTTTCACTGTGTTTTCCAGTTCTCGATAGATCGGAGGAGGAAAAATGAGTTAGCTGTTAGTGGATTAATTACATGGAAATCAGCTCCCAAAACCAGTAACGTAAACATTGTGATTATTATGTGATGTCAGCGTAATAAATTATTATATGGAAGTTTTGTCAGAAGAGAGTGAGTGATTTCCAGTGATTTACGGAAGCGTTGAGGGAGAGTGAAATACTTTCTGTAGCAGGCTAATGAGTTATAAAAGTTGCATTGAAACGTAGGAAAGAGTTTAGCTGAAAAGCGATCAACGCAGTAGAAACCATTCTGGGCCCACAATATGAGGGAACATTTATGGAAAATGAAGCAAACCGTAGCAAAACTAAGTGATTTGGTTCAACTTGATTCTGGGACTGTTGCGAACAACATAGTAGAACTCGAGCCGATGTTGCTTTGTTTTTGAAAGACTGTCTCAGGGCTGTCTCCATAGAGCTGGTCGTCGGGACTGTGCAGTAAGCACAGTAAGCAATCTCTTGTGTGTTTTGGCATTCAGGATCAGCTACGGCAGAACGTAACTGGAAAGTTTGTGGTTGGATTGACACAAAAAGTTCGAAACAGGTTGACTCAAAGAAAACTAGTGTCAGTGAAGTGGAATGTCAGCTACACGTCTGGTTGAGCGGATAAAAAATATTCTGCAGAAAATACATTCCTTTTATCGAATAAGAAATTAGTGTAAAGGCCGTCTGTATTTTGCAAACTGAATCAATAACTTTGCGTTTTGTTTTGTTTGTTGCAGTTACTCTGAGGTTACAAAAGTTATGGGGTAACTCCTAATATTATGTCGGACATTCTTACGCCCGGAGTATTGCAGCAGCTTGACGTGCCTTGGACGCAACAAGTCGTTGGAAGTTATCTGCACAAATATTGAGCTATGTTGTCTCTACAGCCGTCCATAAATGAGAAAGCGTTGCCGGTGCAGGATTTTGTGCATGAATTGACCTGTCGATTATGTCCCATAAATGTTCGATGGGTGGCCAAATCAAAAATGTGTGTGCACTCCTAAGGGACCAACCTGCCGAGGTCATCGGTCCCTAACTAACTTATGCTATGAACAACACACACACCCATGCCCGACGGAGGACTCGAACCTCCGGCGGGAGGGGCCGCACAATGGGTGACACGGTGCCTCAAACCGAGCGGCCACTCCGCGCGGCATGGTCAATTCATTCGCTCGAACTGTCCAGAAGTTTTCTTCAAACCAAACGCGAACAATTTTGGTCCAGTGATATGGCGTATTGTCACCCACAAAAATTACACCATTGTTTGGGATCATGAAGTCCGTGAACGGCTGCATATTGTCTACAAGTAGTCGAACATAACCTAGGCTAGCTGCAACTATCATTCCGCTTTCAAAATCTGTTAATTCTTGTCTGCGGCCATAATCACGCCGGAAAACTCTTCACTTGAATCATATGAGTAAAAACGACAGCTCCAGAATGCACTGCCTTTTTATCCTTGAGCACGCTATACTGCCGCTATCTGTAAATGTGGATAACGCACGTGTCAATTTCATCTAGTCTACGAGTAAACCGATTTCCTGGAATGAAGAAAACAAAACATTTGAATAACACTTTTGCATTTAAATTATTGAGTTTAGAGAAAGACTGTTGATCATGAGCCTGAAATACAGAACGTAAAACCCAGAAATATTTTTTCTTACAGCATTATAATTCCATGATTCCATCGAAATGTACCAATTAAGCCTATTACTAAACTCTTTTAAAACAACACTTTGTCTTAAACCAATCTTTTCGAACCGTTATTCACCACCGTCGTATCTCTAGCGGTGCCATTTTGTTTTGTCTCCTCCAGGGGTTTGCTACGATAGTGTGCCTCGGGAATTCCAGTGTGTACAGGACTGCAGAGATGAATCTGCAAACAAACAAAAAAGTATTACACAGAGTTATTTCTTCGAGGTAAATAAAACTTTACTAATACGAATACTAGTACTACTTTACAATTTATATCAAAAGAGTTTCAGTTTTGACTATGGCAAACTTTATCATGTGTCACTTCACTTGTCATACAATCGCGATGCACGGTCACCTGTTTGTTCCTTTTGTGTGTTGCCCAACCTGCTACGTACTGCTTCATCTCAAATCTCCACAGTAAGTTCTTTTTAATTTTTGTATTACATATCGAAATATGCTTGACCAATATACATAAAAATTATTCTACAATTTATAACGCATTAAATATACTTTTCAAATTAACAACAAGGTGACGCAATAAAAGGCAAAAAATGTGTGGTTGTTCTTACTCAGCAATAATTTTGTGTACTGCGCGTTCTTAATACAGTAGGAGTGATAGGGAATGTTTGTATTTGTGTCTACTACAATAACTGTGAACAATTAAAACATGGAAATTCTATTAAGTGACATTAGGAATCCAAGTTTAGTGGCACGCTTACTATCTTCCCTACTGTATGTAAGAACAAAGCATTACAACAATTCAGACACGTCAGGGAATTGTTTTAAACTTGACAGTTTTGTTGTAAATACATCATTCTCACTAATGAAATATTTACATATAGCAACTAAAAAAATAAAGACGAAACAATGAACATGTGATATTTAGTTTTCACAATTTGTAGTATATTGAGACAAGGAAGATGTTTATATTTAATTTTACCAACCTAAAAATAATAAACAAAGAACTGTACTGGATAGATAAAAAATTGTTCTTAATAAACAAGCCCACTTGGATTAGAGAAGGACCAATCAAATCTCAGAAACCGCATCGAAATGAATAAGATGTCTGAGACATCACGAAAATTAGTAGCGCCTCATCAAGGACATCCTGTCCCATCATTTGGTGACTACAAGTGTGGTTCATTCCACAAATCATAACTAAAATTGATTGAAATAAATTTTATGCTTCTTTGTTCGTTAAATTGTTGATCCTCTTGAGCCTTCTGATTAGTCATTTTCATGAGATTCTTGTTCATCATCTTCGTTTCAAGATATGTAGGTCTGGCTGCATGTAGTTCGGTAACAACGCATGATGACTGAATGTGAGGTTTTATTTATCACTATGTGATTTGCGGTATCAAATATAACTTCTAATTCCAGCTCCAGCCAAGATGTCTCAATAGCAGCACCATACTCTTTCTGCTTCATTTCTGTTATTTTGATAACAGCGTCCAAAATACTTTCATCCCTCGGTTGTAGCTTCAAAGCACACCAAGGAAACAATGGTGTGTCTGCATGGTGTCATTCAGACCTATTTCACCTTTACGAAAGTAGCCTTTTGGAAATTCAGGGTTCTCCTTTGCACAGGGTGGTCAGAATCAATCTGAAAACCTTGTAAGGATGTTGCATGGTAGGCTGTGCTGAGAAATAATTGTTAAAAAGTATTCGATACGTTGTGCCCTTTCCGAATTTATTAGCGTTGAAGTCAGCCAACCAGGTGGCTGCGCGCATAAATTCAAGAGGCCTGCCAGAGATAGTGTTGCCAAACGTGTTCTTCGTTTATTTTTTGTTTATCTCGCTTAAATTTATCACTTTAACTACTAACGAGCATTACAGCAAGTGATAACTCACAGTCCCACAGATATCTGGGCATTACCGCATTTTAGGGCCTGCAAGTGGAATTTACGCGTGCAACGACCAGCTGGGCTAAAAATAATGCTAATTAAATCGTAAACGGTACAACGTATCGAATTTCTTTTAATAATAATCATTTCTCAGCACAAACCACCCTGTAACACTCTTACGAGCTTTTCAGACTGTTTCTGACCACCCTGTAGTTTGCCTGGCATCTTCCATTTCCAGCGGATTTCGGTAGTGTTGATGAATTCCTTAGACTTACTGCTATGGAAGAAGTGATCTGAAGTACCCAACTTTATTACGTTTGTATAATCCAGTACTGCTCCATTGCATTTCTGTCCTTCGCACAGTTTTTTCGTTCATCTTAGTACTGTTCTACTCCTTTATTTGCGCCCATTTCTAAATCCTAAAATTTTGGTGTATATAATTTAAGTATTAGCAAACAACACATCCGAAATTGTTTATTTCGGCTAGTGAGTCCTGGGTGTGTTTATTCATACATGGAAAACTACAGAATGCACTAACCTCACACTTAGATCACTTCTGTTAGTCACGTGTTCGTTGTACACCATTATTTATCGCACTCTACGACGATTATGTTGAGGCATGGCGCCATATACCGCTCCTGTCTAGAGCCTGTGTATCGAGAGAATGACTCATGTGTGCAGAGTGACAAATGGTCTGAAGCGGGTTCAGTTGAGTACGTAGTTCTAATTTTCATCTGATAGAGGACAGTAGCGAACAGGACTAAACAGAAAGAACTATAATGTAGTTAAGAATTTTGACCACCAAAATCCAGTAGTGCACAGGGACATTCCAGAAACAGGCCAACAGAATGTTTCTGTGAATTGTTCTGTTTATTTCTTGAAGGCTTTTTTGTTTATTTATGTTTATACAGTTTTGTATATGCTTTTAGTAGTGTAAATGATGTGTGAGTGTGGTCTACAGTAAATATGTAGATCATTGTTCTGCCGATGAACGCTGTACGAACTAGTGTAAGAAAGTTTTAAGACAGCGTGAATGTCGACGACGGGGAATTTTGTACCATAATATGTTAAGTAGATTTATGGTAAAAGGAAAGCTAATTGGAGTGAAAATGAAAATAGTTAATAACGTAAAATACAAACAAAATAGCAGAATGTTAAATATTGATTTCGGGAAAAAGTACAGTTCGAAAGTGTGTTATTTGTTGATTGTTTAGTCATGAAAAGCGCTCACTAACGCGGGAGAATAATGTTTTTCTATTGGCCTTAAAGAAAACTGACCAGTCAGAACGGAGTATGCTTCGAGCGTCTTTTGTCTTGGAGTTATAGAACGCTGACAGCAGTCTAAGAGTCGGAGCCCAGCCTTTCAATGGTACGGTCGTGTGTAGTATAAGCTCCGAAGGACGTTATAATTTGCCGGTTTTAGTTGTGCTACCTGTTTCAAAAGTGTTTTAAAGTGAAGGCATATTTATTCCTGTATTTTTTTAGAAAGTACGGATTTTTAAGTAATTTTGTGTGTGAGAAAAGATCGTTATTCCGCATGGCATATTGAGCAGATCGGTGACTAAAAGCTTGGGTGCATTAGACACCGATAAACTTAACATTATGGCGAGCATTTTCATTTAAGAACAGTCCGTGCTTAGTTGCTGTTCAGATTTCGGGAAATACTTTGACATAAACTTGCTAACGTGAATGAAAGGGTTTGTGTACGACTGTGTTAAGACTAGCACGGGCTGGGCAGTGAACGTGTACCTCTCAAGGTTCTGAATATACCGGTTTAGCGAGTATTTCCACCTTTCATTTAAGATTAAGACCTTTTCCCGATCATTACAATAGTTACGTTGTATGCAGCCTGGTGCGTGTTGCAGTACGGTAGGTTTCTGCTCGGCTTTCCTACTGCCGATCTGCTGCAACGAGTTCACAGGTAGGCTCAGGTTAAGGACCAAAGTAACCGCGCCACCACAATGTCAAAGAGCATTGCATAACATTCCGCGACCGGAGTCAGTTATCATTAAAGTAATTTGGCTATTGTGACGCCTAGTGTTGTAAAATAAGTATACTAAATAAAACCAAGATTTCGGATGCAATTCTTGGTCTATTAAACCACTGCAACTGTGGTGAAACGTCGTTTTTATCCAGTGATACTTATTTCACAATATGACATTTTACCATACGTAGTATACCATTTTGTTAAAACCATTTCTTGCGTACTGACAGAGGACGGGCTATTGTAACAAACATTTACTTTAGCAGCTCCCTGAAGATGTACACTTCTTAGCACTCTGGAAACGTCTACAAATGAGCTTTTGTGATGCCAGGAGATACTTCGGGAACACAAGGGTGGAAGCGCCATGAGGAAACAACTACATCTTCTGTTTTTTGTAGTAATGTATCAAAGAAAACACTAAAGGAATTAAGAAGGCTGCAAGGTTTCTAGCTTAGCTTTGATATTCAATGTAACTGATGCGAACTCCCTTTTTGTTCCGTGTGTCAACCTTCCTATTTGTACACTGGATGTTTGTCAAACAGAGGTTCTGAACACAAACAATGTGGTCTTTGGTGGGCAGTAGCACTGTCATTGCTAGTGTAGCAATCAGTGAGAAGTAAACGAGGGAATTTGATGTTGGTCACGACGCTGAGCGCTCAGGAAATAAACTAGCAGAGAATGTTGCGTTTTGGAAATATGATTTTGTAAAGCCTGATCTGCAAAGTGTGAAGATATTCAGGTAATGATGCCGCTCTGTTGCTTGCTCGCAGGTAATTTATCGTGAGTTTGAAAAAGGCAAATTTTTAAGATCATTGTTCTTTACTGATTCGCGTTAGTTAGTTTGATTGTCGAGACGTGACTAAACAAAGTTGTCTGCTCACATAAATTTGATTTGGAATTATATATTCACCAGTCACCAGTCCTTTACTATTTGATTAGCTAATTTTGTAGAAGAGTCATGTTTTATACAAGAAGTGATATTTGAAAGATGCATCTAACTGTTACAGAAGGAGGTTTATAATACAGTTTTGAATGCTAGTATCTTCTACATAATTCAACAAATTGAGTTCCTACCACCGTCTCCCCACGGCTGTTTTATTTTCGAATTTCGTGCTACCACATTCCATCCAGCGGAACACTGCTGATCAGAACATAAAGCATGGTGTGCTTAGCATAGCTGATTTTTCTTGCATTGCACTCGGGCAAGGCTTTTCATTTCTTTAACTGGTTCGCTGCTGTGGTCCTTTTTATTTTCATCATTTTCGACCACTTCCCAATTTCCGTTCCAGTAAGGTACCACTAGGTCATGAAAATTTGCTAGCACCAGTTTAACATAAGACAGGGAACAAAAAGATTATTCACTGTCGTGCGTTACATTTCAAAATTATCTTCAGTGTCAGTTTAAGTAAGATGAAGTCAGATTTCATGCCTTTGTTAGACGATCTTACTCTTGAATAAGATTTTCACTCTGCAGCGGAGTGTGCGCTGATATACACTCCTGGAAATTGAAATAAGAACACCGTGAATTCATTGTCCCAGGAAGGGGAAACTTTATTGACACATTCATGGGGTCAGATACATCACATGATCACACTGACAGAACCACAGGCACATAGACACAGGCAACAGAGCATGCACAATGTCGGCACTAGTACAGTGTATATCCACCTTTCGCAGAAATGCAGGCTGCTATTCTCCCATGGAGACGATCGTAGAGATGCTGGATGTAGTCCTGTGGAACGGCTTGCTATGCCATTTCCACCTGGCGCCTCAGTTGGACCAGCGTTCGTGCTGGACGTGCAGACCGCGTGAGACGACGCTTCATCCAGTCCCAAACATGCTCAATGGGGGACAGATCCGGAGATCTTGCTGGCCAGGGTAGTTGACTTACACCTTCTAGAGCACGTTGGGTGGCACGGGATACATGCGGACGTGCATTGTCCTGTTGGAACAGCAAGTTCCCTTGCCGGTCTAGGAATGGTAGAACGATGGGTTCGATGACGGTTTGGATGTACCGTGCACTATTCAGTGTCCCCTCGACGATCACCAGTGGTGTACGGCCAGTGTAGGAGATCGCTCCCCACACCATGATGCCGGGTGTTGGTCCTGTGTGCCTCGGTCGTATGCAGTCCTGATTGTGGCGCTCACCTGCACGGCGCCAAACACGCATACGACCATCATTGGCACCAAGGCAGAAGCGACTCTCATCGCTGAAGACGACACGTCTCCATTCGTCCCTCCATTCACGCCTGTCGCGACACCGCTGGAGGCGGGCTGCACGATGTTGGGGCGTGAGTGGAAGACGGCCTAACGGTGTGCGGGACCGTAGCCCAGCTTCATGGAGACGGTTGCGAATGGTCCTCGCCGATACCCCAGGAGCAACAGTGTCCCTAATTTGCTGGGAAGTGGCGGTGCGGTCCCCTACGGCACTGCGTAGGATCCTACGGTCTTGGCGTGCATCCGTGCGTCGCTGCGGTCCGGTCCCAGGTCGACGGGCACGTGCACCTTCCGCCGACCACTGGCGACAACATCGATGTACTGTGGAGACCTCACGTCCTACGTGTTGAGCAATTCGGCGGTACGTCCGCCCGGCCTCCCGCATGCCCACTATACGCCCTCGCTCAAAGTCCGTCAACTGCACATACGGTTCACGTCCACGCTGTCGCGGCATGCTACCAGTGTTAAAGACTGCGATGGGGCTCCGTATGCCACGGCAAACTGGCTGACACTGACGGCGGCGGTGCACAAATGCTGCGCAGCTAGCGCCATTCGACGGCCAACACCGCGGTTCCTGGTGTGTCCGCTGTGCCGTGCGTGTGATCATTGCTTGTACAGCCCTCTCGCAGTGTCCGGAGCAAGTATGGTGGGTCTGACACACCGGTGTCAATGTGTTCTTTTTTCCATTTCCAGGAGTGTATGTCATGACAGGCAAAAACTATGTGACGAACAGAGATTCGCTCTCGGCACCTTTGATTTTCGCGGATAAGTGCTCTACCGTTTGAGTTACACGCACTACTCACGGCCTCTCTTCCAGGAGTTGTAATCTTGAAAATTTCGCGGGAGAGGTTCTGTGAAGTTTAGAAGACAGAGGATGGGTGTTGGCGGAAGTAAAGCTGTAAGGACGGGTCATGAGTCTTGGTTGGGTACCTGAGTCGCTAGAGCACTTGCCCACGAAAGGCAAAGGTCTTGACTTCGAGTTTTCGTCCGGCACACAGTTTTAATCTGCCAGGAAGTTTTCAGTCTCGTTTTTATAGTGCAGTGTTACATATTTGGGTGTGCATAATTTAATGCACACCCAAAAGTCAGTCCGTTTGTGTAAATTTTACACGGCATTTTAAGAAAAGCATTTTGGACATTTATTCTTTCAAAATTGGTTTGTAGTTTTATGTAGAAATTTAAATTGCTAGTTTTGTATGTTGGAACTGCGACAGACATGTTGTGACTTCACGCATTGTAGGATTGTTCACTGCACGGCAGAATACAGAATTTCACAGGGTACTTTCTTTAGCTTTAAGTTTTCTGATTAGTTTTGGTACAAGACAATGAAGTTAACTGCGAAGCAGTTACACAGTTTCTGATGGATTTGTCGATTCTTTTTATCAGACAATGTTTAAGTAAGTGCTCCACTTCCGTTGTTCAGCTTCACATTACAACACAGATATATATCAAAGGAAAGAATAAGAAACAAGCCCTCATACTCAAAAAATTAAACAGTTACAAGACACGTGAGTGTAAACACTCATTAAGTTGACTGTAACATCAGCGAGATTTCGTGAAGGCTACACTGAGATACCTTCACACTAAACTGTGCACGACTATCTAACATGCCTCATGAAGGGTAGCTTCAATGAAATGAAAACTTACCTTAAACCCTTTCCGAAAGATTTAACGCTATAATGTGGGAGAGATGAGGGCTTTCTCATGGTCTGATTTATACTTTTCAGCTTCGAGACGGATGTTCTCGAACTTTTTGTCACATACCTGTATACTATAAGTCACTGAATGATCTGAGGACAATGGCGTCACCAGATTTACTAGCCATAAATGACACAGCAGTCCGTGCTGAATTGTTATCCTTGTATTCACTGATTAACGCATTCAGAATATCATTTTAGTAATGGTCAAATGGAATACCACAATAAAGCATGGCACCTCAGACCCTTGATAGATTCAAACTGTACAAGCGCTTTGAACAGTGTCGAGAACCCAGATTTTTTTACTTTCGCAGAACGCATTGCGACTCATGGACCATTAGAGAGCACAAGCGCTTTTTTATGTTACAAATTTCTCATTGTTTCTCGTAAGAGTCCCTGATGTTTTCATCACTTATCCTCTGGTTCATTCAGTTCATGTTCTGTGCAGTTACGTGCACTACAAAAGCAATTTTTTTCTTACCACACTGCATGGTTTCTAAGTCGCAATATGGCGGTATTTAACAAATTTTGAAGTAAAATTAAATAAAATCATATGGCTTATATGTCTGGGAAACCACGGAGAGCAAGATTATCCGCCTGAAGTTAAAGGTGTTTTCGATTCTTTAAGTGTAGGAGACTGTAATATATATGTGTGTTGTATGAGGATGAGGGGAAGAAGAGGCTGAATCTTGGTGGTGGGACATAGCCTACTCCTTAGTGTACCCACCGCAGCACGGCTGTTGACATTTCTGAAGTGATATGCACGATCACCGAAGTTGGAGAGTTTATCATATTCACGTGAGATATAACACTTTACTCAATTTTATGTCATGTTATGAAATCGCTAATGTGAATTACATGAAGTGATGAGAAAATTTCATCTCCTAAAATGAAAGAACTGAATGATCTAAACTGGGAGGATACAAAGAAAATTATGCGAAAAGCTTTTTTTTTGTGACCAGAGAGGTTACACCAAGCTCATTTACTGAAAAGTCGTCAAACGTAGTGGAAAATTGAAAGAAATTATGTGTACCTTGTTGAGAGAATTCTAGAGGAGCAGAAAAGGGGGTCTGTCGCACAGCGACATTTCGGATCGGACACGGCAAACTTTATGCTTGTAAGACAGTGACGCAGTGAAGGAACAAGGATCTGGAAGAGGCTCTGACGTAGTGGCAAGTGGGTATGGGACGTAGCACCATTCCGGCTTTACGATGATACCGCACACAATATAACTTACATTGCCGTCTTCAAAAGACGCCTACTGACCTAGAACAACAATAGTTTACTCTTTTGCAGTTGAGCACCCTCCTTTCCTGCCAGGCCTGTTTCATATCACAAACACTCTGACTGGGGTAGTCTACTTGAACTTCTTCCCCTTAGAAATCACCTTCTAATTCTTGTTTATGTTACAAAAATGGTTCAAATGGCTCTGAGCACTATGGGACTTAACATCTATGGTCATCAGTCCCCTAGAACTTAGAACTACTTAATCCTAACTAACCTAAGGACATCACACAACACCCAGTCATCACGAGGCAGAGAAAGTTATGTTACAAAGTAAGTCAAGTGACCAGATACTGTCGCTACCTGTCCTTACTGCATTTGAATACTGCATTGGAGAATGCCTACCGAGTAAACCATGGACAGTGAAGAAAAATGGAAGGCATGTGCCATGGTTGATGAAGGGTTTGCTTGTATGTTGTAAAAAACTAAAACAGCTTTACAACACTAGCAATAATCTACATAGACCGAACCATTTTGATGAATATAGTAAGCATTTTAAAGAGATTTACGATAAGACACTGAACGCTGCCTTTTTTTTTTTTTTTTTTTTTTTTTTTTTTTTTTTTTTTTTTTTGGGAAGGGGGGGGGGTCATTGCTCATGTAGTGGGACGTGAAATTGAAGCGTCACCCATCCACCAGTGTCAGCCCAGTTTGCAGGTGAATATAAGTTTAATTTAGTGTTTTGTTTATGTATTTTGTAATATTTGTAATGGTTGTGAATTATCTAAAGTTTTGTATTAATTTTTATGTTTCATGTACGGAGAGGGCGGCGCAACGAACGGAGACAGCATCTTCACTGCCGGGACCAGAGAGAAAATTGCTGGCCACTATACGTCGCGTGTCGACCGCCAAAGAGCAACAGAAGATCCTGAAACCGAGTTGTTGCGTCGTGCTTCTAAAAAGTAAAAAAATAAGAATTTGTAATGTTTCTACAACAATGACGTTATAGAAAGTTTAATCATGTTGTAAATGTTCAGTACTATCTTGCCAAGGCTCAGGTTCACGTCTATATGTAGTATATAGGAAGTAATAAACTAGTGTATACTACAAAAGTTTAAATACGTGTTCCGAGAATTTATTTATGAAGAATTATATTAAGGAAGGAGTATCACTGATTTATTTGACAAGATTATTAATTTTTGACAACGTTCGTCGCGAGTTTGTGTCATAAAAGTTTATTCAATGTGGTTTTAATATTTATTAAAGCAGATAACTTGCATTGAGAAGAAACAAACATCTAAATTGAAAAAAAATTTGCGCAAACCAATTGGACTGAGTGACGTAATTCTGCGCATACGACTCAAATGATGATGTTTCAATTACAGTTTCGTTCAAGAACCATTCAGAGACAATTTTAAAAAGAATTTAAATAATTTTGAAGTGTTTTGTAACTGACGTAGGTGACGAAGTGTGCACATGGTCATATGTCAAAAGAAAATCATTTATACAAAACTTACGTCGTTACACTACACTCAGTCATCGAACAGAGTCAGGAGCACATGTAAGATAATTAACAAAGAAACAGGAAAATTATCAGACAGTAATTGCAGACCCATAAAACTCAAAGTAAACAATAGAACGATAGATTGTGTAGCTGCTGAAAAATAGTCAAGACTCCATCATGAGACTCCATCATTAACTATTCTTATTTGTATTCCAACTGAGGAAGAGCTGAAGTGAATGATAAAGACATTTAAAAACAAAACCTCCACTGACTGAGTTGGACTTTCAAATACAATTTTAAAGTTAACGCCAAATGAAATTGCAAAACTACTCTGTCATCTAATTAATTCATGTTCGACAGAAGGCAGTTTTCCAGATAACATGAAGATAGCCAGAGGTTTTTCACTGTACACAAATGAAGGTACACTTTGCTCTGCAGCTACAGAGAGTTAGACTACTGTCCATTTTCTTAAACATTATTGAGAATGTAATATCCATCAGAATTATTTTGAAAGAAATACCATCGTAAATGGTGGACAGTTTGGATTCCAGAATGGAAAATCAACAGTTTCAGCAGCATTTGAATGGATAAATATGATCTCAGAAGGATTAGATCAAGACCAAACTTTTCTTGGTCTACATCGTTACTTATCAAAAGCTTTAGACTTAGTTGACCATTATATTTTAACAAGGAAGTCGATCACTATAGGATTAGAGAAACATGTCAAGTATCATCAAATCGTACCTATAAAATAAAAAACAAGCAGCACAGATATAATTCGAATGCAAGAAAAATTTACCAGAATTTCAAGAAATAAGACATGGTGTACTACAATACAGCATTTTAGGATCTGTTGTTTCTGATGTATCAAAATTACTTACCTCTTAACAATGAAATCGAAGTGATTCTTTTTGCACATGATACAATGAGCATAACCATTAGCATAAATTTAAATGATACCATAACAAAAAAGAAGATAATACTTGAGTATATCACTCAGTGGCCAGGACGAATAGGCACGTTTTCAATAAAGGCCAAACAAAAACAACATTATTTAGAAATAACAAAAAAAGTAGAACAGAGGAATCGCCGCACTTACGAGAAAAGGAAAAGAATGTAGTTCAAAACACGAAGTTCTTAGGACTCACCATACATAACTGTTTGGTGTAGAACGACCACATGCTATCCTATCAAGCAAACTAAGTTCAACCATATTTGTTCTCCAAAGCATTAAACCACTTAAAGCTGACGATGCTATGTCATTGGTGTATTTCTCATATTTTAAAGCTATCATGACCTAAGGCATAAAAATATGAGGTCAGTAGAGGGACGCAAGAAAATTCTAACTGAAAAATGTCATCATCAGAGTAATGGATAATTCAAGAAGCACAGATAGTTCTAAGCCTCTACTCAAAAAACTTCAAAAATTTCAAGTTCTTTGAATAGTGGTCTGCAGCTGTCTATCCGTCTTGCATTATCAATTATTCTGATTAAGAGTTCCACAACACAACACAGTAAAACTAGGAAGAATTCCTGCTTACATGGCAATAAAACTATATAACCGTTTTCCATTTCATATTTCAAATATTTGGTTGAAAGAGAAATTAAGCAAATAATAAAGCTATTGCTTACAGAAAGTCCTTTCTATTCAGCCAATGAATAAATGCTAAACGTAAAAAGTTGGAATCATGGGTGTAAAGGAATTAAAATGTGCGCAAGCCAGCTACTTAGTAAATTCTAGATGTTTTCTTAAGTATGGAAGAACAAAATAAAACGCGCAAAGGTAGACTATACAGTAGAAAAAAAAAGTGTAGTTATTGTTGTGGTGGCTTCTGCAACCAAATGTATCAGGATGACCAAATGTAGCGGGAGGACACCAAATGTATTGGATGGGTGCCAGGTGGCGCCGTATTAACAGTTGGCGAGAACTCAAGAACTTCCAAACGATTTATTGTTCTTTAGCTACAGTGTTCTTGTTCCTCTTGGTCTGTGTCACAGGGCCTCGCAATGCTGAGGAAGCACCCCAGCGGCCTGTGCAACCCACCACTGTGTTGTGCCGGCCTTGGCCGGCCTGCTGAGCTCAGTGACCACCATCCACGTTGACTCCGCGCAGCTCCGCCGGGCCGGGAGCCGTAGGCCAGCCCCACTGCTGCTTCTTCCTCGCTGGCGTAGCTGAGAACGTGGCAGCAATGACCGCCCGCGATCCGGCATCCGGATCTGTGGCCCTCGCCTCGGAAGTATCTGGCGCGTGTCGTGAGCCGAGACGACTGCTCACGGTAGTGAGCCGAAAAGTGGCCCGCCGCTGGCTGGCTGCGGACCCCATATCAGCGTCAGAGGGTCGAACCGACGACCTGCCATGGACTGGGACGCTGGCGCCCCATCTGTTGCTGCATGTAGCCTGGCGGAGCGACACGCCCCGCCGTCCAGGAGAGCTGCCACACTTGAATGAATCTCATTAGAAAACAGCACCTATTTATACTCGGCTGTGCGCCTCTGTTTTGCCAAGCGTGCCGCTTCGCGTCACGTATGCATAACACTTAGGTTGCCCAGTGGCCCTCTTCTGCCTGTGACTTGCGCCATGGAAACTGCTATGTGCGCCCTCTCCGGCAGTTCTACGTCCCCATGGCCTCTATTTGCCTTCGCAACTGCTGGTATGCGTAACTTCCTGCAATCTGGCCCACACCTGGCTGTAACATGTGCTCCGAATATCGCCGAAAACTAACTTTCCCTATCCAGGTGGTGACGCTACATTATCTATAAAGCTATTGTATTTAAAAGTAACATACCTTGATAATTAAGTAGTGTATGTGAACATAATTGTGTTATTCTGACAATGCAAATATGTACTTGGATTTGATCCCTACGTGTACAGTATAAAAAAATAAACTATTGCAGTCTGTGCATAATGGTGAGGTAATTCTGAAGTCATCTTCCTTCATACGTACAACTATATAAGAAGTCTGTAAGCCACTGTTAGATGTGTGGCAGAGGGTATCTGGTATCACTACTAGTCATTCCATTTAAGGTTCCATTCCCAAAAGGAGTGAGGACAAATAACTGTTTGTATGGTTCCGTACAAGATCTCATCTCTCATTTATTCACGGTCCTTACGCGAGTCTTTCCCCATATCACAAACCTAGCTGGCGCAATCTACTTGAATTTCTCCCTCTTTTTTTTCTGATGAAGCATCACTGCTTATAGTAACTATTCTGTCATCAGTAGGACCCTGTGATGTTTTAGAATTTTTCTGTTGAATTGTTATGGTTCACAGTGTTGTAATCTGCTGTAAGGGCTATGAAGACAGCTCGTGCTACACATCTCCTCATACCCGTCTTCAGTATGCTGCGTGTCACTGATTATTGAGAAGTGCAGTCCTTGCTTGCTCTAGAGACTGCTTGTTCTGGAACCAGAAACGTGTCAATTATTTCTGTCGAATTTTGCAGAACTAACCTTTTTATCACCCTGTAAAAATGGCATAACAAGGAATTCGACTGATACGTTTTCGTATTGTTCAGCTTCTTGGTTTTAATGTGATGTAACCTTTGCTCTGCTCCATATTCTTGGTTCTTACACTACTCAACGCAGTTATTCAGTTTTTCCAGTAGTAGATCTTCCAGAGCAACCAAAATGTTCAATCAGCTCAATTCGCAAATAATCCAGGATAGCTGCCTCACTGACCCTACATTTTCCCAGACCTGTTCCCAGTTTATCTGAGGTGAAATGTCTGGAAAAACTTTATTTTCTTTGCTACGTTGTCTTGTAATCGTTTTCGTTTCTGAAATCTGGTTAACATTGGAACATGCTACTACATTCTTAGATTCAGTATCTAAGTGCCTCAGAAGCCTTCGGGTTTGCCGGCTGCTGTAGCACTTGTTATTAAGTTTCTCCAGTCCCCCTTCTGGGCCAGAGATATAAAAACAGATTAGTGTTTATACTATTCTTTTGACACGGCAGCTTTTCAAATGGTTCAAATGGCTCTGAGCACTATGGGACTTAACATCGGAGGTAATCAGTCCCCTAGTACCGCTCGGCCACACCGACCGGCTGACACGGCAGCTGTTTCATATGTTAATCCTCATACATGATTTGTTCAGGAGCCTCCTGAATGACTGCTATTGAACAGTGTTTAACAGTGTCCACGAAGCACTCATACAGAGACATTCCAATAGTAGTAGTAGTAGTAGTAGTAACTCCTTAAGAAATGAACTTTTTGGGGACTTACATCTGGGAAGATCTCGCGCATTATCGGCCTGTGTTGAGTGTTTGATGTAGATGGACTCACAGATTATTACCACTGCGGTAATATGCTTTACTTGAACGACGTCCGAGTTATAACTTTTCTGTCGTTAAACTAATATCGAAGATTGCTCTTGTAGAGAGGGGACAGGCATTAGATTTCTGTCCACTAGAGCAGAGCTCGCCGGTTTTCGTCGTTCCGAGTACAACTAGAACTGTTCAATTCCGCCGTCACAACAATCTTTTTTGTTTCAGTTATAATTTGCATGAAGAGTGAGGCCTTACTCTTTATGCAGGGTTTATAAACAGATGTGACTGTAATGTTGAGTGCTACGGAGCTCAGTGCCGTTGTTTTTGTAAGTAGGCTGTTTAGGTTTTTTTATTGATAACGCCACCTCAGTATGAAAATCACCGGCTGTGCCGTGTGCAGTCTGTGGCTGCTTTGCATTGTTGTAATACTCAACCATTGTAGTGTTAGGCAGCTGGCTGTGAACAGCGCGTAGCGCTGGGCAGTTGGAGGTGAGCCGCCAGCGGTGGTGGATGTGGGGAGAGAGATGGCGGAGTTTTGTAATTTGTCATGATATCAAGGTAAATACATTGTTTGTTCTCTATTAATATCTTTCATTTGCTAACTATCCCTATCAGTAGTTAGTGCCTTCCATAGTTTGAATCTTTTATTTAGCTGGCAGTAGTGGCGCTCGCTGTATTGCAGTAGCTTGAGCAGCGAAGATTTTTGGTGAGGTAAGTGATTTGTGTGACGTATAGTTTAATGTTAGTCAGGGCCATTCTTTTATAGGGAATTTTGAAAGTCAGATTGCGTTGCGTTAACAAAATATTGTGTGTTGAAAGTCAGATTGCGTTGCGCTAAAAAATATTGTGCGTCAGTTTAAGCACAGTCGTATGCATAAATTTGTTCTAAGGGGACGTTTCATATGGCGACCCTGCCAGGATACCTCACTGGAATCTTCTGATTTTTTCCTTGTAGTTTGTGTAATTAGTGTAGATTTTGTTTATTGCTAGCGCGTAATTATAGAGAGAATTTCCTTTGTAGTTGTAGTTTTTCATTGTTGTATAGTAAAATAGTTGTGGCATGCATGTAGATTTGCACCAAGTATTTCGCAGCTGCAATTAACTAGATATTATTTTCAGTGTTATGTTAATGCGTTCTCTTATTTTTGCTCTTCAAATTGTGTTTTTCTGTGTTGGCGTGTGAAATACTGTGACAATAATGGCGTGTGAAAAACGTAATACTAGGCTCCAAAGTAAATTGAGAAATGACAGCGAAGACGAAAGCAGTGTGTTAGCGCCACCGAGTAATGAATTAACTGATGTTCAAAGTAATAATTTGGTAATTGTGCATACGGAAATGGAGCGGGCGGCAAACAATGGTGTAGACAGCGAAACAATTAGAGAACAGGGAAGCATTATCGATCGATCGGTCGGCAATAGCTCGGCTCAGGAATCCGAAATGACACGAGACGATCTCACAAATACTGTAGATTCAGGTTTTGGATCCTCACCGTTTTCTCAAATAAGTCAAGACACATTTTCTGCTTGTCAAAATGTGAATGTTGCCGGTGCAAATGCACTGCCGAAAAGCGTAGAGGAACAGATTCCAGACACTAATGCATTGTTATTACAGCTAATGCAACAAATGGAACAACACCAGAGACAAACACAGCAAAAGCTTCAAAAATTAGACGCAATGGAACAAAATCTTCAAAAGTTAGACACAATTGAACAAAATCAGAAACAAATGGAACAAAATCTTCAAAAGTTAGACTCATTGGAGCAAACTCTTGAACAAACACGTGAGGATTTAACTACTGAGTTACATCACATTGAATCGAAATGTCAAAAAGTCTGTAATGACGTAAAAACACAAATTTGTGAGCATTTCCAACCTATTTTTTCGCGTCATGAAAATGCACTACAGAATCACGAAGCAGCCATAAAAGAACTGCAAACTACTGTTCATGAAAATCATGAGACCTTGCAAGCTAAATTTGACTCAGTTGCATCTACCGATTCGGTTATGCAACTTGCAAAAACTCAGGAAAACTTGAAGGACACAGTAGATTTGATTTCAACACAAATGGACACTCTGAAACTTGGTTCAGAAAAACACACGGAGGAAATGTGTTCACTATCGGAGAAAGTAGGCGAACTTTCGGATCAGGTCACTAACTTATCTACAAAGGTAGATGATGATCTGAATGACACAAGACCTGTAGCCTTCACTGACACAGAAGAGTATGAACAAATTAGAAAATTCAAACAAAATCAAAATCAAATTAATACGCAACACAAAAGAGAAATCCGCGAAGTACAAGATCAGCTGACACAGGTAATACAAGAATTACGTATTTCAGAGGACACTCGCGCTCCAGTACGGGAAGAGGGACATAGAAATACGGAACAACCACAAAATAATAACACAGGACGATTCGGAAATTATGAAAGAAATTGGCAAGGCACACCGAATTTAGAGATGGAACCGCCGACACGACGTAACAATGACCGATATGCTACTCGCCGACATGATGACTTTGACTATAAGCTGTTCATTACTACACGTAAATTCAAAACGTTTAAAAATTCTGCCAATGACATTCATCCACAAGCGTGGCTCCATCAATTCTCTCATTGTTTTCCCCCCAACTGGTCATTAGAACACAGATTAGAATTTATGTGTGGCTATTTAGAGAATGAACCAGCTGTAAGAATGCGTTCGGTCATTCACGATTGTCATAGTGAAGGAGAATTTTACCATGCCTTCCTCTCAGCATATTGGTCTCAAGCCACACAAGACCGAGTAAAACATGGCATCATAATGATGAAACATTTCGAACAATCTGAATTCTCCAGTCTTGTGAAATATTTTGAAGACATGTTGCACAAGAATCAGTACCTGTCAAACCCATACAGCCCCTCAGAACTCATCCGAATTTGCTTAATCAAACTGCCTGAACATTTAAGACATATTATTTTAGCAGGACGTTGCAAAGACGACATTGAAGCATTTCAGGGACTCTTACAAGAATTAGAAATTGACACTCACAATAGCGGAACGCGAAACCAGGAACACAACAATTACAGGTCACATCCGTCGCAATTCCGCGATGAAAGAAGTAATAACTGGACACGACAAGGCTATTCTTTCAACGTAAATCGAGACCGAAACAGACACCACCCGTATGACAACCGTTGGCAGAGTAGTAATAATTACAGGGAAAGATCACCTCTCCGCGGTAATGACTATCACAGAGACAATCAGAGAAACAGACAATATGGGAACCAAAACAATTATTATTACGAGGGACAGAATAACTTTAGACGCAATGGTCCAGCGCGCAGTTACGATTCAGGGAGAAATTCTCCACCACTTAACCGACAAGAAAGAAACCACAGAAACTACCGACATGACGACAGACGATGTGATCGTAACGACAGACCTGAATTTCATCAGAACTGGCGGGATTATAACAGAGCTGGGCCCTCTCGGCAAGGCGAATTTCTAGAGGTTCGGTCTCCGAATCCTATTAACGACGCGCGCCAACAGACAATGACCCGCACCGCAGGGAGCCGCGGCCGCCGGCTGGCTCCGAGATAAATAACATAGACGCTAACCTTGAGAAAAATTCCAGTATTCTTTAACGACGTATACCGCATGATAATTGCATTGTTCAAACTCTGAGTACTAGGAAGAGCAAAGGTTTACACCACATTTCACACGTAAAACTGTTTATTGAGAGATAATGTGCTTTTTTTAACTTGAGATTTTAATGCTACATTTTGGTTTACTTGAAAATACATTCTGGATTTACAGTACTTTCTGTGAGATACCAGGCGACACAGTGGTTAGTTTATTTGACAGCTACACGACTATATCACGACGCTACTAATATGTGACACAATTCACCTTGTTGCTTTTGCGGTGTATCTGTTTTATATCTGCACAGTTTTTCTGAATTCTTCTGGAAAGTAAAACATGTTTTAGTAGTAACTTTTGTGGTATAGCAACAATGAGGCAGCCTTTTCCGTAGCACAACAATACGTTACAGCACAGTACTTTCTTCATCACAACAATAAGCGTAATAACTAAGATATCTATACGCAAAGCATTTCACTTTTGTGTATCATCAGGTACATTGACTTCTGCAGAACTTAGCTTTCGGAGGACGATAACTACAAGACTTCCACAGAGATTATCTTACAACATGACGCACAGTTTAGCGCTACAGGACACGTATTTCAGTGATTAATTTTGTACTTAAAACATTTATTTTTAAAGATTTTTGAATTACAAAGAAAGTTTTCCGAGATACATTTCATTCCATTGCTGTAATTTGTAACACCTGAGGGTATAATTACATTTATCCTCAGGGGGGTACACGCTTACTTTGTGTACCATGTGTGTGGCAACCACAAGGAACCCTAGCTAATATGGTATTTGCTTATACAACTTTAAACATCGGTACCATATTTCTCTAACACAAATTACACAGCTATCTTGATCATTTAACTGAGAGATAAACATTTTTTTTACTGCATCAGTGACACATGTTTACGTAATTACACAGTTGGATAACTTCACACTTATGAAATTGTATTTTGTCTGTACTTTGTAAACTGTTCATATTTTTTCGGAACCATTGTGATACTATGAGAGCTTTGAATGATGTATTTGGTATGAGATCATGATTTTTAAGGTACGTTTGAGGTAGATGACACTTTTGAAATGAGCAGAGAATTACTTTTAGGTTTTAAAATATTCAGGAAGCTACGACGATTTTGAGATTTGACTGAGGTGTTACGATGTTATTTTTACGTCGACGATGTGTATTATGTTGTTGAGGTATGTTTATGATTAATAAGCTAATGTTATATGAAGAATTTGATTATGCTAGGTATCTAATGATGAAGTATTGAAGAAGCGTCGACGAATTTGTATATGTGTAATAAGGTAAGGAGTAATGAGTAGCGATTAGGGCACTCTGATTTGTGGAAAAGGTTGTTGGAAACCAAGATCGTACTTTAAGAGTTATGAAATGTGTGTAAATGCGTGAATGTATCACAATGCTGACGAATATTTTTTTTGGACACTTATATTTATAGGATTTTGTTTCTACAGATTTGCAACGCAAATTCTTGACCTGTGAAATATTTTTATATGAGACTGCCATTTTAGCGCAAACTGCTGTCGTTAATATTTCCGTACGAAAGTTAAGTGACCACCTGCACGTAATGCGTCGCGGGCACCCACCTGGGCGACAGCCGCCCGAACAAAAAAAAAGGGGCCATTAGCCTTCCAGCGGCACAGGTAGAAGAAAAAGCCATTAGGGGAAGCCATTATAATCGCTATTGACGTTCCTTTGTAGAAAGCATCGCAAAAACGACACGGTCGAACTTGAAAACGATGAGAAACATTTCACGGCTATTGTCGTGCTAATTGAGAGAAATGCCATATGGCTAGTGAATGACGTTTCACGCCTTGCTTTGCCCATTTTGTTTAATATCTAGTTTCTAGCTGCACTGCAGCACTGGTTAAAATAAAATCTTATAGATGTACTAATATAAATATTTTCTGTCTGCAGATCTATTAAATAATTATTTTATGACCCACATTCTTCGAAATAGGAGCTCTTGGAATGGAAAGAACAATAAGAAGGGACTAATAACAGGAACTGCATACATAATTTTCTTTTCTAGTACTTAGGAATCTTTTGTAGAATTAGTTTTTGTGGTGCACCACTTTAATTACATAGTCATTAAGATGTGAATATACATTTCCCTTATCTGCATTGTTGTCTTTACTGTAATATTTTTTCTGCTTGAGCGTTGTCATGTTTAGATATAATTTATTGCTTTTGCTTCTGCTGTTTGCCAGGCATAGTGTTATTGAATTTGACTTTGTATTATTCTGTTAAGCCAGTTTTACTAATGATTTCTTTTTATTGTTTGCTGCTCATTGCCTTATGTTAGTTGTAATTTATGCTGCTCGCTTCGCCATTTGTATTTTTGATCATTGCTGTTTGTATTAATTGTTTTATGTGCTGCTGCATTGCCTCGTCCCTTAGTTTAGCATCTGAGCTCAGTAGATATAAGTTAGCTTAAGAGGGGGTAGCCTTAAGAGAATGAGTAGCGATTAATTGGAAAAAATGCATTGAGAAGCTATACGAGAAAAGTACAGAAAGCAGGTATAGATAGGACTTTTTGGGAATAATGATGAACGAAGGGAGATCTCCAAGAACAAAAAGGGTTTTGTTCGCAAAATACTGCAGTACCAAAAGTTACACTGAAAACGAACCCTGTCCTTTCCATTGTGTTATCCCCCTATGTGTTTGTGTACCCTTGTGTATTTGTTTTCTTCCTGTCTCTGTGTAGTTTCATAGAACTTTTTTCTCTTCTAATACTCAGCTACATGAACTATGATGAGGAATACTGTTATCCTCAAATATAATTTGCATTGATAATATGTTATTTACTTTGTAAAGATGCTTAGACATGATTTATCTGTTTTGTTTTAATGCTCATGGGTGAAGTTGATGTTTCGAAAGTTACTCTGATCTTTCATGTATGTACTCATGTCATAATTCCTGTAACACTGAAGTATATATTTCTATTCTTTTGTAAAGCCCCTATTACTACAAATGTTATCTGTATTGTTATGTTCTTTAATAATGTGTTTTGTACCTTTGTAATTGTATTCTTATGTTGTAAATTTATAATTGTAATTGACACCAGTTCATCATATTATAAACTTGTAAGTTACATTTCACTGCACACGTTTCTGTTGGTCATAGTATATGGACAATATGTAAGGAGTAGGGACTGTTAGTGTTTGCACGTGTGTTAATAATTCAGCAAGGGACTGGATAACAGCA
Source organism: Schistocerca nitens (assembly GCF_023898315.1). Taxonomy (NCBI): domain Eukaryota; kingdom Metazoa; phylum Arthropoda; class Insecta; order Orthoptera; family Acrididae; genus Schistocerca; species Schistocerca nitens. The sequence continues at coordinate 250,425,647 of NC_064622.1, forward strand.
TTGCTTGTTCTAAGGACATTTAGAAAAAAACTTTGTGAGTGCACAAGTGGTGGTTATGGACTTGCTATATTATCCGCAAGACTCTTCAATGGTGATTGTGCACCTGCACAGTCACAACAGATGGCTGCTGGCTATCTCTACAAGGACTACAGTGGGTCTGCGTCTTTGCTGACTCACCAGTACCATTATTTCTCCAAGGACTGCAGTGGGTCTGCACCTCTGGTGGCCCACCAATACCGTAATCTCTACCAGGACTACAGTGGGTCTGCTCTGTGATGACCTACCCACCAATACTCTTCAAAACTTCGACTGACTCCGCTGTGGGTTTGCTCTCTTGTGGCCCATTACCTGTCAGCATGTCGAGAGTCAGCACTGTCTTTCCGTTGGAAGGACAACGATACTTCTTCAAGACTGCATGGAAATCCACTACTTCCGTGTGCATTTTCTTTTACTGCTCAGACTTTGCAAAAAAAACACTGCAATGTGATGAATGATCAAGACTGTCTTTATGGACTGTGAGAAAATTTTAGCTTTTGACCAACATTGTATCAATAAGTGTGTGCATTTGATTTCTTAGTTATTGTAATTATAAAAAATTTTTTCAAATCTGTATTGGGCACTGCCCAACCCAATTTGTAAAATTTTTTGTGGGGAGCATGGGGGCTATGTAAGTAGGCTGTTTAGGTTTTTTTATTGATAACGCCACCTCAGTATGAAAATCACCGGCTGTGCCGTGTGCAGTCTGTGGCTGCTTTGCATTGTTGTAATACTCAACCATTGTAGTGTTAGGCAGCTGGCTGTGAACAGCGCGTAGCGCTGGGCAGTTGGAGGTGAGCCGCCAGCGGTGGTGGATGTGGGGGGAGAGATGGCGGAGTTTTGTAATTTGTCATGATATCAAGGTAAATACATTGTTTGTTCTCTATTAATATCTTTCATTTGCTAACTATCCCTATCAGTAGTTAGTGCCTTCCATAGTTTGAATCTTTTATTTAGCTGGCAGTAGTGGCGCTCGCTGTATTGCAGTAGCTTGAGCAGCGAAGATTTTTGGTGAGGTAAGTGATTTTGTGTGACGTATAGTTTAATGTTAGTCAGGGCCATTCTTTTATAGGGAATTTTGAAAGTCAGATTGCGTTGCGTTAACAAAATATTGTGTGTTGAAAGTCAGATTGCGTTGCGCTAAAAAATATTGTGCGTCAGTTTAAGCACAGTCGTATGCATAAATTTGTTCTAAGGGGACGTTTCATTTTATGTGGAAGCCACTGCATACTTTTACTTCTGACTTCACAAATAAAATTCCTTTCTTGTTTTCTATGTGGTTCTTCAGCCGGAAGAACCATCGTTAGATTTTTTCACATCTTTCCAGTGCATTTGTGCGTGTTACTTGAATACACCAAACTTCGCATTTATTGCCTGTAAAGTTGTAAGAGTTGTTCTTTGACGGTTGACATGCTTTCAAAATTCACGGGCGCTGTCGCTATAATAGAATACGTTTGATTCAACCCCTCATTCTTCTGAGTACTTCTTGACTGGAAGTATTGGCTAGTGATAGACCGTATTCTGGAGATGTTAGTTATCTACGGATTCTTCCGTTGATCACCAGCTACCGTCCAAGCAGTCTGCTAAATATGCTTATTTCTAATTATCATTGATGCAATAATTGCTTTTAGGGTAAAAAATAAGCTTTTTTGTGATGAAATGTCCATTTCAAGCTGTTTAGCCATTCTGTTCCTCATAGAACACTGAAAATATCTGTGTGTGGACGCTTAACAGACATGATTAAATATGACATGACATTAGTCCTACGATTTCTCGATCGTTTCGAGCTGTTCCAGTTAGCCATTGGAATTATGGCATTGTTATATTATTGGTAATGCAACACTTGTAGTTCACGACTGTGCTTTTCATAGTGGATATTGATGTCTTTTATACCGTATACTCGATGTAGAATTGTGACACTACGATCTGAAGAACATTAAAAATTCTCATAATTTGGAATGGAGTGCAATTGCAATTACCTATCAACAACTATTACGACGTCGCGACCAAATTCCAAAGTTTCACGGTGATGCGCGATATATGAAACCGTGTTTTTTTTTCATAATATTCGAGTATTTGAAAGTTATCGAAAGACGATTGTTTCAATACATTCATAGTTCATTTCCTTCCATGTATATGTGATGCGTTCGGCTTGTATATGCGATTGCTCCTGGGTGGTACACAGGTATGGACTTGAGTTCTTCCTGCCACCAGATGGTACCGCAGATCCACGCTAGGTGGCAGCACTTACCGCAGGCAGAACGCTTAACCGTTGTCTGCCGGCTTCCAGTTGTCAAACGTCACACTTTTCCTCATCCAGGTTGCCTTGCAAAGTGCATGTCAGTCTCATAGGTTCAACTACTAGGTAGTTTTGGAGAAATTTTGTTTAATAAAATTGAACTGCCGTGCAACTTGGTGCAAACGATTGATCGTTAAAACTACACGCACTGAATGATTCGTGAGGTGTCAGCAAGTACAGGGTGAGCGAGAAGTCCATCTCAATCCATAAGTACTGCCTTTCCTGGTGAATGCTTGTTAAATCTTTCCTGGATAGTCCCACAATCTGGGGTAGTACTGAATGCTACCTGATTTGATTTATTTTAGCGCAAATATGCACTCACGTTTTAAGTGTTCAGTATATCTGTATGTTCCCCATCATGCTGCAAACGCATTTCCATGCGCCTCCATGTTCTTCTTGACATATTTTTACCATGTCCGCTGCTTCACCGCGAAATGCACCCACAACTGCATTGATCAGTTCTTCATTTCTAGCGCAGTGACGTGCAGATGCATCCGCCTTAATGACTCCACTTAGCGAGCAGTCAGGTGTTCGGCCCCCGGTATCTGAGTGGAGCCGGCACGGTAGCTCAGCGTGTTCGGTCAGAGGGTTTAGCTAACCTCTGTAATAAAAAAACTGAGTGAACGGATCAACGAACAACCTGAACGAGCGTCATCAGACGTCCGCCACGAACAAACTCAACGACAACATAGAACAAAATCAGATAAAAAAAATTGGTCAACGTGACAGAATGTCAATCCTAAGGGCCCGTGTTCGATTCCTGGCTGGGTCGGAGATTTTCTACGCTCAGGGACCGGGCGTTGTGTTGTCATAATCACCATCATCATTTCATCCCCATCGACGCGCAAGTCGCCGAAGTGGCGTCAAATCGAAAGACTTGCACCCGGCGGACGGTCTACCCGACGGGAGACCCTAGTCATACGACATTTACATTTTGGTGTTGTTGATGTACTACGACCAATCCACCGTCTAGGGAAGTGTTCATTTAGGAACTTGCGCACTGAAAGAGCTCATTAAAGACGTGTCCGTCTTAAGCGTACTGTGAGGCCGTTTTCTCAAGCTGAAGCATTAATCATGTTTGTGATATGTGTAAATAATTTCTACCATCCACAATCCCTTCAGAAAGGTACAGTCCAAAATGACGTGATGCCATTGCTGCCCATATTACGTGAGACTGGTTCTTGTTTAACTCGATTTTATAATGAGTATTCTCTTTGGCCCTAATGACAATATTTCTATCACGTGAGCTGCAATAGATACCACCTTCATCTGAAGACATGACCTTGGCACGGTTTGCTGCACTGGGAAATTGAGTCAACAAAGTACGGCTATATCCGATAACTCGTTTACGAACTTCGATTGAAAAGGTCTGACTTTAAGGTTTTTTTCAATGTTATCTTGTATTTTTGTCCTCGATGTACTGAGTTACGAAGCATGTTGACGTGTAGACTTCGTAAGTCGAAGCAGAGACACCGGCGCATGTTTCTTCTCGTCCCTTATTCCTTCTACTCCGCAGGCTGTCTTTAACATTGGATAAAGCAAAAGCTCGTCTTTCCGAATCCACAAGTATTACCTTTCGAGGTGGATCCTTATTAAATCTTTCCTGGATGATTCAATAATCTCTCTCATTTTCTGCCCTGTGTGTTGTCGTTCGTGCTCCCACACACACACCTGTCACTAAGCGCTCCTCAATAGTGAAACTATGACCGCTCACATCTGCCACGGCTACAAATTAAACTAGACATCGACAGTGATTCCAGCAGTTGATAATAATTAACATAACCAAAATGCATAATGACGTTTGATACTAAACAGGGGTTACAGGAGTAGGCGGAGGTCTTGACCACCTTGTACATAGTTACTGTATTTCATAGGTCCTAAGTAATAAATACGTTTAATGAGTGTTCGTTGACTGACAAATCGCATTGTTGACTGGGAGACTAAGACACGTAGGTTCAGCCACCCAATTGGAAAATATTTTCTTTCATTCGCATTTCGCAGTGGTACCTATCATTCGCGATGTGTGAGAGTTATGTATATATCTGTTGACTATAAGTGACTACTGATCGTGAGTCGTGCGGCGCTATCTTTGTGTAGTGTGATGGTGAGGGAACGGAGAGGGTGATGTCCAGTACAGCCATATAGCCCATGTTCCGGGCGGATCCATCAACATTGTCACATACAATCACAGAAGAAGACATTGCGGAGAGTTTTGGAATATAGTCCTGGATATTGGCGCAAAGTATGACGTTCAGGAACTTCACGCTATCTCATCTCCTCCCCTTGCCAACCAAATTGTGGTGATGAAAATTTTTTCCACTAACCAGGCTACCGTCGACTCCAGTGCCATCGTACAGGCATTCATTGGCGACCTCAGATACCTTATTTTACATTTATTATTATTCTTATTTATTTTGCATACGGCTTCTGTGCAGCTGTCCACGACCACGCTACGCTAGCCATAAGAAATGTCTCAGTGGGCTGAACCTTGTAGCATGTAGTGATATTACACTAGTGGAATTTGTCCTGAAGTACCTCCCATACTGCTGGAATTACTCCTCTGAAAACTAATACCTCTTCTTGGCAGATGAAGTTTTTCACGAAAAACAAAGGAGTAACTTCAAGAAAACGAATAAAATAAACTCTTCAGGGAATAAAAATAAATGAATATCGTCTTGAAGAATTAGTAAACGTAATCGTGCCTTGTGAAAGGCAAAAAGGAAGATAATTTTTCTTCAGAGAAAAAAGAACCAATAGCAACCTTTCTTGAAAAAGAAAAAAAAAAACATTAAAACGTCTTGAGGTTACGTTGGCTGGTTTATTTGATATTAAAGGGCCAGTCTAGCACTATGATACAGTACAGCGTGTACATAGCAGACACTGTAATTCACGGGGAATAACGTTTCTCAAGTTCTAGTGCAATTTACTTCTTCTTCCATCGTATACACTGAAAATTACGAAAATTCCATATTGTTTGGTAGTTCTCATGATAGGGCAATATTGAAGTTCTGGCATTGTTGACTTATCTATATTTTCGATCATTTAAGATGTGATGTGGATGAGCGTTGTGTACAATAGCCATCAATGTGAAGCATACAATGGCACAGAGCATTTTAATGGTGAAGATGGACACGACTGGCGAGAGCCACGCAAATACTTATCAGGAAACTCCACATCACAGCGAGGCATCTTGGAGCACCGAATGAGTTAATCTCGCAGAACGAGTCCTACAAAGAACGTTGAAAACTCTTATATTTCCTGAAATTGCTGCTCTGCGGTCAATATTTAAGTCGTCCGTGAGCTCGTTTCAATTAAGAACTAACAAATCGTTTAGTTGTCATTCAAAGCTGCTTCATTTGTTGCCAGCCACATTGCAACATAGTCTGACATAAGATTTTCATTTGTACGAGTAAATGCAAAACATTCACAAGAAACACAAGTGAAATGGTTTCTTTGGTATGAATTGATTAATGTCTCAGATTACGAGGCATCATGAAGTCCCAAACAAATGGATCCACTCTAAGGCGATGAGAAAGGGGAATTGGAACTATTCTCATCTGTAACTGAAATGATTGTACAGGGTGTTTCAAAAATGACCGGTATATTTGAAACGGCAATACAAACTAAACGAGCAGAGATAGAAATACACCGTTTGTTGCAATATGCTTGGGACAACAGTACATTTTCAGGCAGACAAACTTTCGAAATTACAGTAGTTACAATTGTCAACAACAGATGGCGCTGCGGTCTGGGAAACTCTATAGTACGATATTTTCCACATATCCATCATGCGTAGCAATAATATGGCGTAGTCTCTGAATGAAATTACCCGAAACCTTTGACAACGTGTCTGGCGGAATGGCTTCACATGCAGATGAGATGTACTGCTTCAGCTGTTCAATTGTTTCTGGATTCTGGCGGTACACCTGGTCTTTCAAGTGTCCCCACAGAAAGAAGTCACAGGGGTTCATGTCTGGCGAATAGGGAGGCCAATCCACGCCGCCTCCTGTATGTTTCGGATAGCCCAAAGCAATCACACGATCATCGAAATATTCATTCAGGAAAGTAAAGACGTCGGCCGTGCGATGTGGCTGGGCACCATCTTGCATAAACCACGAGGTGTTCGCAGTGTCGTCTAAGGCAGTTTGTACCGCCACAAATTCACGAAGAATGTCCAGATAGCGTGATGCAGTAATCGTTTCGGATCTGAAAAATGGGCCAATGATTCCTTTGGAAGAAATGGCGGCCCAGACCAGTACTTTTTGAGGATGCAGGGACGATGGGACCGCAACATGGGGCTTTTCGGTTCCCCATATGCGCCAGTTCTGTTTATTGACGAAGCCGTCCAGGTAAAAATAAGCTTCGTCAGTAAACCAAATGCTGCCCACATGCATATCGCCGTCATCAATCCTGTGCACTATATCGTTAGCGAATGTCTCTCGTGCAGCAATGGTAGCGGCGCTGAGGGGTTGCCGCGTTTGAATTTTGTATGGATAGAGGTGTAAACTCTGGCGCATGAGACGATACGTGGACGTTGGCGTCATTTGGACCGCAGCTGCAACACGGCGAACGGAAACCCGAGGCCGCTGTTGGATCGCCTGCTGCACTAGCTGCGCGTTGCCCTCTGTGGTTGCCGTACGCGGTCGCCCTACCTTTCCAGCACGTTCATCCGTCACGTTCCCAGTCCGTTGAAATTTTGCAAACAGATCCTTTATTGTATCGCTTTTCGGTCCTTTGGTTACATTAAACCTCCGTTGAAAACTTCGTCTTGTTGCAACAACACTGTGTTCTAGGCGGTGGAATTCCAACACCAGAAAAATCCTCTGTTCTAAGGAATAAACCATGTTGTCCACAGCACACTTGCACGTTGTGAACAGCACACGCTTACAGCAGAAAGACGACGTACAGAATGGCGCACCCACAGACTGCGTTGTCGTCTATATCTTTCACATGACTTGCAGCGCCATCTGTTGTTGAAAATTGTAACTACTGTAATTTCGAAAGTTTGTCCGCCTGAAAATGTACTGTTGTCCCAAGCATATTGCAACAAACGGTGTATTTCTATCGCTGCTCGTTTAGTTTTTATTGCCGTTTCAAATATACCGGTCATTTTTGAAACACCCTGTAAATGCACATTATTTTTATCACAAATGGAAATTAGTTTCGGGCTGAAAATTTATTGTTAATTAACAGCGCATCTGGTGGCGAATGAACATGTAGGTAGTTTATGTTCATACAAAAAATTATTTTGTGCAGTACTAATTGAACATTGATTTATGACGGAGACTCGAATTTTTAATAAGAAGATAACTATCAACAGAGTGCTTATGGCACTCGAGCATTGTGTCACCAAACCAGCCCCTTTAAACTTGATTTAAAAGTCAAGAAAATAATAGGCTGATGTAATTAAAACAGGATAACTCAGAGGTTTGTCGTTTTAAACAATAAAACAAGTTTAAAAGGCAATACACCAATTCTTATTGGCGAAAAGGTATATCTAGTACGACTTGCGTCCATATTGTGTCTTTATCAAAAATTATCTTATAAGCCGACACAGCATTTCATGGTACCAACAGTTTCCTCAATGGTGACCAATTCTGCAGGCAATGACCAGCTTTAAGGAAGTTTCGACGGCACTGAAGAATGAGGCAGTACTTTAATTAACAAGCCCCCCCCCCCCCCTCTCCCCTCCTCGCCCATCACAAGCGGACAGGCTAAGCCTCAATGTCCGCTTCATGTTGGTTTCTACCGTGCGCTTACCGACACTCTTCTGACGCAGCTGCTATCATCGCATGCGGTGGCCTACAGCCTAGCTATCATATCATCATTACTGTGCCACGGTTTCCATGAGACCGCCTGCCAGGGAACTGGCTGCCACCTTATGGTCCGAGATACGCACACAGCTTTCCCAAGGCCTGACGCAGCTCTCCAGTCATCGGTCCGGGATTCGTCACACGACAGTCTGCTACATCACTGCGACACCAGGCCACAACCCCAGACACCTTGCCTGGCGACCGCCAGCTATGAGTCACTAGCTGATCGCCGAGGCTATCTCTGCTGACAAGACAGGCCAGTTTGTCGCACAATAGGGTATCACATGGAAGTTCATAGGAAAAAGAGCGGATTGGTGGGGAGGATGGTAGGAGCAGATAGTTGGCTCAATAAAACGATGCCTCCGCAAGGTACTGGGCCACTGCAGCATTAGAGAGGAAGGTCTGCAAGCCGTACTTGTGAACACAGAAGCTGCACTAGATTCAAGATCCATCACACAACCTGAGGACAAAGTGCTTACCCCAGCTAATTTTTTCGTGGAAGGAAAATTTACCACACTATCCAAGGGCACTGGGCCACCAAAAACAACAGGTGGTCAGGCAATTTAAACTGCTGCAGGAAAAATCAGACGACATTTGAAAGAAGTGATGTAAAGAGTATCTACTGCTCCTTCAAATTAAGAACACTGGAAAATCAGTAAAGGTCCAGACTGGAGATATTGTACTTCACAAAGGGGATGTACTTTCCCGCCACAAGTGGATGGCAGCCAGAGTGAAAGAGCTGCGAAAGGGTCGCGGCGGACTGCCTCGATCTGTCGTACTCGTCATCCCAAATGGAGGAGATTTTACCAGGCTAGTCCAGCTGCTCGTCTTTCTGGAAGTGACCAGGGTGGGGAGGATGTGTAACATCAGCGACGTTGTACATCGGCATTCTGAGCATTTTATCTTTGTACCTTCTTTTGTATAGTATCGTTAACCGTCTCGTTGTGTTAGTTACGTAAATAAATACGCTGTTAAAATGATCGGCTTGTACTTTCTTAAATCGGTGGCGACACGCTGTGTGAGTATTGCTGAGTAAATACACATCTTGCCAGCAGGATGCCTAAACTCAAAGGACGTCGACTGCCCCTTCCGACGTGGGGACGTCGTGGTTCGACTCCAGGATGCACGCAGGACGAGGGTGTGCACCTGTGGTTGTTCAAGTTCATTGGAATAATAAAGAATTTTCAAGCTGAATGACTGTCATGCAGCTGTCACCAATGATGGATTTCTGTCTGCCACGCTAGCCGTAAGAATCCGTTACGCCTGTTGTTGTTGTTGTATTTACTGGTCCTGATGTCTACGAAGCAGCTTATGCATAAGAAATTGGACAAGTCAACTTATAAATATACCGGGTGATCAAAAAGTCAGTATAAATTTGAAAACTGAATAAATCACGGAATAGTGTAGATAGAGAGGTACAAATTGACACAGGTGCTTGGAATGACATGGGGTTTTATTAGAACCAAAAAAATACAAAAGTCAAAAAAATGCCACACAGATGGCGCTTCATCTGATCAGAAAAGCAATAATTAGCATAACAAAGTAAGACAAACCAAAGATGATGTTCTTTAGAGGAAATGCTCAATATGTCCACCATCATTCCTCAACAATAGCTGTAGTCGAGGAATAATGTTGTGAACAGCACTGTAAAGCATGTCCGGAGTTATGGTGAGGCATTGGCGTCGGATTTTGTCTTTCAGTATCCCTAGAGATGTCGGTCGATCACGATACACTTGCGACTTCAGGTAACCCCAAAGCCAATAATCGCACGGACTGAGGTTTGGGGACCTGGGAGGCCAAGCATGTCGAAAGTGGCGGCTGAGCACACGATCATCACCGAACGACAGGCGCAAGAGATCTTTCACGCGTCTAGCAATACGGTTTTTTTTTTGTTCTAATGAAACCCCATGTCATTCCAAGCATGTGTATCAAGTTTTACCTCTCTATCTACATTCCGTGGTTTATTCAGTTTTCAAATTTATAGTGACTTTTTGATCACCCGGTACATTTCTAGGCATACGTATTTAAGGCTACAATCAAACACTTATACACTCCTGGAAATGGAAAAAAGAACACATTGACACCGATGTGTCAGACCCACCATACTTGCTCCGGACACTGCGAGAGGGCTGTACAAGCAATGATCACACGCACGGCACAGCGGACACACCAGGAACCGCGGTGTTGGCCGTCGAATGGCGCTAGCTGCGCAGCATTTGTGCACCGCCGCCGTCAGTGTCAGCCAGTTTGCCGTGGCATATGGAGCTCCATCGCAGTCTTTAACACTGGTATCATGCCGCGACAGCGTGGACGTGAACCGTATGTGCAGTTGACGGACTTTGAGCGAGGGCGTATAGTGGGCATGCGGGAGGCCGGGTGGACGTACCGCCGAATTGCTCAACGCGTGGGGCGTGAGGTCTCCACAGTACATTGATGTTGTCGCCAGTGGTCGGCGGAAGGTGCACGTGCCCGTCGACCTGGGACCGGACCGCAGCGACGCACGGATGCACGCCAAGACCGTAGGATCCTACGCAGTGCCGTAGGGGACCGCACCGCCACATCCCAGCAAATTATGGACACTGTTGGTCCTGGGGTATCGGCGAGGACCATTCGCAACCGTCTCCATGAAGCTGGGCTACGGTCCCGCACACCGTTAGGCCGTCTTCCGCTCACGCCTCAACATCGTGCAGCCCGCCTCCAGTGGTGTCGCGACAGGCGTGAATGGAGGGACGAATGGAGACGTGTCGTCTTCAGCGATGAGAGTCGCTTCTGCCTTGGTGCCAATGATGGTCGTATGCGTGTTTGGCGCCGTGCAGGTGAGCGCCACAATCAGGACTGCATACGACCGAGGCACACAGGGCCAACACCCGGCATCATGGTGTGGGGAGCGATCTCCTACACTGGCCGTACACCACTGGTGATCGTCGAGGGGACACTGAATAGTGTACGGTACATCCAAACCGTCATCGAACCCATCGTTCTACCATTCCTAGACCGGCAAGGGAACTTGCTGTTCCAACAGGACAATGCACGTCCGCATGTATCCCGTGCCACCCAACGTGCTCTAGAAGGTGTAAGTCAACTACCCTGGCCAGCAAGATCTCCGGATCTGTCCCCCATTGAGCATGTTTGGGACTGGATGAAGCGTCGTCTCACGCGGTCTGCGCGTCCAGCACGAACGCTGGTCCAACTGAGGCGCCAGGTGGAAATGGCATGGCAAGCCGTTCCACAGGACTACATCCAGCATCTCTACGATCGTCTCCATGGGAGAATAGCAGCGTGCATTGCTGCGAAAGGTGGATATACACTGTACTAGTGCCGACATTGTGCATGCTCTGTTGTCTGTGTCTATGTGCCTGTGGTTCTGTCAGTGTGATCATGTGATGTATCTGACCCCAGGAATGTGTCAATAAAGTTTCCCCTTCCTGGGACAATGAATTCACGGTGTTCTTATTTCAATTTCCAGGAGTGTACATACATAAGTATTTGTATGACACTCTTCATGAATTTAAATATTCTTCGATAGAGTAAGAGCGGTGATGCTGTAAATAGGACTTTAGAGATTTTCCAAAGGTACTGACCTCTGTAATAGCTTTCATGTTTTCAGGAAGTTTGTTATAAAGCTTAACTCTCAATGAAACGTACCTTTTTGTCTCAGAACTGTGCTGATTTGAGTTATATGTAAGTTTCTGTTTTGTCTGGTAAAGTGATCATGTACATCACATTTTTTTGCAGTCTGCAGTTCCTACCTGTTACATTTCTTTTAAAGAGTAAAAGGGTTTCCTTAACGTGTACAGATGGTAATGTAGGAATACCAGATTTCTTAAACAGAGTTTTACAAGAGTCTCTAGGCTTGCACCCAAACAACATTATAATGGCCTTTTTTGTAGTTTAAAAATGCTGTTAGCTGTTTTAGAGTTTCCTCAGAAGGTGATCCATATCTGAGACGCAAATGAAAGTAGGCATGATAGGCATTCATTACTGTTTTCTCACTACAGCATGATTTTAATGAGCAAAGATGCTAACATGTTCTGCCGAGTTCTCCATTGAGATATTCTTTTTTCGTATTTCATCCTACATGGCTCTGCAGCCAAAGTCCTAAGAATTTGGTTTCAGTACTTTTACCAACTAGCGTCATTGATGGGATAAACATGTCCGTGTTAGGAGCATTGTGGAATTCTAGTTCAGTGTTTTTTTTTTTTTACTGTTTATTACAAACTGATTATACTGTGCCCAGCTGCTAAGTTGTTTCGTGACTGCGTTTACTGCCTGCTGTAACTGTTCATTGCTGTCTCCTTTTAGTAGAATTGTGGTTTCATCTGCAAATGTGATTGTTTTATGTGCATCAACATTTAAGTTTAGATCGTTTATGTACAGAAGGAACAGAAGGGGTCCCATTACTGGTCCTTGGGGTACACCACATTTAATTTGTTTGTAGTCAGATAAGTGTTCAGACAGAGTTTTTAGTTCAATATTTATGTGCTTGATGCACACTGTCTGCTTACGATTAGACAGGAAGCAACTAATTCATTTGTTGGACAGCTTTCAAGCCTTGATAGCAGAATTTTATGATCCATCATGTCAAAAGCTTTTGACAAGTCAATAAATACTCCTATTGATTCCTGTTTTTTGTCCATCAGGTTTAGGATGGAACTGATGCAATCGTATATAGCAGTTGTCGTTGACCTCTTATTTCTGACTCCATGTTATTACATAGGATTCTGTTTTTATTTATAAATTTCATAAGTTTGTCATACATAACTTTTTCTAATACTTTAGACATGCAGGAGGAAATTGTGATGGGTCTGTATTTATTTACATTATCGTTCTCACCTTTTTTATATGCAGGAATAACTTTTGATGTTATCATTAAATCAGGTAAATTGCCTGCCTGAAGTGAGCAGTCACATAAATGTGTGAGTATTTCAATTAGGTTGGATGCACTGTTCTTTAATATTGTTCCAGGTATACCACCATTGCCTGCAGAGTTAGAATTTTTTAGTCTTTTCATTGCTTTAGCTACTTCATCTTGTGAAACAGAACATGTACACTGATCGTCTAAATGCACTTATTTTATATTCATTTGCCTGGGCGCTCTTAAAGTTTAATTGTAACATATTATCAGCAAAACCAGTGAAATAATTGTTAAATGTGTTGGGTACTTCTAAAGGGACTGTTACTTTTTTATTTTTTTGTGATAGTGTTGTAGGCGACTTGTCTACAACAAATAATTGCATAGCCGTCCGGTATAATGAGTTAACGAAAAAATATTTATTCGTGAAAACTCACAATGAGAGGAAACGAAACAAAAAAAAAAAAAACAACAGAGAAGTAACAAAAACTAGGAGATTCTACAGTCTTACGGCAAAGATAAAAAAACAACACATTACCAGAAAAAAAACTCTCGCACACTTTTGATATCACTTTGCACCAGACATGAAAAATATCACTGCCACACGCCCCCCCCCCCCCCCCCCCTTAAAGTGCGGAGCCCCAGGGATATCTTGATACTTGAATTTTATTCGACGTCCAGCTCTGGTGTGCGTCGGGTGTCTCGGGGGAGGTGACGTTGTTGTTTGTGGTGGTGATTCACCTGTCTCGGACGATGTACTGAGCGGTGTTTCGGTACGCTCTGCGTCCATCACGTGTTGATGCACGGGCGTGGTGTCAGAGGTCGGAGAGGGTAAAACCCATGCTGGCTTGACACGTTCAGTCGATACCTTTGTCGGAACACCATTGTACATTATGCCCACGGTTTGCTTATATCTACTCAGCACCTGAAATGGGCCCGTATATGGTGGTTGTAAAGGCGATTTGACTGAATCTGTTCGCAACATTACGTGAGAGCAATTGTACAAGTCTTTGTGTACAAACACCTTACGGTTGCCATGGCGAGAAGGTGGCGGGCAACGTATATTTGTGCAGTGACGTTTTAGCTGCTGTACCCAGTGTGTGAGGTCCTCTGATCCAGGTAGTGAGGTTGGTACTAAATAATCTGCAGGAATCCGTAGCGGCTTGCCGTAAACCATCGCGGCAACTGATGCACCAATATCGGGTTTGTGAGCTGTCCGCAGGCCTAACAACACTAATGGTAATGCTTCCGTCCATCTCTCTTGATGACACATCAATGCTGCTTTGAGTGTTCTGTGCCATCGTTCGACCATACCATTACTGGCAGGGTGATAGGCAGTCGTGTGGTGGCGTTGGAAACCGCACATTTTGGATAGCTCGAGGAACAATGTAGATTCGAACTGACGTCCTTGATCAGTTGTGACATGAAGGGGGCATCCAAAACAGGCAACCCACGTACACAGAAACGTTTTAGCAGTAGTTTCGGCTGAAATATCGACTATTGGAGTGGCTTCTGCCCATGGCCGTAAACAAATATCTGTAACCCTCTGACTGTGGGAGAGGTCTGACCAGGTCCACGTGAACGTGTGCGAATCTAGCAGAGCTACCTTGAAAATCTCCAATATCAACACGCACATGTCGTCCTACTTTACTTTGTTGACAGAGAATGCAGGAACGTACCCAAAGGCGCGCGTCTCTTTTCATAGAAGGCCACACATAGCGGTCTGTCAGCAGCTTGATTGTAGCGTTGGCTCCTGGGTGCGATAGTGTATGGACACTGTCGAATGCCGTCTTGCGCAATATTTCTGAAATGAATGGTCTTGGTCTGCCTTGAGAAAAGTCGCACCACAGCATCCGCTTGAGAAAAGTCGCACCACAGCATCCGCTTGGAGTTAGGCACCAGAATTTGCTCGAACTTCAGACCTGTAGACGGGACGTTTAACAGCTGTCGTAGCTCTGCATCCTTGGTCTGTTCCACTGCAAGTTTATCATAGTCTACAATTTCTGAAATCCCGCAAATACGTGAAAAATATCACTGCCACAGTGTCATAGTTTTGCAAGATTGTATGTATTCTCCATATTTTTTTTATAACACTCCACATAGCCTTTGATTTATTAGCTGAATTATAAATATACTTATCATTATGCATTATTGGTGCTGCTTTTAATACTTTTCTTAATATTTTGGAGTAATTTTTATAGTATGCAAATACTACATATGAGGAATTTTTTGAGTTACATATTTCATTTCGTTGTAGTATTTTTTTTTAAAGTATGCATATGCTATAGATGAGGAATTTTTTGATTTATATATTTCATCATGAAGTAGTCTTTTCTTCTGGAATAGCACCCTTATTCCCCTTGTGATCCAGCTGTTTGTTCTAGATTTCCCACGTATGGTTAATGTTTTCAGTGGGAATGCAATTTCGAAGAAATGGGTTAATGTATCAATGGAAGTGTTCATTTTTCATTATATCATTCATTTTGTATACTTCTGACCATTTTTCTTTCTGTAATAAGTTTTAGAAGTAGTTTACATTATCCTCATTATAACTTCTACATGAAGTTCTGAAAGACATGTTGTTAATAATACTGCCTCTTACTTGTACACTTAATATTTGAGCAAGATGGTCACTAAAACCGGCATTGAAAATTTTTAGTGGTGTGTTGTGTAAACTCTTCTTGACTAGAAACTGATCTATAGCCGTTTGGTAAGTTTCTGTTACTCGAATAGCGGCTTTTACTTCAGCTTTTAAACTATAGGATGTTGCAAGGTTCAAAAGGGTCCCTCCATTTCCACTACTTGTGAGGAAAACAATACTGAAGTCACCACAGATTATCAACTAACAATTCATTTTATTTACTTTATTTAGAAATGACTATTTTGTTCCTGAAAAGTTCAAAATTTCTAGACGGTGATCGGTAAACTGTAACAATAACCAGGTTGAAATGAGTAATTATTATAGCTGCAATTTCGTAATACTTCTCGAAATTTGTCCTAGTTAAGTCAGGTAGGGTAATAAAATCTACATTATCCTTTGTGTAGATTGTTACTCCACGCTTGCTGTTTTACCTGCAGTAGTAAGAAACCTAAACGAATTTGTTTATTTTCATATTCTGGATTGATTCTGGGTTAAGGCAGTGCTCATAAATGAATAACACAGAGATATATTTAAGTTCATCTGTTAACAGTACGTTAATTTCATCGATGTTATTGCTCAGGGATTGCACATTAAGGTGATAAATTTTTAGATCGGATGTATTGATGATTTGATAATTGGGAATTATATTTACAGCATCACATACCTTTAGTTTAAATTAAGATCGTCAGTAATATTGTACTTTAGTTCTTCTTTCTTGTTCATTTTGTTTTCCTCGCTGTTGTTGGGAGGATGTACAGGAAACTGATAGATTGTTCTATTCCTTAGAAGTCTTTCTTTAATTATTTCACCAACATGGTCACAAACAAACCTTTTCCCTTCGTAGTTAAAATGCATTCCATGCTTCGTGTGCAGATTGCGATGCAGCTTGTTTATATCCAGTACACCGCACTTAGCGTATTGTGAACATAGTTTCCTTATTTTAATGCTTGTTTTCCGAATTTCTTTGTTTACAGAAGAACTATAAATTAGATCGTGCCTATGAGGTAGTGTGCAAAATACTGTGTTTCTGTATTTATTAGGTTGTAAAAAAATATCCAAAGTTTTCACGCAGACTTCTGCTTCATTTTTTGACATATCGTTTGAAGCCTTTATATGGACGATAAAGTCATTTTCCTGCATTAAATTCGTCTGAGAGTTAGTGTCTACAACATTTTTACATCCCGCCCTGGTTTCACTACACTAGTCATTGCTACGTCGCTGTTTTTCTCACGGAACATGCTGGATAGATTTCTACTATGACTGTCTGTTACTAATAGTACATTACTCTTTTTCCCTGATTGTCTGTGTTTGCTGTTGACATTTTTTTGCGAAAGCGTTATTCACTTTCAGCTCCCTGATTTTCGTAATTCGTATTCACGCATGAAGTCCTCGTGTCATACTGCCCCATCATGTGTGAATAACTGACAACCGCTAATCTGATAATGAATTCTGTGTTCTACAAGCACTGATCATTCGCATACGGCTAGTAAAACAGACTATCAGTAAGCAACGGCAATCATTTTACTGTGATATTGGTGGAATGTTGCCTTTTTTCTTTGTGATAATACATATGTCAAATGATGTGTATGTCATTGGATTCATTTAGTATATATTTTAAATTCACTGTAGTAAGACTGTAGCAAAAAAATTAACAAACTTCAGACTCTCTGATGAGAAAATGTGCCTTCCGACACCGACACAGAAAAAATAAAACGGTTGTGGTTATGGTTTGAAGGTCGTCGGTGCGGTCAATTTTCCGCAGTGTCATCAGTGCGGTAAGCGGTCAGACAGTTTCGTGATGTAATTCGATGCGGCTCGGCTGCAGCCTTGGCCTCTTGATGCTCAAGGTTAGCCTAAGTGGGTCCAAGGTCATATAATGTCACTCTTCGTTGAAGGATGTGCAGAATTTCAGAAAGTATATGACGGTTGTTACCTCTTCCCACAAAATAATGATACTTTCAACTGTAACACTTTTCTGAGGTCTGGAGCCTTCTTATATGGAGATCCTAAAGCTCTGCTTTCCATCACTGTGTCGAATGGAAAGTACATGAAAAAAGTACGATAAAGAAACGTGTTTTCCCAGTAGAACACTGTGGAAACCCACTATGTACGAAACCGTAATATCTAATTGCTTAACATTATTATTTTGTAATCAAACTTTTAATGTGTTAAGTTTCTAAATACATTAAAATGTGATAGCCATTGTGATATCAGTGGATAAATTGGAGAACTCAGGAATTTACTTACTGACCAGTCTTAAATATGGCTGGACAAGTCGAAGAAAGAAAGGGGCATAACGGGGTGGTTAGCATCCTAGGCTCCTGTTCTTAAGGTTCCAGTCTGAGGTAGGCAACTGAGGAGGAAAACAGAGCGCAGCGTGTCTGCCAGGACACCACGTGAGAAGCATGAGGCTAACCTTTATTCTGAAACAGACCCACCTATTTCTCTTCATTAAGACATGACCGGCGTCGGAAACCATATTTATTGGGCTGCAAATTACAGTTCTACTACTAGTAGTACCTTTTCGATCAAGTATTCATTGTTAAAAAAATACAAAATAGTGAAGGACCAGGGAGATCACTGAAGACCCACCCCAGCGACAGTGGAGACTAAATCTGAGGAACGACGAAAGGAGTCCCGCGAGTCACATGACCAGTTATAGTCTCCACTGGGCCACAGTATCTGAAATGTCAAACCAGTTTGTAATAAAGTGACTTCGATGGAAGATATTCTTAATAAAATCAAATAAATGTTCACGTAGTACATGAACTTATACAACATTTTCCCCCGTCTTTTGACTATTTCCTTTGGCTAATTTTAAGTACTTTGGAGACGTGTGCGCCGATGCGCTATGGTTAATTCAAATGGTTCAAATGGCTCTGAGCACTATGGGACTCAACTGCTGTGGTTATCAGTCCCCTAGAACTTAGAACTACTTAAACCTAACTAACCTAAGGACATCACACACATCCATGCCCGAGGCAGGATTCGAACCTGCGACCGTAGCAGTCCCACGGTTCCGGACTGCGCGCCTAGAACCGCGAGACCACCGCGGCCGGCTCTATGGTTAATTATTGACACACAACAAGTTTCTTGGTATTTGTACCGGTTGTTTCATTTTTCCTAACAAAGGCTTCTGCCGCTAGCTATCCTGTTTTGGCCATAATGAAATCACTCTTTAAACCTGGGAACAACGGATAAGGTTTACAGTCTCCTCTTTAACCCCAGTCAGTAGTGACTCTCTCTCACTGGTTGTCTGTGTGTGTGAGTGTGTAAGTGAGTTACCGATCAATGTGAGGAGAATCTCACTTACAGAGGGTAAAATACACATTAAACATGAACTATAACCCACTAAAAGTAGAGAGCATCTGTTACTTATATATTGTTTATACAGACAATAGCAATCATGTAGCGAAGTATTAGTTGCATTGTGCATCGGTACAGGGAATGAAAGTGGACTGGGATTTACGCATATCCTAACTAAAGATTCTCTCATAAAGGTACAACAGAGTACAGGTGGAAATTCAGGTAGTTTTCTTTGAAAAAGCAAAATCCTTCCTAACTCTAACCTTAAAGAAAATCTCTCGTATCGACTAGATAATAACAAAGAAACAGATGCGGAATCTTCCATCATTGCAGCAAGTCTTTTGATAATGGTGACAGTATTTGGAGGAAAAGGTAATAAAAATTAGAGGTGATATCTCGTCGAGGATGAGGTCAACATAGACGGAGCACGAGGTTGGGTTTGAACAAGGACTAGAGTGGAGATAGGCCGTGTCCCTTTTAAACGAAACATACCGGCGTTCACTTTGAATGATTTTGAACGGCTGAATCAGAATTTGAGCCGAACTCGTCAAATGCAAGTTTAGAGCCTTTTACTTTGCACTAACTAGGTTGAAACCAACTAAGTACAGCAATGGCACAGACGCGGTTGACAGTACAAAGCCTTGTTTTATTCAGCTCTCCGCGCATAACTGCGACAATCAGCATTCATTTCAGCCTGCTTACTGTGGTCACGTCTCCTTACAGGTCAGGAACTAACAGCCAAACTAGAGCTAAAATTACGGAATGTGTGTAAATGACAAAGATACTGGAACATCACAACAGGTCGTAGAGTGTATGGCATGTTTCAGGACATGAAACCAAGGATGCTTATAAGCCGTGTAAATCCATCTAACGACATGATTCATTGCGTGACAGGCCATGGATCGTACCCAGCATATTTACAAAGAATAAAGGAACATCCGACAAGTTTGAGTGCTTGTGACGAAATTGGTACACCACACCATATCATACTAGAGCGCCCCACCAACCAAGATTTACGGACGCAAATAACAGGCATTACTACACCAACTGACGGTATTAGAGACGAAGACAACTGGCACTGATGAGAGACGTAGCAAATAAAGTATATGGGGGGATGGGGACTTATAAAATATTTAGAAAATGAAGGCAGAGCAAGAGAAGGCCTCATTATAAGAGATAATGCTGCGTCTAGTATCAAGCGGCATGTTTGTTTTGGCTGATACGAGACAGTCATTTTTTAAAACAAGTAATGACACTGTTCGATTGTCCCTTTTAATGGTTCAGGATGGTTTAAACGTGGTATAAATAGACAGTACCCGCTTACCTGAGTAACAGATCAGATGTTGTGCCAGTTTGGATGACTAGCAGAGGCACTTGTGTGCTCTGTGGGCAGTTGGGTGTAAGATTACGCTGTCATATGTCAACTGTCTGATTTGATTATGCACTAGTTTTGTGTCGAGGTTCCAGTTAGCGCAAGGTTTTTGGAAAATAGTTAGCCAAGTTTAATTAAATCTGGGTTTGATGATGGATAATATATTATGAAACTTTCTGTAATCTTATTTAGAGCTGTTAATTGCTGCGGCCTAAAGAGATGGTTTGTGGCCTGATGGAATTCAGCCACAGAATGTTGTTATGATAAGACGTCATTAGATGGAGAATCATCTAGGATTGATGGCTCATTTATGAATGGGCTTGACTCGAATTCAGTTCCATAGTAAAAGAATACTTTAAGGAAGTTAAATTTTTCTCGTGGTTCTGTTTGTTGGTAAAAAGAGCCATAAGCACATATTGTTTATCGGTGTCCATTCTGTTGGGATTACGGAACACAACAGCGACGAGATAGTTTTGGTTTGCTCCAGCAGAGAACGAAATCAATACAAAACTGAACAGCCAAAGAGTGTAACAGGAGGACCATTAATTTAAGTAGGAACAGCGTCATTATACTCTTAAAGGAATCAGGTGTCAAGAGGCCCAATCTACAACGAAATTAGTGGGATTTTGTTCAGATAGACGCCAACGCCTGAAAAGGATGAGCTTAATTTTGGAGGTTAGATACAGACATGAAGTGGCAGCGGCACTAGCTTCTCTGTTTTTGAATTGGTTAGATGAGCACCAGTATCGCAGGCCCTCATTCAAAGTGTCTTGTATAGTGGACAATATTTCTTAATATTGCCTCATGTGTTATACAAAAGACACAAAGGAAAAATAAAATTAATTTCTTCCTTATTGTTATTCTCCATTACCTGATGGCGTGCGGTACTGAAAAGCCCATAATACCGCTTATTATCTAATTCGTCCAGCCCTGTTGTAACTTCCTGGATTTAAGAGAACCAGCATATCAGATCAAAGGGTTTAGTTATGTGGACCAAGGCAAGAATAGTAAACAGAAAGCGAACCTGATAGATGAAAAGCATGTACAGAGAGAAGAGGTTCAAAACTTAACGATTGCCTTCTATGTGCTACTGTGTGACATTTTTGGAGATACTGCCCACAGTATAACAGGTTAGGTACTAGCAGTTGACGGTGTTCTAAGGATGCAGCGAAAGGTGTCAATTCGATCACTGCCCTCCCTCCCCTTCTCTCGTTCTCTCGGAGGAATTTAAGCGAGATTCGAGCATCTGCGACATAGGATACCATTTATACGCTGTGAAATTAGTAATGTATGGATATGTATTCTGCTTGACACCGATAGCTCAGTGGCAGTCGTGAGTAGCAAGTGGTTTCGGATCCACCACGCAGTGTGTAGGAGGCCGAAGTTGAGTAGGGATGGCATCCCTACAGGAAAGCCAATTCTAGAGTGTTGCACATATTAGGGTAGATATAATTTGAGAATCCGGGTATTCGCCAGAAAAAATCAAGCTAAGAGTAGTGGAGGAGCTACCCACAGAACTGTTTCTGTGATCTGATTTAATCCGAAAGACGGAATTGATCCTGATTTGGTCCCAAAATCACTTCACCTTATAGTTTTGCAGCAAAAGGGCATTGTCGATTTGCCTTCATTTCGTATTGTCGGTAGCGACTGTACAGCGGCGGGAAGAGGGAACTGACGCAGTACGATTAGATAATCTATTCCAGGTCGAGAGAGGACAAGTGCAGCAACTAAACAGTGGGTATGTGACCGGTGAGAGCTATGATGGTACCAGCAGAATGAGTGGCAACAAGAACAGGCGACGAGACCTAGTGCGGTGTATCCGTTATGTTCCATTGGTTGTGCCTACTGGCACTGCAGAAGACGGCACTCGCTCTCCTGTGATCCTGTCTCAGGGATGACGCCCGGTGGTTTCGGTGTTGCTTGAGGATGATATGTGTTTCCTAGAAACCTTGTGCTAGAGATTTGGCATGCTGTCTCTAACTCGCTTAGAAGTAAGTAATATTATCATAGGCCATGGATGTAGAATTCCGCAATAGGGGATTCCTGAAAAATATATCTTGCTTGTTCCTAATGTTTTCCACTCGTTTGTGATTGTCAACTTCCACTAAGCCATCTGCTGCGATGGTTGCGTAAATGATTAGGAAATACAGTATCATGGTTTAAAGGCATTGACTGCTCTTCCTTTTTGTTTAATATTTTATAATTTTTTATTCCGTTTAGATTAAATTTTATCTTTTATTGAAAATTTGAATGTTAATCAAACTTGTGTGCAACTTGCTGTGTGAAAATACGACCTGTGTTATTCCAAGTTATAGGTGTAAGAAATCATCGTCCTTCAACAATATTAGCGATACAACCGTATCTCAGAGTACGAAATGTATTTCCATGTCATAATTATCTGTGAAAATTTTGATATTGATGAGAAAAGAAAGAGCCAGTCTTTCTTCTTGTTGTTCAAGCCTCGCTACTTAAGTTTATATCTTTTATTGTATGATGAATTTGATAGTCATATATTAAGATGTCTAAGTCATTTACTATTTTATTTTAATAGCCGGATGTATAACCTTGTACGCCTGTAATAGTGTAATCTTCCATATATTTTTTCGCCTTTTAAATTAATTGGAAGAAGTCAATTTGGGGCCGCAAAAGCAAGCAGCCATACTCACATACCAGCATTCAGAAATTGAAACTGCAGTCTATGTTGTCAAAAAGAAGCCGGATGTAATTATTATTATTGAGTGAACTATTTCTTTGTAATTAACACTCAACAATAACACGGTTTTGTGTCAACAAGTTTATTGCTTTCCAACGATGATTTCTGGGCCTGTAATAAAATTTGTATGACTAATGAAACACTCTCTTGCAGAAATATTTTGTCCCACAAGCAAGTGTAATGTTTACGGCCTTCCTCTAATTTTCACAAGTTGTCTTTTCTCTTTTTGCTGGAAATTTAATGTTTCCTTCCTTGACCAACATTTTATCTTCTTATTTAAATTTAGAATCACAAAAGATACGCTCTCTAGGACGGAGGCAAGACTGCACTGTCGACCATCTTCTAAACATTTATAAATATTCTGTGTAGGTGATTTTATGGTCATTGAATTATTAGATTTTGCTTTTCTGTTGCAGGTACTCAGTGAAAATTGCTAATGTACTGAGAGAAAAACTATCTGAAGCGGAAGAAAACTGAGATGTACTGAAAGAAACAACGTCAACTGGAAGAATCATGAGAAATTCATGGAGGAATAACTAAGATAAAGTTATCTAAAATTAAATGTTAATAACCTCTATAACAACATAATGTATAAGGTAAAGACAACATTGCTTACTTTCCTTTGCCTATCCATATCAAAATTGTCGGCAGTCGAATTAAGTGTTCACGGCCAAATTTATTGAAAATTTGGTTATTTTCAGTTTTTGGTAGTTATTTGTAAATATGAAGTTAAGTAGTACAAGATGGGTGACTTTGTGTTGCATGTGTACAGTGTGACCCATTGTTGTTACATTCTTTCAACAAATTAATATCATCCATCTGGAAAGTTAATGTTCAGCATTATTCCATTATTCTTATTTGTGCTTATTTGTCTGCTGTTTTTAAGCTAACATGTGTTTAATTTTATCAATATAATTTCAGCCATTGTTGTATTATGGCAAAGATAAAAAAATGCATAAAAACTGAATCTGAAGCACATCATGATGTAGAACCATATGCCAAAGCGATTTCGCCGATACCCCTATCGAAAATATCGACGCTTCAGAACACGAAATGATGTTGCAGACTGAAAGTGAAGAAACCATTCTACCAAGTAGTCCTAACCGAGACCCACTTATGGCATTATATCTAACTTTAGAGGCAATGATCAAAACGAATTTTGAACACTTATCATTACAACAAAATGAAATATTTACAAAGGTGACAAATTTGTCATCGCAACAGGAAGCCTTAACAGCCGAAATTTCGGAATTAAATACTGCGTACCAGGGGATTCTTGACTCCAAATGAAATTTAACTGCCGAGAAAACTCAAATAAAAGTACCTGTTAATATGCTAAGTGCAAAAGTAGGTCATTTTAATGCCGAACCAGAGAATGAGATAAATGAGTTTGACGAGCAGAGGGAAAGTTTCTCAAAGGATGTTCAGAAAAGAATTTCAAATAAGGACACCCGGATTAATGAAAAATTAGAATTACCACTTGTTATACAAGTCTGTTACTGAAGTGTTACCTTAGAAAGGCACTGCAGCAGGATCAGTTGAAACATAATTAAGTCAAACCAAAACTACTTTAAGTAAAGATCTGCCTAAATGGTGTGTCAATGTAATGTCTCAGATTAGTGGTATGCATCGCTGTCAAACAAATAAAATAATATATGTAGCCCTCTATCACTAGAGTAAGTGGTGATTATAATATTCCAGCACCATATGGCAGAATGTGTACAGATGAAACAGATCATGATGATCTGTCACCTAGCTGCATATCATAATGAGTGGGGGCAGCTTCTTCTGTAGCATCCGTTTTGTCAGATGGAAGTCTATTGAAACATGACAGTTCCAGGTGTGCACACCTGATAAGTAAAATATTCATTCTGTGATGTTCATTAACTCTTTCAAGGGAGTGTTGTTGTGATCTTGGCTAGATTAAAAAAAAAAATACATGTCACTATCATTTTATCCCTGGGGAAGCCAGCATTTGGCAACTGAAACGGCTGACTACTAAATATATGAACAATTTGAGAAAGCCCTCTGGTCACTGGTCAAACTGCATACGATTCCCAATGAAATACGTACATAATTATCCCATAAATATTTTGCCTGTGTTTTATTTAACCAAAATATTGAGCTCTATGAGGGTGACATTGACACACTTGTCTGTAAGAAATATGTACCACCAGTACTTCGTTTTAAGAATGATTTTGCATTAGTGGGTCTGTACTGAAACTGTAAGACACTGGTAAACAAATGTGGTGCTAGCGAGTGTGGAAAATGAAAACCGGACTAGAAATTTATTCCACTCGTGGTGCCATGTCCAAGGTTAAATCCTCATTCGTATGAGGTGGGGCAGTTTTATGGTCACTAGTGCCCGCCGAGTGATTCTGATGGATGTGAAATGAACACTATGGACACTATGCTCCATTGTGTAGCAGCCGACAATCCTGTCTACCTTCAGGATATTCGACGTGGTATACTGTACACTCTGTCATTATTGATTTAAACTGTACAGTAAATACAAATGAAACCTTTCTGATGATGACAAATTCTGAGCTGTTGACATAAAGTCTGAAAGATATTGACCTTAACAGCTGATTCAAAGCGATAATTGACTGTTTGAAGCGCATTATGCTTAACAGGAAGCAATGATTTAAAAATGAAACGTTAGAGGTCCACCCAATCTAAACATGAACACTTCACGTATTTAAGTTAATCTCTGTTAATCTTAGCTGCGTGAAAGATTACTTGTGTGTTAGCAAAGTACTTTTCATCACAACTTTTGTACTTGGAAGTCATGCATTACATATTTCTGTTTCCTTTACACAACTGTTACATGTAAACTGATCGAGGGGCTACCGATATCTCCTTGAGATATAAGCAAAGTACGCTGAAGCATCTTACCTGCTGTTTCGGTCACTGGTCTCACTGTCCAGATCCTAGCCATCACAATGGATCACTATACAGCCGACAACCATTACCTACATCCTGCCCTTCGATCTATCTACCCCGTCTTTGTCAGCTGAACCATCTGACCGCCACCAAATTCCACATACTTCCTGTACAAAAAAGGATGCAATATTCAGCAACTTTGACAACATGTGTTAAAAGAGCAGGTATCATACACCATTTACGACGATTCTTCTGTGAGCCGTAGAATTGATAATGGTGTGTTGTTATTATTCTCCCATTCTCTCCTCATCAAAATTCATTGACATAACTGACTTCTGGGGAACTACAACAAGCAGCTTAGGATAATCTATTCCAGTGTTACCTATCTTAAGGACAGGAAGTAGCAGTTGTGACTTGTGTGCTTTTTAAGTTTTCATGCGGAGTTACCAAAGACAGCCAGATGATGAGAGCTTGACCCTCGAAAAGCGTTGCTTAGGATTAAGTTTTTAATATCAGTAGCTGTAAGCTAAATTAATCATAATGAGCTTGGGAAAAATTTATAAGCCAAACTGAGATGACATTGTTAAAAAAAATTCTTGTTTGTGATCGCATTGTCAATACATACAAAACTACCGACGTTACGGTCCCTGTTGCAAGCTGCCTTCTTCAGGGCCTTCTTGTTTTGTAAACAAAAACACCCTGAAGAAGGTCGCTTGCAACAGGATCCGAAGTGTTATTGTTTTGTAAAAAAAAAAAAAAAAAAAAAAAAAAACCACCCTGAAGAAGGTCGCTTGCAACAGGGACCGAAACATCGGTAGTTTTATACAGAGTGGTCCATTGATCGTGACAGGGCCAAACATCTCACGAAGTAAGCGTCAAACGAAAAAACTACAAAGAACGGAACTTGTCTAGCTTGAAGGGGGAAACCAGATGGCGCTATGGCTGGCCCGCTACATGGCGCTGCCATCGGTCAAACGGATATCAACTGCGTTTTTTTAAATAGGAACCTCCATTTTTTATTACATATTCGTGCAGTACGTAAAGAAATATGAATGTTTTAGTTGGACCACTTTTATCGCTTTGTGATAGATGGCGCTGTAATAGTCACAAACGTATGGCTCACAATTTTAGACGAACAGTTGGTAACAGGTAGGTTATTTGAATTAAAATACAGAACGTAGGTACGTTTGAACATTTTATTTCGGTTGTTACAATGTGATACATGTACCTTTCTGAACTTACCATTTCTGAAAACGCATAATGTTACAGAGTGATTGCCTGTAAATACCACATTAATGCAATAAATACTCAAAATGATGTCCGTCAACCTCAATGCATTTGGCAATACTTGTAACGACATTCCTCTCAACAGCGAGTAGTTCGCCTTCCGTAATGTTCGCACATGCATTGACAATGCGCTGACACATGTTGTCAGGCGTTGTCGGTGGATCACGATAACAAATACCCTTCAACTTTCCCCACCGAAAGAACTCTGGGGACGCCAGATCCGGTGAACGTGCGGGCCATAGTATGCTGCTTCGACGACCAATCCACCTGTCATGAAATATGGTATTCAATACCGCTTCAACCGCACGCGAGCTATGAGCCGGACATCCATCATTTTGGAAGTACATCGCCATTCTGTCATGCAGTGAAACATCTTGTAGTAACATCGGTAGAACATTACGTAGGAAATCAGCATATATTGCACCATTTAGATTGCCATCGATAAAATGGGGGCCAATTATCCTTCCTCCCATAGTGCCGCACCATACATTAACCCGCCAAGGTTGCTGATGTTTCACTTGTCGCAGCCATCGTGGATTTTCCGTTGCCCAATAGTGCATATTATGCCGGTTTACGTTGCCGCTGTTGGTGAATGATGCTTCGTCGCTAAATAGAACGCGTGCAAAAAATCTGTCATCGTCCCATAATTTCTCTTGTGCCCAGTGGCAGAAATGTACACGACGTTCAAAGTCGTCGCCATGCAATTCCTGGTGTATAGAATTATGGTACGGGTGCAATCGATGTTGATGTAGCATTCTCAACACCAACGTTTTTGAAATTCCCTATTCTCGCGCAATTTGTCTGCTACTGATGTGCGGATTAGCCGCGACAGCAGCTAAAACACCTACTTGGGCATCATCATTTGTTGCAGGTCGTGGTTGACGTAACTATCCGGCCAACGGTCCGGACACTTGGATGATGACGTTCAGGATACCGAGCAGCATACGTAGCAGACGTCCGTTGGGCATTTTGATCACAATACCCATATATCAACACGATATCGACATTTTCCGCAATTGGTAAACGGTCCATTTTAACACGGATAGTGTACCACGAAGCAAGTACCGTCCGCACTGCGGAATGTTACGTGATACCACGTACTTATACGTTTGTGACTATTACAGTGCCATCTATCACAAAGTGAAAAAAGTGGTCCAACTAAAACATTCATATTTCTTTACGTACTATCCGTTTGACCTATAGCAGCGACATCTAGCGGGCGAACCATAGCGCCATCTGGTTTCCCCCTTCAAGCTAGATGAGTTTCGTTCTGTGTAGTATTTTCGTTTGATGCTAATTTTGTGAGATATTTGGCCCAGTCACTATCAATGTACTACCCCGTATATATTGACAACGTGGTCAGATACCCAGAAAAAATCTATTGAATGTGACAATGGCTGCGGAAGCCTACGTTTATGTGAGATGACTTTCATGGAAGGCAGAATTTTGCATGTAAAATGTTAAGACACGTGAACAAGAGTGAGACAGACACAGTAATGATAGAGCTGATGGAGAAGGGTCACTGGGTGCTGCTCTACAAAGACCTATGGTGCCAGCAGAGAAGAAAAGATGAAGAAACAGACGAAAACGAAGACGGCGAACCTAAAGAAGGTGATTTAAAAACAAGCAACTTTAAGGGGTAAAATAAACGCAGAGCTATTAAAATTGAAGGCATTGTGCTTCATAGGAGGCTGTTATACATTTTCAGCCAATGCTGTCAGACAAGTAAAGTAACTTACTCATGAGAAACAGCAGAAGTAATATCTCTGTTCAAGAAAGGTGACCTAAATTAGGGTAAAAATTTTAGAGGTCTGAAGTCTTCTCAACTCAGTATATATGCAACAAGAATAGTAAGCAGCAGACTTAAAACAATTTCAGAACTTCCCATTAGCGATGAACAAAATGAATTTAGAAAAGGAAGATCAATCACAGACAGTGAATTTACTGTACAACAAGAAATAGAAAAAAGAGTCGAATATTACCTGCAAACACACAAGCATTTATAGATTTGGTTAAAGCATCTGACACCGTGAAAAAGAGGAAGATAATTGAAAGTAAAAGATATCGCAGGAAATTAGTAGAGTGCATAGGTAACCACGTCAAAACCAGAAATTGTAATAATTACGACAGAAATAAAGACAAAAAAATTTTAATAAATAAATTAGTACGACAAGGGTGCCCAATATCATGCGCTCTTTTTAATAATTGTAGCAACGACGTTGTCCTAAACTGGAAGTAACACGTACATAAGCTATTACAATATCAAACGACACTATGTTAAATGTCTTACATTACTCTAGTGATCTCTTGTTATCGCAAGGAAAAGACGACAATTTACAAAGTGCACTGAACCACCTGAATTATCTTTGTAAACAATATGATGCTGAGAATCCTAAAACCAAGACTTAATTGAAGACTCTTAGGGGAGGTAAAGATCCGGTCTGATCCAAAATCATTGTGATATTAGAGCACTTCACAGTAGTAAAACTATAGTCGTAAAATTGATCAGATGAAGAAATATATATGACACACTTCAGAGTATTAAACCTAAGACCAGGCAAGATGTGAGAACAAAATTTTGTTAAACTGGGGCTCTTGAAGCACTCCTTCATGGGAGTGCATGGTGGGTCCTGCAAAAGGAACGTTAGGTAAAATACAAGGTGCAGTGAAGAAGTTTCTATGAAGAACAAAAGACTGCTAGAGAACTGACAACTTATAAAAACGAAACAGTGCAACAAGAGCAAAAATAGAGGAATCTGAAAGCAGAATAAACAAATATCGAAACTGCTAGTATGAACACATGCAAAGAAAGGACAGTGGATGACTTATAAAGCTCATCTTAACTTATAAATCAACAGGAAGAAGGGATAGAAGATTGAAGAAGAGCTGGACAGACAATTTTTGAGGGTGAAGCAGGCTCAAATGCCTAACCCAGGCTTCTGGGTTCAAAATAATTAGGTAGCATTGCTAGCACACATCGTTCTTGTTAGCTGTGTTATTACTATTGCACCAGTACTCTTCACACTGCATCTTCGGAAAGAGTATTCTATCGTCAAATGATACGACGTCACCTCCACAAATTCTAATGTGTGAACAATTTGTTATCGCGAACCTTGGGAACCTCCCTGCAGCTTTAATGTCACAGTTACGATGACGCTTGTTAAGGAATTGTTCTCGGTATATTTGTTCAGCTACCCAGGCACTAAGCCCGCCCGGCTAACCGCGCCGTCTAACGCGCTGTTTCCCGAGCGAGAAGACGTGCCGGTCCTCGGCATGAATCCGCCCGGCAGATTAGTGTCGAGGTCCGGTGTGCCGGCCAGCCTGTGGATGGTTCTTAAAGCGGTTTACCACCTGCCTCGGCGAATGTG
Organism: Schistocerca nitens; assembly: GCF_023898315.1. NCBI lineage: Eukaryota > Metazoa > Arthropoda > Insecta > Orthoptera > Acrididae > Schistocerca > Schistocerca nitens. The sequence continues at coordinate 250,456,217 of NC_064622.1, forward strand.
GTCTTGTTCCTTTTATTCCGCCTCAGTTAAACTATGTCGGCGATTGCGGTGAAATACTGTCGCCATGTATGCGTACACCATAATTACTATACCACACAATCTTTTAGGGTTACACTCGTCTGGTATGAGACGTTCCCAGGGGTTTGAGGTCACCAACAGGGGGCCGAACCGCACAGTAACCCTGGGTTCGGTGTGGGGCGGCGATCGGGTGGGTGGACTGCTGTGGCCTGTTGTGGGGTTGTGAACCACTGATGGTTACGGCCGGACGAAGCCTCTCCGTCGTTTCTAGGTCCCCAGTTCAATACACACATACAATACACATCCAGGCACTGCATACTCATACCGCTTGTATGGTGCGATAACAGCATCACTTTGAGTCCTTCTAACGAGTAATTCTTCATCTCCAACAGCCAGTCACGATCAGTAGTGAGTGGTAAACTCCACAGTACCCATATCCAGGTAGTGCAAGCAACATCAATGCAGCAGGGAGCTGTCTGTTAAGAAATATAAGTTGTTTACATACATATGTTCAAATGGAAGGGAAAATCTTATGGAACTAAACTGCTAAGGTCATCAATCCCTAAGCTTATACACTACTTAACCTAAATTATCCTAAGGACAAATACACACCCATGCCCGAGGGAGGACTCGAACCACGGCCGGGACCAGCCGCAACAAACATATGGATCAATCGTATTGATTATTCTAGACTTCGCACCGACCGAAATAAAAATTACAATGATTTGTTCCTTGCTTCGTACGACCTCAGAAATTACATCTTTTCCAAGACGCTGTTAATTTGGAATAACACTTTGTTAAGTATTAATAGTTAGCGTAGAGCTTTCCTCTTATTCAAATTCTGCAAACATAATAGCATATCAGAATTAAACGAATTAAACGAAAGTCAAAATGGACATGGTTTGACAAAGAAATGAAGCAATCAGAAAGGGTGGGGGGACGAAATGAAATTTCACCTGATGTTATTTCAGTGATCATAAAACGGAATCAAATTTAAAAAACAGTTTGGCAGTGTGATTCCACTTACCATTATAACGCTGCACCTCCTCTGGGCGGGATAGATGCACTGATGTAGTTGTGAAGGCTGCCATATGGTCTTTGTATCTCGTGAGCAAACTGACGTACAACTGTTGTATTTCCCTCTAGATGTCCGGGATACTGGTACTGGAACGGAGGTGACATTCGATCTGTTGCCACAAACGTTCTATCGGGGACATATCTGAGGTTTTCTGGTCACGGGATTACATCAGCGTACTGTTCTAGAGAAAGGTTCCATCCGTGGATGAGCATTTTCCTGCTGGAAACTGGTCTAAAAAATGTTTCAAATGGCTCTGAGCACTATGGGACTTAACTTCTGAGGTCATCAGTCCCCTAGAACTTAGAACTACTTAAACCTAACTAACCTAAGGACATCACACAAATCCATGCCCGAGGCAGGATTCGAACCTGCGACCGTAGTGGTCGCGCGGTTCCAGACTGAAGCGCCTAGAACCGCTCGGCCACACTGGCAGGCCAGGAAACTGGCATCATACTGCACTCCTGGAAATTGAAATAAGAACACCGTGAATTCATTGTCCCAGGAAGGGGAAACTTTATTGACACATTCCTGGGGTCAGATACATCACATGATCACACTGACAGAACCACAGGCACATAGACACAGGCAACAGAGCATGCACAATGTCGGCACTAGTACAGTGTATATCCACCTTTCGCAGCAATGCAGGCTGCTATTCTCCCATGGAGACGATCGTAGAGATGCTGGATGTAGTCCTGTGGAACGGCTTGCCATGCCATTTCCACCTGGCGCCTCAGTTGGACCAGCGTTCGTGCTGGACGTGCAGACCGCGTGAGACGACGCTTCATCCAGTCCCAAACATGCTCAATGGGGGACAGATCCGGAGATCTTGCTGGCCAGGGTAGTTGACTTACTCCTTCTAGAGCACGTTGGGTGGCACGGGATACATGCGGACGTGCATTGTCCTGTTGGAACAGCAAGTTCCCTTGCCGATCTAGGAATGGTAGAACGATGGGTTCGATGACGGTTTGGATGTACCGTGCACTATTCAGTGTCCCCTCGACGATCACCAGTGGTGTACGGCCAGTGTAGGAGATCGCTCCCCACACTATGATGCCGGGTGTTGGCCCTGTGTGCCTCGGTCGTATGCAGTCCTGATTGTGGCGCTCACCTGCACGGCGCCAAACACGCATACGACCATCATTGGCACCAAGGCATAAGCGACTCTCATCGCTGAAGACGACACGTCTCCATTCGTCCCTCCATTCACGCCTGTCGCGACACCACTGGAGGCGGGCTGCACGATGTTGGGGCGTGAGCGGAAGACGGCCTAACGGTGTGCGGGACCGTAGCCCAGCTTCATGGAGACGGTTGCGAATGGTCCTCGCCGATACCCCAGGAGCAACAGTGTCCCTAATTTGCTGGGAAGTGGCGGTGCGGTCCCCTACGGCACTGCGTAGGATCCTACGGTCTTGGCGTGCATCCGTGCGTCGCTGCGGTCCGGTCCCAGGTCGACGAGCACGTGCACCTTCCGCCGACCACTGGCGACAACATCGATGTACTGTGGAGACCTCACGCCCCACGTGTTGAGCAATTCGGCGGTGCGTCCACCCGGCCTCCCGCATGCCCACTATACGCCCTCGCTCAAAGTCCGTCAACTGCACATACGGTTCACGTCTACGCTGTCGCGGCATGCTACCAGTGTTAAAGACTGCGATGGAGCTCCGTATGCCACGGCAAACTGGCTGACACTGACGGCGGCGGTGCACAAATGCTGCGCAGCTAGCGCCATTCGACGGCCAACACCGCGGTTCCTGGTGTGTCCGCTGTGCCGTGCGTGTGATCATTGCTTGTACAGCCCTCTCGCAGTGTCCGGAGCAAGTATGGTGGGTCTGACACACCGGTGTCAATGTGTTCTTTTTTCCATTTCCAGGAGTGTATTTTCGCATGAGAGATCAAGCATGAGGACACACTTTGTCCGTGACGTATCGTTGTGCCGCCATAGTTCCTCAATCATTAGCAGCCGTGAGATGGCGCACTACTCGTCGACGATGGCCATCCGGGGTGGCGGACAAGCGCAGTTCATCGCTTAAGACGATGCGACGCCAGTAATCAGCCGTACACGCTTCCCTGGTCACGGTACCGCTTCATTCGACGCCTTTGTGTTGTGACGTCAGCGGCAGCCTACGTATGGGACAGTAATTCCCCAATACTGCTGCTGCTAACCTCTAACCGACGGTGCAGGATGACAGTGTTGCAGGAAGCATATTACTTGTTCTCGGACGACATGCGCAGATGTGATTACCATGTACTTGGTGTACAAAAAGGCAATCCTCCCTTGTGGTCATCCGGAACCTCGAGGACTAGTATGCCTGCCCACACGTTCCCATGCATTCCAACACCCGGCGACTATCACATCTGAATGTACCAACGGGTATTGCAAGATACGATCATATGATCAGTGCGACCCCTTTCAGTATCTTCCGTGTTCTGCTAACGCTGTCTCAAATGAGTATGAGGCACCTCGGTGTCCTTAACAGAGATCACTCAACATCTGATGCTGTACATGCCCCTTATGTACTTTACCCGGTCCCGTAACAGCACCAAACAAGAACAACATTAACGGAACCTGGTGATTGCTGTGTCCCAGGGAACTGCAACTCTAACCATTTACATACCCTCTGGTGGTGTGTGTAAGTACGAAGTTGCATTGACATATGATTTCTGGGTACTTAATTTTGCAATGAGAAAACGCAATTTGGTTGCCATATGCACTGAAGAGCCAAAGAGTCTGGTACACTAGCCTAATATCGTGTAGGGTCCCCCGCGAGCACGCAGAAGTGTCGCAACACGACGTGGAATGGACGCGACTAATGTCTGAAGTAGTGCTTGAGGGAATTGACACCATGAATCTTGCAGAGCTGTCCATAAATCCGTAAGAGTACGAGGGGGTGGAGATCCCTTATGAACAGCACGTTGCAAGGCATGCCAGATATGCTCAATAAAGTTCACGTCTGGGGAGTTTGGTGACCATTGTTTAAAATGAGACGAGTGTTCCTGGAGCCATCCTGTAGCAATTCTGGACATCTGTGGTGTCCAATTGTCCCGCTGAAATTGTTCAAGCCCGTCAGGATGCACATGGACATGAACAGATACAGGTCATCAGACAGGATGATTACCCACGTGTCACCTGTCACAGTCGCATCTAGAAGTATCAGGGGTCCCACATCACTCCAACTGCACACGCTCCACACCATTACAGAGCCTCCATCAGGTAAAACAGTCCCCTGCTGACGTGCAGGGTCCATGGATTCATGAGGTTGTCTCCATACCCGCACACTTTCATCCGCTCGATGCAATTTGAAACGAGACTCGTCCTACCAGGCAACATGATTCCAGTCATCGTCAGTCCAATGTCCCTCTTGGCGGGCCCAGGCGAGGCGTAACGCTTTGTGTCGTGCAGTCATCAAGGATACACGAGTGGACCTTCGGCTCCGAAAGCTTATAATGATATTTCGTTGAACGGTTAGCACTCTGACACTTGTTGATGGCTTAGCATTGAAAACTGCAGCAATTTGCGGAAGAGTTGCACTTACGTCACGTTGAACGATTCTCTTCAGCCGTCGTTGGTCCCGTCCTTGCAGAATCTTTTTGCGGCCGCAGCGATGTAGGAGGTTTGATGTTTTACAGGATTCCTAATATTCAAAGTCCACTCGTGAAATAGTCGTACGGGAAGATCCCCACTTCACCACTACCTCGGGGATGCTGTGTAACATTGCTCTTGCGCCGACTATAACACCACGTTCAAATCTTGATAACTTGCGATTGTAGCAGCAGTGATGAATCTGTCAACTGCGCCAGACACTTTTTGTCTTATAAAGGGGTTGACGACAGCAGCGCCATATTCTGCCTGTTTACATATCTGTGTATTTGAACGCGTATGCCTATACCAGTTTCTTTGGCGCTTCAGTGTATAGCTTATGTGCCCCCAATACTAACAAGGGGAGGCCGCCAATTGTGAAATTCAGATTCGATTCATACTGCGCATAATAAAAGCTCATGGCCAGAGGTGTAATGTGGCAAAGCACCAAGATGCACTTCTCAGCCGTTGTCCAGAAAATCGACAGTTAAAAGAAACCGTTGCGGTGAAATACTCTCTACGTTTTATAACTTTCCACAGTGTCGTGGCGTAGCGGTAAGCGCTCGGGTTTGTAATCCGAAGGTCGCCGGATGGGATCTCGCACCATGCAACTTTTTTTTTATAGTATTTATTTTTTGTAATTCAAATGTGTACACACACACACACACACACACACACACACATATATATATATATATATATATATATATATATATATATATATTTCCCGGCAAGCAGTTGCAACAATTATGCATATAATAAGTTGTTGAAAGTCGTTTGTCGTGGAAAAACTGGCGACTTCGGACATCATTATGTTTTCCGCAAAAAAAGTTGTATTTCACAAATGTTATTAATTGTCTTCATAATGTTAACCACGTATAGTTAACGGAAGACGTAGAAACGATATTCCGAAACGAATACGTATAGCGTAAGTCAAACGTTCGAATTAGAACACAAACACCCCACGAACACAAATTCGCTGCGGCAGGTATGAAATATAAACTCCGTTACTCGCTCGTTACACTTGAAGGACAGATGTTGAATGGGCCGAAACGAGCCGCCGCATAACAGCGTAGTTGCCTGCTAACTTCGAAAGAAGGTAGATGCGGTCCCTAGCGCAACTTATAACATCGTCGAAAATCAGTGCGGAAGGGAGAGCTTTGGTACACCCTGTTAAAAAAAACGGAAAAATGGAGGCGGTTCAATTGGAGAGCGATACGCCTTCACCAACATGCATAAGCAATTCATTAATAGTTTATATATATATTTGAATTACAAAAAAATAATAATAAAAAAAATTGCATGGCGCGAGATTCGATCCGGCGACCTTCGGATTACGAACCCGAGCGCCACGACGCTGTAGAAAACTAATAATCGTAGAGAGTATTTCACCGCAACGGTTTCTTTTAACTGTCGTCCGCAGCTCGTGGTCGTGCGGTAGCGTTCTCGCTTCCAACGCCCGGGTTCCCGGGTTCGATTCCCGGCGGGGTCAGGGATTTTCTCTGCCTCGTGATGACTGGGTGTTGTGTGATGTCCTTAGGTTAGGTAGGTTAAAGTAGTTCTAAGTTCTAGGGGACTGATGACCTCAGTTGTTAAGTCTCATAGTGCTTAGAGCCATTTTTTGAACTGTCGATTTTCTCGACAACGGCTGAGAAGTGCATCTTGGTGCTTTGCCACATTACACCTCTGGCCATGAGCTTTTATTATGCGCAGTATGAATCGAATCTGAATTTCACAATTGGCGGCCTCCCCTTGTAAGTCAAACACTACGCTTATAATGGTATTTCTCTTCATGTCACGCATTTTACAACAACGAATCTTTATTACTTGACTACACTTCTCAGTAAAGAATACACTATCTATGAGCTTTTAGGACATCATCTAGTTGAAACACGAAACCTCAAGGAATACTCATTACGCACAGAAAACGTAAAGAATCACAATAAGAATAATCATGACTACTATTCCTTGAATAATAATTGTATAAACGTCGCAAAATCTACTTAGATAAGATGGGGCAAGAAGGTTTTCCCGTAGCAAGCTGTAAAAGCAAGTCATTGCATGTATGTAATCCCTGCAGAGAACATCAGCGGAAAAAGCAAAGTAATGGTGGACGGAATGTGCATTCGTCGTTCTTGTGCAGGCGCCTTCGGTGCGTTACACAACCGTGTGCAGTAAATGTTGGTTGCACCTACCAGCTAATGACGAAACGTCAGAGGAAAGGTGGATCACTTTCCTGCCTGGTTCTCGACACAGTTCTGCATACGGGATGAACGGGCGATTTGTATCAGAGAAATAACCACACTTAACGCTCGAGCCATGTTTGAAGACGCCGACGGAGAGATGTCAAGTTTAATACCGCGTTGTGGAAGTTTACATTGGAACATGAAGGTGAGTTGACAGATCATTCTGAAACAACGTGAGCTGCTGCTGAGAAAGGTAACATAGAGGGTGATTCAAAAGGTTTCCAAGAAACATAAGTAGCAGTAACAATGGAAAGAAGAAAACGACTTACAATAAGGAACTGACACTCGGTGTGAATATGAAGCAACGTAGCGACAGCGTGTTTAATGCCGACATCAGAAAAATCAGCCGTGTCACTTATACTGGACACTGGAAGAGGACAGGGAAGAAACTAATATTTGTTAGCGTTTACCGTTCCTACGTCTCAATTATTAAAGAAGGGCACTAGCTCAGCTGAGCGAGGAATAAGCAGGGAACTGATCAAGCTCCTGGCTTAGCGGCATGCGTCTGTAATGACTTGTCGACAGCTCAAAAAATTTATGTGAAACTACACAGACAATGATTACAAAATTTTAAACGATGTAACGCTTGGCTCGATTTGGAATAAGATCTCTCCTTTCTTGGTAGTTGTAGTGATTTGTATCCGACGTACCACTCTACGATGCAGAAACAGGAGTTGCTCCACTCGTCTACGTAGCCGACGTCGCTAGAGCGCACCTGTGCGATGGCGCTCGACTCGGTGGAAGCCGTTTCGAATGCTTGTGGTGGATAAATTTTCCACTATTGGCCGGAAAGTGGAGGAGTAGTAATGCCGTAGTGCTCCTGGTCACCAGACTTTGCGCTAATGTCCTGGATTTGAGTCCAAAAACCTCCGCAGTGTCTCATGAAGTGAAGGCATACTACACTACTGACGGTGATGAGACCTTCAGATGAGGACGTTACGCTCTGAGGCCCCCTTGGTGCCATTGGAGAGGAGCAGGCTGTGTGCCGGCATCGGGTTCACTCTCTACCACCTCTCATCATCATTGTCATACAACGCAAACATAACACTACACTAAACGTGGATTCACTAAACCGAGTGGTGCCATTGTGCGGCGTGAAGAAATTGCTTACCGACTCGGTGACTAAACCCACACCTTGCGGCCTCCCAGCCGATAATGCCATACCACTTTACTAACAGCTCCAGATGTTTCTATCAGATGAATTCTTTGAAGCAGTGCTATTCAGATGACTGCAGCAAAATTGGACTTTCCACGACATGTTGCAGTCACGAGATTACTAAGCAACAAATGAATTACCTTTCTGAACGGCTTCACTCCTATGGAACGAGAAACTGTTCATAAAAATGCGTCGTAGTCGGCTACTTTTCACTCCGATGGGATCTAGGTGGATAGAACAATACAATAAGGTTGAGCTAAGCTGCTGAGGTAGGTAACTTAAGAGGCAGTTTCGGTTTGGCTGTGATAGAATCTTTAGATGCACACTATTGTATCTGTACGTGGTACACAGCAATGACAGTAACGTAAGTACGTTTTGTAAGTTTCAATAATTTAAAATGACAATTGCTACAATCGTAGCAGTAGGAATTGAATTTTCGAAAATGCTTTAAACTCAGAAAACAATTTCATTTTATCTGACTGAAACTGGTAATAATTTATGCTCTTCCCGCTTTAATACTCTGTGTCGAATGAGTAATATTGAATTGAATGAAATGATCGTATGGCATTGTTGGCCGGGAGGCCCCATGCGGTGAAGTTCGGCCGCCGTATTGCAAGTCCTTTTTAGTTGACGCCACTTCGGCGACTTGCCAGTCAATGATGATGAAATGATAATGAACACACAACACCCAGTCATCACGAGGCAGATAAAAATCCCTGACCCCGCCGGGAATCGAACCCGGGACCCCGTGCGCGAGAAGCGAGAACGCTACCGCAAGACCACGAGCTGCGGACAATATTGAATTAATAGTACTTGACACACGTTGTAAAGAGAAAATTCTGTCTTTTCGTAACTGGGTGCCAAGAAATTCTATCACTTCTGTATCAGGAAGGCTCACTGAATTTCTTTCTGCAAATTCCAGATTTAACTTTGAGAATTCTGCATTCACCAGCACTGCACATCTACACTGCATAAAGTCTGAAATTGCGCTAAGATTGTTTGTTAGAAAAGGGCTTGTATTTCGATTTAATTGCTGCATCTTGATAGAGAAACAAGGAGTCCACACATCTGTGCCAGTACGGAGCATTGACTGAAGGGTGAACGCAATTTTATGATGTTGTCCTGCAACATGCAGTTATGTTAATCACGCAAAATTACAAGGAGTGTGTAGCAGAATTCGACTAACCCATCATCTCTCACACATCCCTGTAATTTACGCTGACAGAACTCGTAATGCATGAAATATGGACTCAAGGAAACGTAATTAAAATTTTTTAGATGTGCCTAGAATATTAAAATAGATGCAGCGAGTCGCAGAAGGGTTTGTAGAGAGTGTCTTGGGGAAGAGATCGAGGATACGAAACCATGTCTGGAAATGGCATCCGAGGACACTACAGAGAGTTGAAGTTATAGGCTCCAGCGCCTGCCAGTAGGCCACCCCTTCTGCAGCAAACGTGACTTTTTATGCTGATGGACCATACGTGGAACATCTCGCAATACTGTCTGTTATTTTGTGATCGCGACTGATTGCCATGATCACCACTGGAGAAGATGGAGCTAGCTGCTGTGTAGAAAGGCTTTGTCTTCAATGAGTGCAATGCTTGTTGCCTCGGTGGATGACGGTTTCAGACACAGGTTTCCATCCACTTTTTATTTTTCTCCTGGAACCTATAAAATCTCCAAAGTCTTGTGGTATAAGGCAGAAAAATTGCAGATGGAAACTCGTGTCCAGACCACCTTCCTCCAAGGCAACAGAACATCAGACATAACCTTCCTATGCAGCAGCTAGCTCCATATTGTCCACTAGCAATCGTGGCTGAATAACAGGCATAATTGCGAGACGTTTCGCCTACAGTCTGTCAGCTTACAAAGCCATTTTTACTGCCGAAAGAGTGGCCTAGTGGCAGAGCGCCGTTTCTGGGCACAGTTTTCTATCCTTGATTTATTCCTCTACGTACCTTCTACAACCCCTCGAAGTTTTCCCAAAAATTTCTGGGACACCCTGAATATACATTCTGTTATTGAACAGCATTTACCCTTTTATATGACTTATAACTGTGACCGTAAAACTAACGGATTTTAATCAACTGGAACACTGGTTTCGTCTCCAAGACAACATTATTTTCAATATGTGAATATAGATTCTAAAGGAGTTTTTCAACAGATATTTGTTTGCAGCTACAATTATTTGCTGCTAGGTGAAAATACGGTCGACAGTCCAAATAGGACGTACAGTTTTGAAATAAGTATTAATAATTTTATACTTTGGAGACTCATTAGCTAAAATGGAACATTCTAGCACTTATCTCGCATGTGTAAATATTCGCAAAGGATTAGCAATCCTTTCCCTGAAAATAAAATTCGCTATCGGAACTGTCTAGATTTGAAAGGATCAACGAAAAAAAACCTAGAATATGGGAGCTCTCTCAATACAATAACAAACGACATCTCTTGTTTGGAAAGCTGTTACAGCAGAAGAGCACTACATAATATCCAACCTTTGCATCAGTTACTTATTTAAGAATGGCTGCAAAACAGCATGGAATAGTCTGCTACTTATTTTCTTCAACAATCAAATTTTTTGTTCCAATTATGCATTCTAACAAATAGTAAGAGAAAGTAATTTTACTCATATGTCTTAACAGATATTTATAAAACCAAATAGTCTTTTATAATTAGATTCAATACTACTGGCATTCAGATAACTTTTGGAATTAGGAATAGAGTCTTAGCAAAAGCTGAAAGCTAAATGTTTTCTTCATTTATTTAGCACTCAAATAAAAAATCTGAGCTACTAACAGTCATTTCTCCGACAAGCCATACTGAAGACGCATCTCACTATAATTTATGTGGCTACGACAATTAACATTCGCAAGCGCAACAGAAAACCGAGTCAAGAGTCTAAGAAGGAAACGATTATTTAGTACTGTAGAAAGTGGAAGTGGAACTAACGGAGTAGAAACATTATGAACTTATAGTGAAATAGAGACTGCCTTAGCTAATCATCTGTGCAGTGCACATGTTTGTATAATCTGCAACAACTGTGAACCTTATTTAAATAGAAAAACACTAATCGCAGAACACAAAAAGAACTTTTCTCTGAGCAGTTTAGGAGAGATGAACTGTAGGATGTGTTGGCTGTGTTGGTGTATTTACTATTAGTACGAGGAATGAGTATGCACCTAAAACTGATAAACTCGTGTAGTATATAACAATACTCATGTCGATGAATAGTACAGCAATTTAATATCTGGCGCATAGTTGAAGCGGCCGTCGCTACCTATTCAACTGTCTCTCTGTCCAACAGCTATTACCTTTCTCCCATTCTTTTCCTCTCCTACTGCCATTCTCTCTTTATTCTCGCTTACAGTCTGCTGTTTTCTCTCCTTTCCACACGTGTTCTTGCGGCTAGTTTACTATGGATTTTGACCCCTTGATTGGGAAACTTTAATACGTGGGTAATGCTGATGTGGGAAAGCGGACAAATTTTTTCCCGTTAAAGTTGGCCGGTCTGGGAAGCGGAGGCGATCGCCTAGATTTCCCCTAGCCTATGTGTGGTGTCCTCCCATCTCTCTTTTTCATTTCTCTTTTTCATCTTATTTTGCTCTCACAGCTACTACCTCCATCAAACTTTCATTCTCTTTTACTGCCATCATCTCTCTCTTTGACTCCCACTGCTGTTTTCTTCATACAACTCTCTCTCTCTCTCTCTCTCTCTCTTTCACCGTCACTTTCTCTCTACCGCTATCAATGTATTTTCTGTTTTTTCCCTTACTGGAACTGTCTTCCCCCTTTCCACTGTCTATACTTTTCTGTTACTTTCTTTCAGCACAAAAATTTTTAGTGAGCAAGGTGGAATGAGGATTAAGGCATCTGGTTTCCCACTTTTCTGTCATTCTTTTGACGAAGAGCATATTCGCCTCTTTCGCTCTCCAAGGGAGCATTTTTCAGCAGGTTGCCTTCTTTTCCCTGTTACAGCAGAGAGTCCTACTTATATAAAACGAATTCTGTAGGTCAGCCAGGTCAGCTAGGTCTGACAGTTTATATTCTTTGGCACATTTATATACTTTGATACTTATAAAAGACAAATGGGTACGCACCATGTAAGCAAAACTAATGGATTATTGGGTGTATCTTGATAACGAATAACGTCTTTCGAAAGTGGCAAAATGACGTCTCTAGATAAAAGTCCTAAGAATGTACAGTTAAAATTTCAGTCATATGCTATGGTTAGTTATTTTGATAAATGCAACCCACAACGTAAAAACAACAAAAAAAGGGTTTTTGCATTTTTTTTGGATAACTGAGGTAAATTCGAACCTCTGGATGTAGATAATGGATAATGATGTCGAAAAAGCTTTCGAAGTTCCCCGAAAATATCATCTTAAGAACAAATGCCAAAAATTTCGACGATTTGGCAGGAATAGGCAATGCAGAAATGGCTGTCCCCACAACTGGTACTTTTCATACCCAAAAAATCATGGTTTTCTCTGGGTTTTCTCAGGAACCTTACATGAAAAAATGGTGCTTTTACAAACTACATAAGGTCCAAACTAGGCCACACGCAATGGAAAAGAACCAATCGATTTGTTCAATTTGTCTGGGATACAGGGGTTTGTAATGTTTAAATTTTGACCCTGTACTGCAGCTACGGTTTGCCTCTTCTTATGATAGGTTTACGAACGGTCGCTAGGCCAAGGGCTACCCAAAACACTTGACCCCTTTATATTTATGATTAATATTGACCCCCTTATATCTGTGATTAATATACACCGAAATATGACCCCCTGAAAAATCACGTTGTGGTCGCTGCTTTTGGGGAAAATAGTTGCACAGTGAACTGTCGGAAATGGACTGATAACAAAATGGAATGAAAGAACTTAATGGAATTAAGTGAAGAATGCAGAAAAATTAAGAAAGAATCTGTGACAGATTGTACTACAAAATGGTTTCAAAACCTACTATCAAACTGATTTAATATTTAAGACAGTGAAATATAAAACAGTTGTTGATATGTGTTCTTCCCGTTAATCAAGGAGCCCCTCGTTATAATAGAATGAAGCAAAAAACGGCCACAGTTATGATGATGTTTAATGTTGCACGATAGGCTTCGACCTTAAGCTATTGTCTAGTGCTAGGTTTCATCATCAGACTTCATGAAACGATTTTGATTTGATGAAGAGTTAATAAATATAAATTCACCCAATTTTAAGGAACGCAGAACACATTTTTACATTAGTAACTGTACGTTAATGACGTGGAACGTAAAAATTTAAATATTATTTTGCTTCTCGTTAAAGGTATGCTTATATCCGATTCTCTGAAAACGACTCCAGACAATGTGCGAATTTAAGACAAAGTTAGTCATCAATGAACGTGTAAACTCTCTATATCTTAGTCAGAACGAATTGATAAAGATAACAGTTAAGCTTATTGAGAAATTAACCGGCTTTCGCAATAAAATAAGAAATCTGCAGGTCTATCATGTCAATATATAGCTGTCATTATTCTGTTCCGCTGCAGGGCAAGTAATAGTGCTTCTTGTTTGTATGCTAGACGCTTGACGCAACAAGGTGCGTTACTAACAGACGGAAGCTGGCGAAGATGCGTTGTTAGTCAACTTCATTACCATGCCTCACGACCTTCGTCTAGAGCAAGGCCAGACGAACGACAACTGTGTGCTAATTACCTGGTGCTAACGTGCTCGTAACGCACTCGCAAGACCGGAAGCTGCTTCTTTTCGGATGTACCGGGCAATTATGTTCGTAGGGATGGTGTTATCAGTATTTTTAACTACAGCTGAATACAATTTGGACTGTAAATACACTGTATCACAAACAAAGTGAAGCACCCAGAAGGGGAGGAAACGGAATGAAACTTCTGGTGTTGAAAGGTTATGTGTCGTTATTTTATTGATTACATGATCGACTCATATTTACCAAAAAATTGTCAGTATGAGTTACTTATCATCATCCTCTATGACTGGCTTGCATACATTAGTTCGATTGCAAAGCATGTTGAATGTCCATGTTATCCTCGACGACGGAGGTGACGTACAGGCTCGTACCTCACATGTTCTATCAGGGGCCGATCTTGGTATCTTGGTGGCCACAGAAGTACCATAACATGTGTTTTACATACCGTTGTGCCATGAGAATTACCGCAGTCACTACCAGCCATAAACGGAAGTCGTACCCTTTGTTTCCCATTAAATCAGCAGTAATACCGCTGTTTCTCTCCAACAAATTGGTAGAATGGATTCTCTTCCCAGTTCACTTCCGTACTCGTCGACGATAGTCATCCAGGAGAGTACAGAACCTCAATAGTATGACACTAGACACACTAGGGGAAAACATTGATTCAGCATCCGCCAGCGCTTTCCTTTCTGGTGTCAAATAATAGCTGAGACAATTGCACATGTCATGTTTCGCTGACAGCAGCATCAGCACTTGCTTATCTCTAAGGCCATTCGAGGAATTATGAAATCCTGCCACATGCCAATGAAAGTGGCGGGAGGTGTGGAGGGGAGCGAGGGGGAAAGCCTCCACCGTGAGTACCATCGCTCTGCAACCAAATACGGTAAAGTGTCTGAACTGTCAAAAGCTATGTAAAATACGTTTGCATTACTGATTTCTAAAAATTCGTTTTAGTACTGGCTCACCAATCACATGGGTAACTTTGATTATTGGTTATAAAAAAATAACGAAATAAACAGGAAATAGAAATTAAATTCTGTTTCACATCCCAGTTCTTCCTGTCACCTGCGTATGGCTGTACGAATAATTAAATCCGATTTGCTAACGAAATATAAGTAACGAATTATTCCTGGGACATATCTTTTACCTTACATACTGAAACCAGAAAATGCGTAATCAAAGCAAGCTCTGTTTCACATCCCTGTTGGTCCTGTCAAAAGCAGATGGCTGCACAGAGAAATCGATCTTAGTTCGATTTCTTTATCACACCAACAGATGCCTGTTAAAATCGTTGTTAAGTCGTTCGTTGTTCCTTGAGGAAGTAGTTAACACTGTTAACAACACATGATTCTACAGTAAAAAATGAACAACAGAGTCATAAATGAAATACTTTCCACAGCTAAGAAGTTGCAGTATTCTAAAATGTCTGTAAGATATGTAGGTGCTCTAAAAAATTATATTATTTACATTGCTGGTTGAGGTTCACACATGAGAAAATGCTTTAAGATCAAAACCTATTAATGCAATATCACAATAATGCAAAAATACGCCGGCAATGTGAAAGAAAGTGCGATTTAATTTCTCAAGCAGCTTCTGATCCAATACTAACAGAACTCATGGTGTCGCAGCAGATGAGTGTGGGAGACACGTTATCGGTTGTGTGCTCGAATACAGAGAGTGGAACTTACTGTAACTGAGTGACAAGTCGATACTGCTGCCCCAGTGCTCTCAAACCTCATCATTCTATGTGTAATACATGATAAAGTTCATATATAATTCAAAATAAGGTCTGTCATCAGAGTCTGAGCTGGTCTAGTACCAGTTTTTAATAAATATATACAGCACATTATGATGTTCGGAGGTAGGGTTATGAATTACATGAACTAGCCTACAAAAACTTGTAAACTGTGGAGTTTAAAATGCTGCAAAGACAAAAAATACACTATTTTCTGACACTGTCTTGATTATGTCAAATGAATAACTGTAGACGCTATAGGTTCCGATGCGCAACACATGGAAAAAATGCAGGCTGCTCTTTTAACACAGGTAGTAATGTACGCACTTGGGTGGAACATTGCTCCCACCTTGTCTTGGAAGACGAGTACCTTCAACCATATGCTTTTCAAATGACACAGCTTTGTTCAGAATTTTTAACTTGAGTTTTATATTTAACACATATTTTGCTGTTATTATCGAATTTTTACTTTAACAGATAATGTCTATGAAGTCAGTGGCCTTTATACGAATCAGAAATACACATCTGGAGAACCACAAAGCATGTGCTGTCCATGGAACATCCCTTTGGTGCCAATGCTTCCAACCACCACTACAATGAAAGCATACTGTTTCATCATCATTACTGGTGTAAAAGTACCCAGCTTCACTTAGCTCATCCCATCGTTACTTAGTAACAACAGGTCATTTGTTGAATGATATTTATCTAGACTCCAGCATGCTCTATTTGGCCACACTGGTCTCAGCATGATTTCAGCTGAATTGTATTGAGGTGTTGGTTCTGGAAAGGAACCTGGATGTATTTATATTCTACGGAGGCCTGCCTCCTACATTTATATATAGACAAGGTCATGTCAGAGACATTAATGCCAAGAAGCGAGTTCACTTTCCAGATCCTGTGTACAGACCAATTAATGTATTCGATGATTGGAATTTTACCATATACAAAGAGGCTCGCAAGGAACCCAGGATACAAGTAGCAATTGAGCGCTAATACTTTGATCTTCCAAATTACTTCACCTCTTCTACAAGATAATCACGGGCGACATATGGTAAATGTATGTGTGTGTGTTAAAATAATACGACACTCATGTGGAACACATATCTCGTCTGAGGTTATAGTCGTCTACACAGTGCTGCTGCAACAATTGAATTCTTCTCAGATGGGAATTAAGTTGACATTAGCAAAGACCACCATGCTGTGGGAGTGTATACAGCCGATTATCTGCTTGTTGAGAATAGTATTCCGAACTTAGGTGGCTGAAGGTGAAATGGTGGTGTTCTGTTGACAGTAAGGCAGGTAGAAAACGTTGTTACCAATAGTGCAGCAATACAGGTGTAAAGCAGGCAGAGAAGAAAGCCATCCAACGTCACTCCTAGGGAATTTCAAGTTAATGAACACCTAATGCACAGTTCGTAAGGCTCAAGACATAGATGCAGGCATCTGTCTGTAACATTTTTTTTTTACCACGATACCACGTGATCTGTGGTTTTCTTGACAAGCATTGAGATGGGGCTGTGTTAGATAAGGCATGTTTTCTATATAAGTATCGTATTGTTATATATATTACGCAGCAGAGAGCAAGAATCTATATGATTCTTATGGATTTCATGTTTAACGAAATTATCATGCTGTGGATGACATGGTTTGAGAGTACTATGTCGCCATATCGCCATGTTGTTGATCAGTAACGCCACTGCAGCTGCCTCTTAATGCTATCTCCATACAGCAGAAATGAGCTATTGTGACTCTCGCAGTGCTACTACACTCCTGGAAATGGAAAAAAGAACACATTAACACCGGTGTGTCAGACCCACCATACTTGCTCCGGACACTGCGAGAGGGCTGTACAAGCAATGATCACACGCACGGCACAGCGGACACACCAGGAACCGCGGTGTTGGCCGTCGAATGACGCTAGCTGCGCAGCATTTGTGCACCGCCGCCGTCAGTGTCAGCCAGTTTACCGTGGCATACGGAGCTCCATCGCAGTCTTTAACACTGGTAGCATGCCGCGACAGCGTGTACGTGAACCGTATGTGCAGTTGACGGACTTTGAGCGAGGGCGTATAGTGGGCATGCGGGAGGCCGGGTGGACGTACCGCCGAATTGCTCAACACGTGGGGCGTGAGGTCTCCACAGTACATCGATGTTGTCGCCAGTGGTCGGCGGAAGGTGCACGTGCCCGTCGACCTGGGACCGGACCGCAGCGACGCACGGATGCACGCCAAGACCGTAGGATCCTACGCAGTGCCGTAGGGGACCGCACCGCCACTTCCCAGCAAATTAGGGACACTGTTGCTCCTGGGGTATCGGCGAGGACCATTCGCAACCGTCTCCATGAAGCTGGGCTACGGTCCCGCACACCGTTAGGCCGTCTTCCGCTCACGCCCCAACATCGTGCAGCCCGCCTCCAGTGGTGTCGCGACAGGCGTGAATGGAGGGACGAATGGAGACGTGTCGTCTTCAGCGATGAGAGTCGCTTCTGCCTTGGTGCCAATGATGGTCGTATGCGTGTTTGGCGCCGTGCAGGTGAGCGCCACAATCAGGACTGCATACGACCGAGGCACACAGGGCCAACACCCGGCATCATGGTGTGGGGAGCGATCTCCTACACTGGCCGTACACCACTGGTGATCGTCGAGGGGACACTGAATAGTGCACGGTACATCCAAACCGTCATCGAACCCATCGTTCTACCATTCCTAGACCGGCAAGGGAACTTGCTGTTCCAACAGGACAATGCACGTCCGCATGTATCCCGTGCCACCCAACGTGCTCTAGAAGGTGTAAGTCAACTACCCTGGCCAGCAAGATCTCCGGATCTGTCCCCCATTGAGCATGTTTGGGACTGGATGAAGCGTCGTCTCACGCGGTCTGCACGTCCAGCACGAACGCTGGTCCAACTGAGGCGCCAGGTGGAAATGGCATGGCAAGCCGTTCCACAGGACTACATCCAGCATCTCTACGATCGTCTCCATGGGAGAATAGCAGCCTGCATTGCTGCGAAAGGTGGATATACACTGTACTAGTGCCGACATTGTGCATGCTCTGTTGCCTGTGTCTATGTGCCTGTGGTTCTGTCAGTGTGATCATGTGATGTATCTGACCCCAGGAATGTGTCAATAAAGTTTCCCCTTCCTGGGACAATGAATTCACGGTGTTCGTATTTCAATTTCCAGGAGTGTATATTAAAACAGGGGGGAACGTGTGATTCACATACCATACTACCTTACAAAACTACATTAACGAAACCATTCTGCTTCAGTAGATCTATAAAGTTTTTCCTTGGTGGAGTGTATGCTCGCTTGGAGGCGACATCTACCACGTACAGCTACACTTACGTTTATACCATACATTAAGACAGTTAGGGTAGGCTGCTAACTTGTGTGACTTCCAGTTGTACAGTAAAACTTTTACTTCTTCCTTAGGTAAGCAATATGATATTATCTGGCTGGATCGTCAGTTTGTTCCCTATGAAAGACTATTCAGATATGTACACAATGATTTGTACCTTTCTTTTCAGTTATTCCGGTGCGGAATACAACTACGTAACTCGAGCAATTACAGGTAATGCTTCACCGCTATTGCTGCTGTAATCACATTATTTCGTGTCTGTTTCTCATGTATTATGATTTCGATATCTTCACCTTTGCATACCGGAATTGTCATGCTGTAGCACTTAAATACTGAGTTACCATATCGCGTACTATTTAAAACTTGTTTAAGTTTCCCTTATAGGAGGTCATTTTTTTGTGGTCATCAGTCTTCTGACTGGTTTGATGCGGCCCGATGTGATCCCTCTCCTGTGCCAACATCTTTATCTCAGAGTAGCACTTGCACCCCACTTCCTCAATTATTTGCTGGATGTCTTCTTATCTCTTTCTCTACAGTTTTTGCCCGCTGGAGATCCCTCTAATACCATGCAAGTCATTCCCTCATGTCCTATCATCCTGTCCCTTCTCCTTATCAGTGTTTTCCACATATTCCTTTTCCCTCAGATTCTGTGCAGAACTTCCTCATTCCTTACCTTATCAATCCACTTAATTTTCGACGTTCGTCTGTAGCACCCATCTCAAATGCTTCGATTCTATTCCGTTCCGGTTTTCCCACCTTCATTGTTTCACTGTCATACAACGCTGAACGCTGTGCTCCAAACGTACATTCTCAAAAACTTCTTCCTGAAATTAAGGCCTATGATTGATACTAGTAGACTTATCTTGGCCAGAAATGCCCTTTCTGCCAGTGCTAGTCTGCTTTTGATTTCCTACTTGCTCCGTCTGTCACTGATATTTTGCTGCCTAAGTAGTAGAATTCCTTAACTTCATCTCGTTCATGTCCATAAATCCTAATGTTAAGTTTCTCGCTGTTCTCATTTCCGCTACTTTCATTACTTTCGTCTTTCTTTGATTTACTTTCAATCCATACTCTGTACTCATTAGACTATTCATTCCATTCTACTTCACTGTCACTCAGTGTGACTGGACCTTAAGTACTCCGCGATCTACTGAACAAAGTCGTGTACAAAATATTTCTTCAACAACTGTCCCCACAGTTCCTAGAAGATTTTCTGCTTAGAATTTAGCACATTTTGCACTTGGTGTTAGAAATCACCTTGACGAAGACTGTGGGCAAGCAATGGATGGGTCGCATTGTCATATTCTTCTGCCAATTCTGTCACCAGACATGATAAATGCTTCTTCTGGGGTCACTCAGGCTAGCAATGTCATCAGCGAATCGATCACTAATGTTATTTCACATTGAAATTTAATTCCGCTCCTGAATCTCTCTTTTATTTCCATCAATGCTTCTTCGATGTACAGTAGGGGCGAAAGACTACATCCTTGTCTTAGATCCTTTTTAATACCAGCACTTCGTTCTTGGACGTCCACTCTTATCATTCCCTCTTGGGCTCTTGTACATATTGTATATTACTGGTCTCTCCCTATAGCTTACCCCTATTTTTCTCAAAATTTCGAACGTCTTGCACGATTTTACATCCATTTTACATTGTCGGACGCCTTTTCTAGGTCGACAAATCCTATGAACGTGTCTTGATTTTTCTATGGTCTTGCTTTCATTATCAACCGCAAGGTCATAATTGCCTTTCTGGTGCCTTTACCTTTCTTAAAGACAAACTGATGGTCATCTAACACATTCTCAATTTTCCTTTCCATTCTTCTGTACATTATTCTTGTCAGCAACTTGGACGCATGAGCTGTTAAGCTCATTGTACGATATCTGGCTGGCTGGCTCTGAGCGCTACGTGACTTAATTTCTGAGGTCATCAGTCGCCTAGAACTTAGAACTAATTAAACCTAACTAACCTAAGGACATCACACACATCCATGCCCGAGGCAGGATTCGAACCTGCGACCGGAGCGGTCGCTCGGTTCCAGACTGTAGCGCCTAGAACCGCACGGCCACTCCGACCGGCTGTACGATATCTCTCGCATGTGTCGGCTCTTGTAATCTTAGATATTGTGAGGACGATATTCTTTCGAAAGTCATTCTACACACCAGCTTGAAGTCGGTTCTTTGCCACTTTTACCAATGATGTAAGAAATTCTCACGTAATGTTATCCATCCCTTCTTCCTTATTTGATCTTAAATCCTCCAAAGCTCCCTTAAATTCTGATTCTAATATTGGATCCCCTATTTCTTCTAAATCGACTCTTCTTCTCATGGTTTGATGTGCTCCACCACCAATTCTTCTCCTTCCTCTTCTATGCCGATGTCTTCATCTCACATTAGCACTTACACCGATGTTCTAAATTCTTTATTTAATATTCTTCCTTATTTCCTTAGAGTTTTTCACCTCCTCCACCTCCCTCTAGTACTATGAAAGGTATTCTCCGATGTCAAAGCTTATACGAACTGTCTTCTTAAATTCAGTGCTTTCCACATATTCCTATCCTCCCCGATTCTCCAGGTATCCTCCTCATTTCTTCTCATATCAGTACTATTAGCCTTCTCCTTCTCTAACACCACATCTCAGACGCCCCAGTTCTCTTCCTTTCCGTGTTTCACAGGATCCTTGATTTACCACCATACAATGTTGTGCTCCAGACGTACATTCTCAGTGATTTCTTCTTACGATTTAAGCCAAAGT
This sequence comes from Schistocerca nitens, assembly GCF_023898315.1. Classification (NCBI taxonomy): domain Eukaryota; kingdom Metazoa; phylum Arthropoda; class Insecta; order Orthoptera; family Acrididae; genus Schistocerca; species Schistocerca nitens. The sequence goes on from NC_064622.1 coordinate 250,477,838, forward strand.
TTGATACCAGTAGATTTCTCTTGGTCTGAAATGCTCTTTTTGCCTGTGCTAATCTGCTGTCTATATCTTTCTCGAGACATTTGTTATTGGTTCTTCTACTTGCAGCATAGCAGAATTCCTTTACTTCTCATACTATGTGGTCCAAAGTTTTGATGTTAGGCGTATTGTTAATCTCATTTCCGCTAGTCTTCATTACTTTGGTCAATCTTTGGTTTACTCTGGTCTCATATACCATGATCGTTAAACTTTTAATTTCATAAATAACATTGTCATCAGGATATATCATTGGTATCTTTTCTCAGCTGACTTTCAACCGTGCTTCTCAACTCTAGTTATGTTATTCGTTCTTCGAATCACAGGTTGAACACTAGCGAAGGAAACTGCGCCTCTACCTTACGCCCTAATTATACCCAGCACTTCCCTCTTGGTCTTCCATTCTTGCTGTCATTTATTGTTTCTTGTACATATTGTAAGTTATTTTTCTTTGTCAGTAGCTTACAAGTAATTTTCTGAGAATTTATAACATCTTTCCGCAATTTAGTTTGTGTAACATCGTTTCTAATTCGAAAGATTCTATAAAAACGTGTTGATTTAGGGCAAAGTCAGAACTGCTTATTTTGAAACTAAAGGCTCGTTTTCCTATGGTGAAACTGATCATCAGTTTTACTTTCCATTCTTGTCCGTATTATTCTTGTTACCAGCTTCACTCCATGAACTATTAACCTGACTGTAATTGTTCGTGACAGGACAAAAGATTTCACGTGCCGTCACGGATTACTTATCATTTAAACATATTACTTCAGATACATGAAGTGTACTCGTAGTTGCCAGTATGGACTACCATCAGCTGTATGATGGAACGACGATCAATGAAAATTTGTGCCGAACGGGGATTCGAACTCTGATTTCCCGCTTATCGGGAGCGGTCGCCTTACCACTTCTTTTTTTACAAGGAACTGCTGCAGGATCATGGTAGGGGGCGACATCCGAGGCCTGGCCATCCTGTCGCTTCACCCACGCAGCGTATTCTAGGACTGAAGGAGCAGGGAGAGGATTAGCGGCTTTGACTATGTTGTTTTATTTTTTATTTAATTTCATTTTTTGTTGTATTTATGGAGTACATTTTTGTTTTATTAAAAAAGATGCTACAAATGCCATAGCCGAGCGTCAGAGTCGTCTTCTCGTCTGTTGATAGGGGTTTCCCCCTATTTCGTCCGTAGTGGATCAATATGCTCCAGGATTCTTCTTCAGTTTCAGTGTCTCGTACACGCACGCCCCAGTGAGCAGAAGGTTCCGCAAATAATAAATCTAAAGAATTAACGAAGTGAATCCTGTACTTCGGGTGGCGGCTGAAAGCTGCACGTATTGTCATTAGTAGGGACCAAAACTCGAGTGTGTCTTTGTCAGCATCACGAAGTATATAGTAAAAGGCCGTGCCTTTTAGCCAGTTAACGGCGTTCGTCCTAGTTGATGAAAAGTATACGCCGTCGGGGCGCAATATATCATGAGGGGAGAGAGACTCCGGCAATCGTATCAAGAGTAAGGCCAGCATGCGCTGCGTCAGTAGCCAGCACTCGCTAGTCGCGGCAAAAGTCAGACGGTGTGCATCCGAGTCAAAGATTGAGCATGTCGGACACAAGGGGTCTTCCGTCACATGAATGGAATGTAGCCTCTGACAAGTAGCGAACTTTCCGTTCACAACCACCTACCGCAATGAACGCACTGTTGTGGGTAGAAAAGACATGTGTGCTGTCTGCCACACCGTGTTCCAGCCAACTTCGGGATGTCTGTCAGATGTTGTTGCTGTTGATAAAGGCGATAATAGTCTTTCGTGCTGAGCATCCGTGTCGTCGGAAGGTCTGATCGTAAGTAGCTGAGCTCGATCAAGGGCTCTCTGATGGGGGCGGGTGCCGGTGAAATGTGTCCTACAGAAACCGGGGGATGCAGTGTGGTGCCACTTCAGCCATGAGAGTACCCGTCAGATTAGCGTGGGCAGAGATCCACGTGCGACGCACTTTATTGATATAATGCGATCGAGCACGCCTATAGAAATGAATTAAACCGATACCGCCCGCCCGCTGCGGCAGTGTCAGGGTAGCGTATCCGACTTTAAAAACAAGACCGGTGCTCACGAAATGTCCATAGACTGCTAGAAATCTGTCGGCCATCGTAACCGTCAAGGGAAGGACATGCGCAAAATAGTTTAGTTTGAAGATAAGATAGGTGTTGACATATGTTGGTAGGAGCATGTCCATTTGTTGTCCTGTATCAGAGCACTTGTCTGGTGTAGTAGCTGGTTCTACGTAGCCACCGCCGTGCGGTGAACATTGCTATAGAACTGCACTCCTAAATATGTGAGTACGGACACCGTTGCGTGGGAAAGCCCCCCTCCGACGTCCATGTACTTTGTCTTCTTCACGTTGATGACACTCGCAGCGACCGCCCCGTACTGGCTTAGCCACTGAAGCGCCATGTGCATTTCATCCTTTGATCTGGCCAGGAACACTACATCATCGGCGAATGCTCCACACCGAAAGGTCACGTCCCGCCTGCAAATGCCTGCTAATCGTCGCCGTAGACAATGCAAAGCTGGTTCAAGCGCTTCAGCAAATAATATCTTGACAACGGGCATCCTTGTCGCTCTGACCATCCAGCAACATTATGACCAGACTGGTAACGGTTCACCATCATGCGGAAACGCGCTCCGTGGATCAGTCGAAGGACCACCTCTGCAGACTCTAGAGAGAGGCCCATGCATTCCAAAACTGCACGTCGGAAGCCGTGGTCGACGCGGTCGAATGCATAGTCAAAATCGAAGGCGACAAGGGTGCCTCGTATTTTGCAGGCCGCCGTCAAAGCAATTGCGTCGCGGTATGCTCCTAACGCTGTATGAATGTTGCTGACACCACCTAAACATGTCTAATCGGTGTGGATATCTTTCCCGATAGCGGTGTGGAGACACGCGCGTAGGAGGCGGGCGAAGATCTTGCAGTCTTTGTTTAGGAGTGTGAGTGGGCGAAAGTCCTGCCATCTACAACTGATTTCGGAACTGGGATCAAGATGTCGTCTGTGAATTCCGTGGGGACTATGAAATCAGGGCGGACAAGTTCTTGAAACATTTGGACCCACTTGTCGCCTATAAATACGTAAAAAGTGAGGGAGATTTCCGGGAGTAAACGTCCGGCCCTGGCGATTTGTTCGGTGCTCCACGTGCCAAGGCCGATATCAGCTCGTCGGATGTGACGGGCAACAGCAAAGTATCATCGGATGCCACATCCATAGGAGCGGGAAAATCGTGCAGCAGCTACTCATAATCACGTACGTTTCGCTGATCTTACTTGTACAAGGCCCCATAGTGTCGGGCGAAAGTGTGCGCTATGTCCGTTTGCGTCTCTGTGCGGCCGTCCGCTTCCGTGTTTATCGCCATAATGAGCTGACGTTTGCGGTGGCGCCTCTCGCGCTCAATGTGTTAGAATGATGCCGTTTTGTTGGGGTTGCACTAGCGCACGATGCGGACATCTTCTAGCTGCTCTGCCCTGATGCGTAGTAGACGAGCTTTGATGCGTCGCCAACTCACGTAACGCTATGTAGTAAAATTCCGGTGTCATCCTTTCCCAGTTCGGTCTGTCACGCCCGTAGGCAATCAGAGTCTTGCGAAGTGCAGGTTTGACACATTCCAGACACCACAGTAACGTGGAAGCGTACATGGGCAGGCGCCGACACTATTCCTCGTGAAGGAAAGTGACGTTTAGCATCCGTGGGCCTCTGCTGGGTCTGGTGAGTTGTAGGGGTGAGATGATAGTGCAGATATACGCGAGATGATCCGTGAAGGCCGTCGGCCAAACTTCTGCATCACTGGTCGCTGTGCAGAGGCCACACGAGACGTATATCCGGTCCAGACGCCGGGCAGAGTGGCCGGTAAAGTGCGTATATCCGCGCTGGTACCCCTGATGTAAGAGCCATGTTTCGTGGAGCGCGAGGTCACGTGCCAGTGCTTGCAGAGCCGGGCATGGGACCTAATGCGGTATCTGGTCCTCGGGCCACAGAACACTGTCAAAATCGCCGCCCACTATGGAATGCTCCATATTTCTAGCAAAAGTGGGGCGATCTCCTTCGAATAGAAGACGCGCCTGTCACCGCGATGTGAAGTACCGGAGGGAGTGTAGACGTTAACGAGGCGGACTGCACCAAGTATCAGAGCGATGCCTCGCACGTTCGGCAACTTTCTCACATCCTCGGTTCCATGCCATCTCGGAGAAGGATGGCCGTTCCTCCTGCGCCATCGCCAGATGATAGGCTGTAGGTGGTATGGCCATATACACTCCTGGAAATTGAAATAAGAACACCGTGAATTCATTGTCCCAGGAAGGGGAAACTTTATTGACACATTCCTGGGGTCAGATACATCACATGATCACACTGACAGAACCACAGGCACATAGACACAGGCAACAGAGCATGCACAATGTCGGCACTAGTACAGTGTATATCCACCTTTCGCAGCAATGCAGGCTGCTATTCTCCAATGGAGACGATCGTAGAGATGCTGGATGTAGTCCTGTGGAACGGCTTGCCATGCAATTTCCACCTGGCGCCTCAGTTGGACCAGCGTTCGTGCTGGACGTGCAGACCGCGTGAGACGACGCTTCATCCAGTCCCAAACATGCTCAGTGGGGGACAGATCCGGAGATCTTGCTGGCCAGGGTAGTTGACTTACACCTTCTAGAGCACGTTGGGTGGCACGGGATACATGCGGACGTGCATTGTCCTGTTGGAACAGCAAGTTCCCTTGCCGGTCTAGGAATGGTAGAACGATGGGTTCGATGACGGTTTGGATGTACCGTGCACTATTCAGTGTCCCCTCGACGATCACCAGTGGTGTACGGCCAGTGTAGGAGATCGCTCCCCACACCATGATGCCGGGTGTTGGCCCTGTGTGCCTCGGTCGTATGCAGTCCTGATTGTGGCGCTCACCTGCACGGCGCCAAACACGCATACGACCATCATTGGCACCAAGGCAGAAGCGACTCTCATCGCTGAAGACGACACGTCTCCATTCGTCCCTCCATTCACGCCTGTCGCGACACCACTGGAGGCGGGCTGCACGATGTTGGGGCGTGAGCGGAAGACGGCCTAACGGTGTGCGGGACCGTAGCCCAGCTTCATGGAGACGGTTGCGAATGGTCCTCGCCGATACCCCAGGAGCAACAGTGTCCCTAATTTGCTGGGAAGTGGCGGTGCAGTCCCCTACGGCACTGCGTAGGATCCTACGGTCTTGGCGTGCATCCGTGCGTCGCTGCGGTCCGGTCCCAGGTCGACGGGCACGTGCACCTTCCGCTGACCACTGGCGACAACATCGATGTACTGTGGAGACCTCACGCCCCACGTTTTGAGAAATTCGGCGGTACGTCCACCCGGCCTCCCACATGCCCACTATGCGCCCTCGCTCAAAGTCCGTCAACTGCACATTCGGTTCACGTCCACGCTGTCGCGGCATGCTACCAGTGTTAAAGACTGCGATGGAGCTCCGTATGCCACGGCAAACTGGCTGACACTGACGGCGGCGGTGCACAAATGCTGCGCAGCTAGCGCCATTCGACGGCCAACACCGCGGTTCCTGGTGTGTCCGCTGTGCCGTGCGTGTGATCATTGCTTGTACAGCCCTCTCGCAGTGTCCGGAGCATGTATGGTGGGTCTGACACACCGGTGTCAATGTGTTCTTTTTTCCATTTCCAGGAGTGTAGGTCTAAAGGCAGCTCGGAACGGACCTCCTGGAGAAGGGCAATATCCAAGTCTGCTGCTCTGATCATGTCGTGTAAGATGCGGGTTTTGACAGTGGAGTGGGCACCATTGACATTGTTCCCACACGGTATGACTGAGACATGTCGAGTGGTGGAAGCAATGTACAAGTCCAAGCCCACGGTGAACTCGTACACCACACATGACGTGCTTTACTGTGCCGTATGATCCCTTGACTGGCAGGGCCCTCTGGGCTCAATGTCAGCCACGGGCTCTTGAGGAGTTATCGATGTGTGCTGTACATCATCTGCCTCCATGTCGTCCGCCCAATCACTAAGAGAGGATTTTGAGGTCAGTGGTGGCTGCCCACTTTCACAGGAGACCACATTTTGGGAGTCGACCCGATGCGCCTCGCTTTCAGGGTCACCAGGCGTAGGAGAGTGTTCCTTATCGTCAGGCGCCTTCTGGTGAATGAGACCGCTGGAATCCGTTGCAACTGTAGACGCGGCAGCGGAGTCGATGTCTTCCACCAGTCTCACATCCCTGTACCGTTCTTCAGCTGACAACAGTCTCTTCTTGTGTCGTTTGGGTGATTTTTGCTTGCGGGTCCGAGACCCGGCATCCTCTGGGGTTCGGGGCTCGAACGGACTCGGGTCATCGAGAATTCCTGTGTCTGATCCCGACTGTAACGGAGGCCAGGTGCTCCCGACGCCGCAGTGGGCAGAGGCTGCAGGAACCTCTGCACCGTTTGGCTGAGGTAGCGTAGTCATCGTCGTCGTGGGTGTCGACTCTCCAACGCAGCTTGCACCGGCTTGAAGTGGTATCAGGTTCTTATCATCGGTCACACTGAAAGGTCCCCTTAGAAAAATTATAAATGACTGTGCTTAAACTGACACACAATATTTTTAGCGCAACGCAATCTGACTTTTAATAATCCCTACAAAAGAATGGCCCTGACCAACAATAACTATACCTTTCATGAATCACTTACCTCACAAAAATCTTCGTCACTCAAACTACTGCAATACAGCGAGCGCCAATACTGCCAGCTAAATAAAAGTTTCTAACTACTGAAGGCACTGACTACTGATAGGCATAGTTAGGAAATGAAAGATTTTGATAAAGAACAAAGAATGTATTTACCTTAACAGTGTTCAAAAGTCATTATATATATATATATATATATATATATATATATATATATATATATATATATATATATATATATATATATATATATATATATATATCAGTTCATGACATCCAGTCTTACAAATTTACTGTCTCTGATGGACACACGTCCAGATCATCCGTTCTCAAAACTCCGTCATCTGTCTCCCCACATCCATCACTGCTGACGGCTCACCTCCAAATGCGCAACGCTAGCGCTGTTAACAGCCAACTGCCCAACACTACAATAGCCAACAACAATGCAAACCGCCGGCCGGAGTGGCCGTGCGGTTCTGGGCGCTACAGTCTCGAACCGAGCGACCGCTACGGTCGCAGGTTCGAATCCTGCCTCGGGCATGGATGTGTCTGATGTCCTTAGGTTAGTTAGGTTTAATTAGTTCTAAGTTCTAGGCGACTGATGACCTCAGAAGTTAAGTCGCATAGTACTCAGAGCCATTTGAAAATGCAAACCAGCCACAGACTGCAAAAAACACAGCCAGTGATTTTCATACAGAGCCTTACGTGGCATTACCAATAAAAAAAACCTATACAGCCTACTTACAACATCATGTCGTGCCGCCTCCACATTCGTTAGCGGAAGAGATCGTGGATCGTTGGGGAAGTTCATTGCGGGACTCCTGAACGAGGGGGCGCCCTCCTGGCCGAAGCCCAAGCAGGTTCTCGGCTGTTCATCGTATATAACAATTGCGCGACAGCCGCCAACGATAACATATGATGGAATGTGCTTCTTAAGTTCTGTGCTCACTTGGTGTACCCCGTTAAGTACAGGGTACGTTCCGAATGTACTCCATTTCTCTTCTGTATGGCTCAAAACTGTGCCATAGGGTCGCAGCGCGTCAACGACAAGGTTGGTGAGATCTTCGAACGGTAGTTAAAAGATGCACACGGTGCGCACCCCCGACCAGCATGGTCAACTGCTATCACGCTCACATTACCGTTAGCATGGCAGAAGCGGAAGCCGTTAGTAGATCGTTGGAGGAGTGGTGTCACAAGCCGCTTCGTCAATCAGTTTGAGGTACATTGTGCTGGATACAATAGACAAATGAATGCCTACATTCTTGCGGTTCTATGTGCATGACGTCTCGAAGAAAGCGTTAAATTGCATGAGCCTTCGCTATCGTGCACGATGCGTTGAACGGTAGGTTGATTTTGGCTTGTCGATATAATAACGCCATGGCGGGTCGGTACCGGTATTACGTCAAAACAACGACGCACAACCGTGCGCTAGCGGGTGAACAACAACGCCTGCGGAGCGCTGCACGGCACGCCGAGCCCGTCCGCACGGTATCACGGCTGAAAGCCGATTGCCATTAGCCTATCTGAACAAGACTCACAGCCAGACCCAATATTCTATATGTCGTTAACCACGTGTCTACAACCTGTACTCGTACATCCATTATGTATATTTCCGTACAGGCGAGCATTTTACTTGAAAGCCGCTTGCCCAGCGGCGGCGGATCAATACGATACTGCAGTGCCTGTTTTATTCCGTAGCTAGACTTTTAAAAAACTTACTACCATAAAATCTAAAACTGACTCCCTCAACGTACCCTAGTCCTCTCTTACGGAACGAAATCTGTCATAGCCATGCACGCATGCGTGTCCAAAAAAAAGTTCAAATGGTTCAAATGGCTCTAAACATTATGCGACTTAACTGCTGAGGTCATCAGTTCCTAGAACTTAGAACTACTTAATCCTAAGTAACCTAAGGACATCACACACATCCACGCCCGAGGCATGATTCAACCTGCTACCGTAGCGGTCGCGTGGTTCCAGACTGTAGCGCCTAGAACCGCTCGGCCACTCCGGCCGGCATGCGTGTCCAAAGGAACATTGCTTCGTAATTCAGAATAACACAGGCACAGGCAATGCAGTTACGAATACACTACTGGCCATTAAAATTGCTACACCAAGAAGAAATGCAGATGATAAAGGATATTCATTCGACAAATGTATTATACTAGAACTGACAAGTGATTACATTTTCACTCTATTTGGGTGCATAGATCCTGAGAAATCAGTACCCAGAACAACTACCTCTGCCGTAATAACGGCCTTGATACGCCCGGGCATTGCGTCAAACAGAGCTTGGATGGCGTGTACAGGTACAGCTGCCCATGCAGCTTCAACACGATATCACAGTTCATAAAGTGTAGTGACTGGCGTATTGTGACGACCCACTTGCTCGGCCATCGTTGACCAGACGTTTTCAATTGGTGAGAGATCTGCAGAATGTGCTAGCCAGGGCAGCAATCGAACATTTTCTGTATCCAGAAAGGCCCGTACAGGACCTGCAACATGAGGTCGTGCATTATCCTGCTGAAATGTAGGGTTTCGCGGGGATCGAATGAAGGGTAGAGCCACGGCTAAAGTGCAGTCAATGTGAACAAGAGGTGACCGAGACGTGTAACCAATGGTACCCCATACCATCACGCCGGGTGATACGCCAGTATGGCGATGACAAATACACGCTCCCAATGTGCGTTCACCGACATGTTGCCAAACACGGATGCGAACATCATGATGCTGTAAACATAATCTGGATTCATCCGAAAAAATGACGTTTTGCCATTCGTGCACCCAGGGTCGTCGTTGAGTACACCATCGCAGGCGCTCCTGTGTGTGATGCAGCGTCAATGGTAACCGCAGCCTTGGTACCCGAGCTGATAGTCCATGCTGCTGCAAACGTCGTCGAACTGTTCGTGCAGATGGTTGTTATCTTGCAAACGTCCCTGTCTGTTGACTCAGGAATCGAGACGTGGCTGCACGATCCGTTACAGCCATGCGGATAAGATGCCTGTCATCTCGACTGCTAGTGATACGCCGGCCGGAGGGGCCCAGCGGTTCTAGGCGCTGCAGTCTGGAACCGCGCCACCGCTGCGGTCGCAGGTTCCAATCCTGCCTCGGGCATGGATGTGTGTATGTCCTTAGGTTACTGAGGTTTAAGTAGTTCTGAGTTCTAGGGGACTGATGACCTTAGAAGTTAAGTCCCATAGTGCTCAGAGCCATTTGAACCATTTTGCTGGTGATACGAGGCCGTTGGGATCCAGCACGGCGTTCCATATTACCCTCCTGAATCCACCGATTCCATATTCTGCTAACAGTCATTGGATCTCGACCAACCCGAGTAGCAATGTCGCGATACGATAAGCCGCAATCGTGATAGGCTAGAGTCCGACCTTTATCAAAGTCGGAAACGTGATGGTACGCATTTCTACTCCTTACACGAGTCATCACAACAACGTTTCACCAGGCAGCGCCGGTCAACTGCTGTTTGTGTGTGAGAAATCGGTTGAAATCTTTCGTCATGTCAGCACGATGTAGGTGTCGCCACCGGCGCCAACCTTGTATGAATGCTCTGAAAAGCTAATCATTTGCGTATCACAGCACCTCCTTCCTGTCGGATAAATTTCGCATCTGTAGCACGTCATCTTCGTAGCAATTTTAAAGGCCAGTAGTGTACATTGACTATATTTCATTACGGCCGTAGTCGCCGCACTGCCTGTTCCTTTGGACATGCCTGTATGTAGTTACACAGGCACTGCAGTATCGTATTAATTTAGAGGTTGGAGAGATGTTAAAAGCATGAAGAATGTTGTAACTTTTGTAACTTTATTGGTGTTATGTAAGTAATGTCACTGTATGTCAATATGTTGTAGAAAAGGAAGCAAACGTTCGGTCTTGAAAGTACGGGTAAGTTACGGCAAAGACTCTCGATGCGCTAGCAACAGACATTTAGAAGCAGACATCAACAGCTGGCCGCGACAGGGATCCCATGTCATCTAGCTGGCCACTACACGACGCGGCGTAGACCGCAGAAAAATAAATAAGTAATTGTTAAAAGCAATGTAATCGTGGTATGATTGTCAAACAATTGATTAATTTATGGTTAATAAGGGTAGGTAGTTATGTCTGAGACCGTGTAAAGTCACCATTTACATATCGCGTCTAACAGTCGCCTGGGAAAGACGCATAATAGGAGACCTAGCTGAGATCGCGAACAGTTATTTTGTTGGGAATATTGTCGATGAGCTGGTTTGATTTTAGATATCGATTTAAATTTTGTTGAGAACTCTGATCAGCTAATCGGTGTGATCGGTTATTGAATACGAGTTTTTCAGTGTGTCTGCCTGTAACAGATTTCATTCTGTAAGAGAGAATCAGGGTACGTTGAGGGCAGTCAACTTTACATGTTTTGGTCGTACGTTTTCGAAAAGTTTAGCTACAACGTTAGATACGGTAGATGTGGCAGTTGGCGCTATGAAGGCATGAATATTAATTGTTAGTGGTCACGGAAGCAATAAGTGACGGGTTATCGTGCTGAGAAAAAGTTGACGCCTAAATTGTAGAAGCCGTGTTCTATGACTCTATAAGTTAGATGTTTAGAGAAGTTTTAGTCTGTCACGGAACTGGACTATTAGTTGCGATTCTCGGTTATCCTGGCGCGTACAATACATTAATAGTCGTTGTGGCTGTACTTGCTGGTTTTTGAGGTGCACACGCTTTAAGGTGGCGTTAATGTCTTGCACTTGTTATTGTTGAGTTTCTATTACGTACTACGTATATGGTGTATTTACTGTTGAGACACTGTCTCAATCGGTCACTGATAATAACCGGAACCATATTTTCCACAGTGTATACGTAGAGAGCCAACGGCCTTCCCGCAATGGTAACACCGGTTCCCGTCAGATCACCGAAGTTAAGCGCTGTCGGGCTGGGCTAGCACTTGGGTGGGTGACCATCCGTACTGCCGAGCACTGTTGGAAAGGGGGTGCACTCAGCCCTTGTGAGACAAACTGAGGAGCTACATGATTGAGAAGTAGCGGCTCCGGTCTCGGAAACTGACATACGGCCAGGAGAGCGGTGTGCTGACCACACGCCCGTCCATATCCGCATCGAGTGACGCTTGTAGGCTGAGGATGACACGGCGGCCGGTTGGTACTTTCGGGCCTACATGGCTTGTTCGGGAGGAGTTTAGTTTAGAGTTTTTATACGTAGATAGAATACAGCTATTGTTTCCCACCACTGTGTGACTGCAAGTGGTGTGGATAATTTAGAACCATAGCGGAACTAATAAACACAGAAGCGTGACGCGTGACATTTTAAATAGGGACTGTTAGTTGGAACGTGTAAGCCACCACCTGAAGAGACTGATTAGCTTTGAGTCACTCATTCACTATGAAATTTCAGACTTGAATCGAATTTATTGAACTAAAAGTAAATAAAGAAAGAAGTAAAAATAAAATTTGCGTTACCAACATTCATTTAGTGGAGAGGATAGAATCCCCACTAGAGTTATGTATGCAAGTATTTTGAAAGGAAAAGATATAGTTTGGATTTGCAAGGTATTCAAATGCGTCAATCGCAAAGATAAGTCACTTTTCATCAGTGTCAGAGATAACGAAACAAGGAAAGCTATTTGTCGTACTTATATTCCATTATATAAAAAATTAAGTAAAGGTTTCAATAAGAATTTCAATTGAGCGATATGAGCATTATAATAACTTTCAAAGGTTTAAAGAAACAAAGGTAATAGGCGTGAAAACATGAAGGAGATCAGACATTATAGGAGTAAATATTATCTCAGGCGCAGCTGACACACTCTCGCTCGTCCATACTAAAATTATAACTCTGACTTCATCCATCGGAATTCACGTAATAAAGTACGAATGAAATTAATGTTCGAGAATTCTATTTAAACGGAAGTAGATATATAACTTGATATTTATAAAGAATGTTAATGTGTGCTGCGTTTAATGAAGTTATTTGACGCGCTCCATTGTGAAGTATCTCACCTATCGATAGAATTTATTTATGATAAAAGACCAGCAATAGCCGAAGTGTCTCGCACTGAGAAGTTTACCTTCAGTTGTCCTACTTGATAGTGTGATAGTTTGCATAATACTGAATGAAAAATTCTAATACGATTTGCTAATACGATAATTACCATAGTAACGTCCTCTTTAAAATAATTAAAGTTCGTAAGACTCAGAATGAGATTTTCACTCTGCAGCGGAGTGTGCGCTGATATGAAACTTCCTGGCAGATTAAAACTGTGTGCCCGACCGAGACTCGAACTCCGGACCTTTACCATTCGCGGGCAAGTGCTCTACCATCTGAGCTACCGAAGCACGACTCACGGCCGGTACTCACAGCTTTACTTCTGCCAGTATCTCGTCTCCTACCTTCCAATCTTTACAGAAAATCTCTTGCCTGAGTCGTGCTTCGGTAGCTCAGATGGTAGAGCACTTGCCCGCGAAAGGCAAAGGTCCGGAGTTCTAGTCTCGGTCGGGCACACACTTTTAATTCGTAAGACTCATTTAACAGAGGCACAAGGTTTATTTAATTCGTATTTTTTATCAGAGGATATACTAGTTACGGTTCTTAATACCTACTTACCGCTTCCAAAGTGCCTTAATTTTACTGCCAGGAACAGTTAATTGCAATCATAGTCGTTTGACGTTTTATGCACTTACTGGTGATTCACACCTGTGTTCTTCTGCATTGCTACATCAGATGCGTTAATTGCGAGTAGCCACGAGAACGTTAACGTAATAAAATATCCTGGATTAAAACTGACGAGGTGTTGCTAATCATAAAGGCGGGGCTGGAGTCTGATTGACAGCTTAGCGTAGCTTCTCGCCACGACACAGCACAAGTTCTCGCTTTACGTGCCTTTGCTGTCTTCAGGACTGTGCCTAAGAAACTCGTCCATGCATCTGGCGGTGTCCAACCTAATAGATTCTGCACAGTAATTGTTGGTTGCCAAATTAATTTGTAGTCACAAACAGGTGATATTAAGTACTTGTATTTATGCTATTTATTTATGATTCTATATGTTCAGAGCGCCACAAATCACCGTCTACAGCATATTTTTATTCTTCTTCTTATTATTATTATTTTACTTTTATCTCCTACATACAACGCTCAACGGTGTAGAGCACCAAACTTTGACTCAATCCAACAACAAAATATCTCATAATTACGGTGGAGTAGAAGGAAATTCAGTTAAATCGAATTTGGCAAACGGTAGAAAACATTTTTGAGATTAGGAGAATTTCATTGCAACTGCTTATTTCGGATGATAATTAAAAGTAACTGCTGTGAAGTATTTGTTGTCCTCTTATATTCAATACGACGTTATATAATGAACAAGTGCTCGTTCGGTCAAGCGCACAAACAAATCGCTATCAGCCTACACTGTGCATCTATATATGACCTGTCGAACACAGAACGATGATGAACCTGTTACAGGTTTGCTGACGCTGACCGAGAGATCAACACCGGCACCCAGCGGCAGCCGCCGAGTAACAGCACCGCACAACGTCAAAGGTATCGACATGCATGATACCCACAACTAACGAAGCCTACCCTTGCCTGACCTGTCGCAGTCAGTAAGATATCCGCTACTGCTCTTACTACCCGACCTAACTATCTTAGAGGTTTTTATCCCTTGGCTCTTGCCTTGGTACTTTTTTTCCTCTGCTCTTCAAACCGCTATCTTTCGTTCGACTTTCGACCCAGTCTATCTCCAGATGAGCGCGTACTGATGGTTAACCTTAACCAGACGTACGCATACATCGCAGTACCCACACCCTGCGACTCCTCAAAAAATGGTTCAAATGGCTCTGAGCACTATGGGACTCAACTGCTGTGGTTATCAGTCCCCTAGAACTTAGAACTACTTAACCCTAACTAACCTAAGGACATCACACACATCCATGCCCGAGGCAGGGTTCGAACCTGCGACCGCAGCAGTCGCACGGTTCCGGACTGCGCGCCTAGAACCGCGAGACCACCGCGGCCGGCTGCGACTCCTCACTTTAGTGAAACCTAACCCTTATGCAGAGATGGCAGTAGACCTTTTGAGTTGGTCATCATGCCGGTGTTGGCGTGGAGAGGCTCCAGATCTTAAAAAATAAAAAATAAAATAAAATTAAAATAGAAAATAAAAGAAATTGTGTCAGACAATTTTTTTTTCAAATATTTCTGTTACTTGATTGGATGTTTCACTTCAGAGCTATTTCTTCGAACGTGGTTTTACATATTTCTCCGACACAAGATTTGCTTCAGACAAGCTAAAATGTTACTTACGACTTTTCCAACTATATTGCTATAGTCAAGTGATGCTGAGGGAATTAGATTAGGAAATGAGACACTTAAAGTAGTAGATGAGTTTTGCTTTTTGGGGAGCAAAATAACTGATGACGGTCGAAGTAGAGAGGATATAAAATGTAGACTGGCAAAGGCAAGGAAAGCGTTTTTGAAGAAGAGAAATTTGTTAACATCGAGTATAGATTTAAGTGTCAGGAAGTCGTTTCTGAAAGTATGGAGTGTAGCCACGTATGGAAGTGAATCCTCGGCGATAAATAGTTTGGACAAGAATAGAAGCTTTCGAAATGTGGTGCTACAGAAGACAGCTGAAGATTAGATGGGTGGTTCACATTAATGAGGAGGTATTGAACAGAATTGGGGAGAAGAGAAATTTGTGGCACAACTTGACTAGAAGAAGGGATCGGTTGGTAGGACATCTTCTGAAGCATCAAGGTACCACCAATTTAGTATTGGAGGAAAGCGTGGAGATTAAGAATCGTAGAGGGAAACCAAAAGATGAAAACACTAAGCTGTCCGCAGCTCGTGGTCGTGCGGTAGCGTTCTCGCTTCCCACGCCCAGGTTCCCGGGTTCGATTCCCGGCGGGGCCAGGGATTTTCTCTGCCTCGTGATGACTGAGTGTTGTGTGCTGTTTTTAGGTTAGTTAGGTTTAAGTAGTTCTAAGTTCGAGGGGACTGATGATCATAGATGTTAATTCCCATAGTGCTCAGAGCCATTTTTTGAAAACACTAAGCAGATTCAGAAGGGTGTAGGTTGCAGTAGGTACTGGGAGATGAAGAAGCTTGCACAGGATAGAGTAGCATGGAGAGCTGCATCAAACCAGTCTCTGGACTGAAGACCACGACAACAATAACAACTTTGCCACAAAAGTGACATTGTTTCTTATTCTCTTTCTAAATTATGTTATACTTCTTATTCTTTAGTATATATTAAAAAAAGGATTGGGATATATTTCACCTCTCTCGTTGTTGTTTACGCAAGAGGCCAGCTGCTGTAGTAGCATATTTGCGTGAGTCGGGGTATAGTGCTATGAAAGTGTTGCTGCATTAGTTTTTGACTTGATAATTTTGTTTCCTACAATGTTGAACATTTTTAAAAAGCTTTTATACAGATTTAATATACAAAGTCTTTCATTAAACTTAATTTCACACATCTAATAATAGCTCTCGGTAGTGTTTATGAACGTTATTACTCGGCAAAGCCAACTGGTTACCTGGCTGGGGTGGCGGCACGGTTGTGTTAACGGACGAGAAACTGGGTCAGCAGGCAGTAACAGCAACTTTTGCAAAAAAAAAGAAGTGTTACGTACGGTATATCTCATCTTGGCTGCTCACGACCTTTCCCTGGTAGTATGCATACAACTATCATTCTCTATGAAGTCAGCTATGCCTTCAGTTTTGTCGTCTGCTGTTTTAAGTCGCCGATGATAATGTCGGCTCTTTCTTCGAATCTATGCCAACGGCATTTGTTATAATTTGAGTCTCCTCAAACTCAAATGTTTCTTTCCTTCAGTAGTAGTCACTCACTTTTTTGGCAGCATACACGGTCTTTCTAGTCGCGTACTGTCGTTAACAATAAAAACTAATGTTACAGCGACAACAGTTAGCTGACTTTGTGATCTAGAGAAATGGTTCCCTACCTGGGGGTATTTATACCCGACGGGTAAAATGAGATTTTATGAAGGGTAAAAACTAAACGACTCGATTTTCTTTCAGTCATGAAACTAAATTATTTTCAAAAAGTCATTACTATTATCATAATTTTGTAAGGCTCTGCTACTGATTATATAAGTTATCAATAATTACTTTTTCTTAGTTAGTAGCATTAATACGCTGGAGGCTACAGGCTCGTCACATAGTCCATCCACAACACACATATATTGCATTCAGTCCCGTTCAAACGGCTACTATAGTGTTCTATACAATTTCATTATTATTATTACAGAGTGGTTAGACACAAAATATTAACGGCCTGAAGTACCCAAATTTGAGCCAGTTCAAAAGTAAACAGATGAACAATGAAGTGATTTACGAACAGAAAGCATAGTGCACGCATCTAACCTTGTTTTATTTTAAATCGGAGTTGCGGTGTACAGGTCAAGCAACTCCCGCAATAGAGAGGAGTAATGCACGGGAAGCAAGTTGTGTAAGAAATGTGTGTACCCTCACTGCGAAGAAGTTGTGGGTAACACTTGCGGTGCACCACGAATTCCTTCGTCATTTATTCTAAGCGACACACACACACACACACGAACTACGTATCATTCCTCTTATCATTATACAGGGTGTTACAAAAAGGTACGGCCAAACTTTCAGGAAACATTCCTCACACACAGAGAAATAAAATATGTTATGTGGACATGTGTCCGGAAACGCTTACTTTCCATGTTAGAGCTCATTTTATTACTTCTCGTCAAATCACATTAACCATGGAATGGAAACACACAGCAACAGAACGTACCAGCGTGACTTCAAACACTTTGTTACATGAAATGTTCAAAATGTCCTCCGTTAGCGAGGATACATGCATCCACCCTCCGTCGCATGGAATCCCTGATGCGCTGATGCAGCCCTGGAGAATGGCGTATTGTATCACAACCGTCCACAATACGAGTACGAAGAGTCTCTACATTTGGTACCGGGGTTGCGTAGACAAGAGCTTTCAAATGCCCCCATAAATGTAAGTCTAGAGGGCTGAGGTCAGGAGAGCGTGGAGGCCATGGAATTGGTCCGCCTCTACCAATCCATCGGTCACCGAATCTGTTGTTGAGAAGCGTACGAACACTTCGACTGAAATGTGCAGGAGCTCCACCGTGCATGAACCACATGTTGTGTCGTACTTGTAAAGGCACATGTTCTAGCAGCACAGGTAGAGCATACCGTATGAAATCATGATAACGTGCTCCATTGAGCGTAGGTGGAAGAACATGGGGCCCAATCAAGACATCACCAACAATGCCTGCCCAAACGTTCACAGAAAATCTGTGTTGATGACGTGATTGCACAATTGCGTGCGGATTCTCGTCAGCCCACACATGTTGATTGTGAAAATTTACAATTTGATCACGTTGGAATGAAGCCTCATCCGTAAAGCGAACATTTGCACTGAAATGAGGATTGACACATCGTTGGATGAAACATTCGCAGAAGTGTACCCGTGGAGGCCAATCGGCTGCTGATAGTGCCTGTACACGCTGTACATGGTACGGAAACAACTGGTTCTCCCGTAGCACTCTCCATACAGTGACGTGGTCAACGTTACCTTGTACTGCAGCAACTTCTCTGACGCTGGCATTAGGGTTATCGTCAACGGCACGAAGAATTGCCTCATCCATTGCAGGTGTCCTCGTCGTTCTAGGTCTTCCCCAGTCGCGAGTCATAGGCTGGAATGTTCCGTGCTCCCTAAGACGCCGATCAATTGCTTCGAACGTCTTCCTGTCGGGAGCCTTCGTTCTGGAAATCTGTCTCGATACAAACGTACCGCGCCACGGCTATTGCCCCGTGCTAATCCATACATCAAATGGGCATCTGCCAACTCCGCAATTGTAAACATTGCACTGACTGCAAAACCAAGTTCGTGATGAACAGTAACCTGTTGATGCTACGTACTGATGTGCTTGATGCTAGTACTGTAGAGCAATGAGTCGCATGTCAACACAAGCACCGAAGTCAACATTATCTTCCTTCAATTGGGCCAACTGGCGGTGAATCGAGGAAGTACAGTACATACTGACGAAAGTAAAATGAGCTCTAACATGGAAATTAAGCGTTTCCGGACACATGTCCACATAACATCTTTTCTTTATTTGTGTGTGAGGAATGTTTCCTGAAAGTTTGGCCGTACCTTTTTGTAACACCCTGTATAAGTAAAAACGTTCCAAGAAAAGTGTTTGAAGTCACGCTGGTACGTTCTGTTGCTAAAATTGGTAATAATTGGAGGAGGGGATGTGGGGGCAACAGGTGGCAGAAGTGAAGTGCGGGGTTCTATGTCTGATTGTACGCAGGGGTAATGATGTAAGAAAGGTTGGGAACCACTGGTCTAGACGCTAGTGATTTTGGCTAGTAATACCGAGATCTGATCTGATTTTCGGTGATCTTTCCTTAGTTGGAAAGTCTGGAAGGAGATCCAACCATTCTTGCGAGACAAATTGAAAAGATAGATGAATACAAAAGCAACGAAACTGCCGCTAATGTCAGTGAAGTAGCATAATGTAGAAAGGCTTGCGTCGGCCTAGGTAACACAAGACGATTATTTATTAGCAGCAGGAGCATCAGCATTTTTTCTGATTAGAGAGCTAGACGCTAGACGTCTACGGACATTATTCCTTGCACGATTACAGATTACTTCTATAGGATCTATATCTAGGTAGTAATGGCAGTAGTAGGAAGAGAACAATTTTCTTGCAAAATTTTGTCAGTGGAATTAAGAGGAGAAGGTGAAAGACGTATGTATTCATTACCAGCGATGGCGAGGCATGACAGAATCTCTGACCAGAGAGTTATTTATCGTTGCTAGTCTGCGCTTGACCGCGCGAGTGTTCTGTTGTACTCTGTTTGTAGTACAAGTCAGTCTGCGCTAGTCTGCGCGAGTCTGCAGTAGTAGTCAGTCGTCAGTGGTAGCGAGTGGACGGTTGTACTGAGCAGAAGTCGGCATGCGTCGGCGGTGTGCTCTTCTCGCGACTCTGGTCACGATTCGGGACGATGTGTATTGTTGTAGAAGGTAAAGACGCAGTATTGCGCAAATCTAATAATGTATGTTAACTGTAATTAATTTGTTCAAAAAATGCCCCAATAATAATTTTTTTTATAAAGTAACTCTTTTAAAGAAAAACATTCATTCCATTTTAAAGAATATTTCCTATGCATTTCCTCCAAGAATCAAAATTAAATATACGCCAGCATTGCACGAAGCTGTGTCGATAAATAAGAGCAGATATAGATGCAGTTTTTTTATTGAGGTAAGAATTTTTGCTTTTTTATTCAGAATACAGGGCCGAAGGTCAGCGCTGCTGTCCTTATAAAATTTATCAGGTTTAATTATTTCTGTTGAGATGTTAGATACGGTTCATGGTTCATTATCTAATTAATATTATTGTGGGTTTATGATCAATTATTATTCTTTAATTTTTTGGGGAGTTTACGCTTGGCTTCATTTCAATTTAACTATATTTGGCTCCATTTCCATTTACATTTTTATTGACATAGCTCTGTGGAGAGGTTACACTTGGCGACATCCGGACCAGGATCGTATTTCTTTGTGAATCTTCTGAGAAGTAGTCATATATCTGCTCTTATTTACTTAAATATAATTAGCATTTGGCGCAACGCATTTACTAATCTTGTCACTTTCTTTCACAGATCATCGGCAATTCGTTGCTCTTTGTTGTATTCGTGTTTGTTGCATCTTGCATTGTCTTTGCTTCATTTGTGATTAATTTGTTTTGAGAAAAATGCCGCGAAAGACTGTTAACAGTACATCGCGATGTATAATGAGTGAAATAACTGACTTAAATAACATGACCGACAGTACTTGCGACACGCAGTATATTAATGACAGTTCCCCATTTACAGACAATCAATGCGTACTGATCACCGGTAATGATTTTATTGCTAATGATGAGCAAATTAATTCAATTGTGTCCTCTGTTAATTTTACGACAATTGATGACGCGGGGCGTTCTGTTGCAATAGCGCTACCCACCTTGACACACGCGGTTTGCAAAGTTTACGTAATGAACAGATATATTTTTCTAATGAAAATGAACAGTGTACTCAAAGTACGTCAGATTTATTTAATTCCGAGATAGTGACTAACAGTGCACATCCGATTGGCAAACCTTTTCAAGAATCACAGAATATCCAAATGGATACACAAAACGTGACAAATGCACATACACCATCACACAGCACAGAGAATGCAACAGCTACTTTTGGTTTGGATGAAATTATGGCAGTATTGCTACAGTTTAAAAACGAAGTTAATGAAAATTCCAAACAACAGAATGAAAGACAAGACGACAATCACAAACAACTTAGTGAACAGAACAAACAACTTAATGAAAAACTAGACAACAATTCCAAACAGCTTAGTGAACAGCTCAAACAGCTTAATGACAAACAAGACAACCTTAATGAAAATTTCAAACAACTTAATGAAAAACATGACAACCTTAATGAAAAATTAGACAACAATTCCAGACAGCTTAGTGAACAGATTACAGCCGTTGCCGCGCAGTGTCATGATACTAAAGAACAATTACTTGAAGAAATTGAGGCTCGCGCTAGGAAAAGTAGTGAAGAAATTAGATCTGTTGCTCAAGATTTAAGGGATGTGCAAACAGCTACAACAGAAACACTTAGGGACGAAATTAGTGCAGTCGGTAAACAATGCTCTGAAAAAGCAACACAGTTACGCGACGAGTTTAAATTAATGACAGCAGAACTTTCACGCACACTGGATACAAAAGTAGACGCGAAGTTCGACCAACAGAACAGCCAAATTGACGAACGCTTTAATCACCACCTACAAAACAGTGAAACGCGTTTCCGTAAATTTATACAAGAACAAAATAAAGTAAAACGACAAGTCATGGAAACAATTACTGCACAGAGACAGGAAGATAAACGTAAATTGTTTGCGAAAGCAAAAACATACGTAGACAATAATATTGCTACAGTATCGGACGAAATTAATACAATCAAGCAGTTGAACACAGAATTGGGTGATGAAATTTCTGATCTTAAATCAAAAACAGATACACACACAGCAGATATTCAGACAGTGACAGACAGACTCGAACAATTAGAACTAACACAGGATTCCGATGTCATCAAAGCTGACGTTAAAAAATTGAACGAAACCACACGTAAAATACAGAAACAAATTAATGCTTGTGACACTAAAACCGATGATCAGGTAAAAATACTGACTGAAAATATGATGAATTGGCCAGTCGTATTGACGTTATTGAAAATAATAATGACAGCAAATCAGACGATACTTCACCGGTTTCGTTTAACCAAACACCTGAATTCCAAAATCTACAGCAGACAATCAGTGAGATAGATTCATCTAATAATAAATTACGCAGAAAATTGTCAAGTTTACAGCAAGAGGTAACAGAGATAAGAAATATTTCAGTTCATAACACGTCACAGCATACGGCACATTCCGAACATTTCTCACACTCACACAGCCAATATAATTTGGGTAATTTACAGAGAGTACGCGACTTAAAATTCGAAAAGCTACGCGACTTAAAATCCTAAAAGACACAGACAAACAGATTCTCACACAAACCTGAACGTGTTCTCAAATTCAGAGACGATAATTTTGATTACGGGCAATTTTTATCTGTAAGAAAATCTAAGGAATTTAAAAATGACAGAGCACAGGTATACGCTTTGAACTGGATACGTCGATTTATTTTTGTACTTTCACCAGCTTGGTCTCTAACGCAGAAACTAGCTTTGAACTGGATACGACAATTTGGTCTTGAATTTTTACCAACATTTCGTGTAAAGCAGAAACCACAATTAGCATGGATACAGCAATTTATTTTTGAATTTTCACCGGCATTGCCTGTAATGCAAAAGCTAAAATGTATTTGCAGCGCGTAAATGACCTCAGGAGATTCATTACGCTTTAATGAGTATGTGCCGTAGCGTGCACAGGGCCCCGAGCCATAGTAGTGCTGTTTCATCTTTAGTTTTCTGCACTGCTGCCTTCTCTTCTACTATCCTTTATATCTATCAAAACAGCTCT
The DNA here is from genome assembly GCF_023898315.1 of Schistocerca nitens. Taxonomy (NCBI): domain Eukaryota; kingdom Metazoa; phylum Arthropoda; class Insecta; order Orthoptera; family Acrididae; genus Schistocerca; species Schistocerca nitens. The sequence goes on from NC_064622.1 coordinate 250,500,645, forward strand.
TTAACTATTGCTCTACCTAGTATTAAGAAAAGTGAGTAAAGAAAACCCGATAAGACAAATTTTACCGAAAGTGACAATTTTTTTATTAGACGCTCTCGAAATGACAACTATCGCCGTAACTTTAATAACAGACAAAAATTTAATCATCAGTATGTGTAAAATTATTAGCAACAGGAACTACATTTTAGTAACAATAGAGGTTTTTCACCGCAATAGCAACAAAACCAGCCGGTTAGCATACCTAACCAACAATGCAGTGTACAAGGTCAACCCAAGCTTTAATGTTTCGCCGCGTGCACGTATTGTCTCAGCTCCGACAAATAGTAACGCAAAGCAACAAGGAAATAACTACGTACAGAAAATACACTATTTCAATTCCTATCGCAATGCGCCGTATAGAAATGACTATCACGACAGACGTAAAAATAATGAGCACAATTTTCAGCGTACATTTAATAACATTATATCTTATCAGCAGCAAGAACATCCGCCACAACAAATAATCATGAATGAACCAGACAGTAGATATCATCCCGAACGTTATACGTCAGGAAGAAATAACAGAACGGTTCAAATAGTTGAAATGCCACAGCATCCTCCTGAAAATAATAACACGTCAGATAGAATTTGATTAAATACAGTACAGGTTGCATATTCCAGTAACGCAAGCAATAATTTTGACACGCAGAATCTTGTTCACGAAAACGTTATTTGAAACATGCTTTGTTGAATGCACCACTTTTATCGCACCCAGATCTTACTAGAAATTTTTCCATTGCCACCGACAGTTCTAACACCGCTTTAGGCGTACATATTTTTCAGGAAATTGAAGAAGATGGTTGTATGGTAATTAAAAACATCGCATTTGCAAGTCGCATTCTGTCACCTGCTGAACGAAATTATTCCGTTACAGAACTTGAAACATTATGTGTTGTTTGGGCTTTTACGAGATTTAGGCATTTTCTTTATGGAAGACATACCACCGTTTACACAGACCACAGAGCGATAAGTTTTTACGTTCGGCTAAATTTACTCACGACAGATTAAGCAGATGGAAACTTTATTTGCAGGAATTTAATTTTACAATTGTTCACATTCCCCGCACACAAAATGTTGTAACAGACGCACTACCTCGTTCTCTCAGCAACAACCAGCAAGACATCGCAACCAACTTCTGCAAAGCAAATTTCAGCGTCATGTACATTCAACAAGTTGCATTTGAAAATTTCATTTCGTCGTCATTACAAGACATAGCACAAGAGCAGAATAAAGACAACGTATGGAAAGAGATTAAACACCTTTGGCAAGATAGGAATAATGTTACCATTAGAAACCATTACACTGTATGCAATGACATTCTGTTTCGCTGCTCTCATCCTGACAGCAACAATTAGTTATTATGCATTCCTGATGAACTTGTTAACAAATTAATCTGGTATACTCATTTAAGTTACGCAAATTACGGAGCCAGAAAATGTTTTCTTATACTGAGACAGAACTGTTATTTTACCAACATGGAGAAACGTATACGACGAGTTTTAGCGTCATGTAAAATCTGCCAGAAAGCTAAATCAGATACGACTTCACATATTCCTCCATTACATCCCATTGTACCTGTTAAATTGAGACATATGGCCGCTGTAGACATTTTTGGTCCGATTCCCAGAACTAATAGAGGTTTTTGCTACATCTTTGTCGCTGTCGAACTCACTTCAAAATTTGTTACCTTCACTCCGTTACGCAAAGCTACTGCTACAACTGTTTCGAAAGCATTTGTAAAACATTGTCTATTTCATGTAGGGCATGTGTTGAAAGTAATTTCCGACAATGGATCACGGTTTCGATCTGCTATATGGACACGTATGTTACGAGCTGGAAACATTTCTCCGATCTATATATCCAGGTACCATGCTTCTTCGAACCCTTGTGAACGATTAATGAAAGAAATTGGTAAACTGTGTAGAATTTACTGCCATAAAAAACATATTGATTGGGACACACACATACTCTCATTCCAGGATGTAATTAATTCCATACCAAATGAATCCACTATGCTATCTCCGTCTGTTATACTGAAAAATGTTGCACCACCTAACAAAATTAAAGAATTAGTAAACTTTCCTACATCTCGTCGACTACGACACCATGAAATAATTGACATTGCGCTGAACAACATCAAACGTGACGCAGAGCTCCGGAGAAGACAGCAAAAACAGCTAGTATGTGACTTAATGTCCTTCACCTTCTGACCTAATTACCTGGAATTACTGCAATATCCGTTTGTCCTGTATATCCTAATGATCATGGAGCACTATATTTGGTTTTTGCACTAATTCTACGTTGGTGTACCTTACAAGAACGTGGTGTTGACACGACATGCTGTCCACCACCGTGAGCGATGGAGATGCTATTATGGTCCCACTGTTTGGTGTACCTAATGTACTACCAAAAAGATAACATGGAATATTACTCCGACATTTCAGTGTCTTGGCTACGCTGATTAATACTTCTGCGAAAAGAACTTCAGATTGTCTCACTTGGTGTTGTGCTTCTGTAGAAAGATATGGACTTTCAGTGCAGCTGCGTGCAACCTAAAGTGCTACAACCATGATGCAATCCTTCCCTTTCCTATCCTAATTCTTTTTTGCTAACATGATTTGTATTCATGACCTATACATTTTTGTGATTTCCTGATATGTTCTGAACTACAGTGCGTGTGCACTTTTGTCATTTTTCTAACATGATTTCTACTCGTTGCATATACATTTTTTTTTATTTGCTGATATGTTCTGAAATACAGTGCATGTGCACTTATGTCATTTGTTAATATGTTTTGTACTCATTGTGTATATATTTTGTCATTACCTGATATGTTCTGTACTCGGTGCATGTGCACTATGTTTACTTCATGTTCTCAACCTATATATCTGTATATTCTGTGATTGTAAAGTTAGTTAGTTAAGAAAAAATTTGTTGCTCATGGCAAGTCCAAATGACTCACCATCGCTGCCAAATTTTTGCCCCCCAGTGGAGGGTTATGAAAGACGTATGTATTCATTACCAGCGATGGCGAGTCATGACAGAATCTCTGACCAGAGAGTTATTTATCGTTGCTAGTCTGCGCTTGACCGCGCGAGTGTTCTGTTGTACTCTGTCTGTAGTACAAGTCAGTCTGCGCTAGTCTGCGCGAGTCTGCAGTAGTAGTCAGTCGTCAATGGTAGCGAGTGGACGGTTGTACTGAGCAGAAGTCGGCATGCGTCGGCGGTGTGCTCTTCTCGCGACTCTGGTCACGATTCGGGACGATATGTATTGTTGTAGAAGGTAAAGACGCAGCATTGCGCAAATCTGATAATGTATGTTAATTGTAATTAATTTGTTCAAAAAATGCCCCAATAATAATTTTTTTATAAAGTAACTCTTTTAAAGAAAATCATTCCAATTTAAAGAATATTTCCTATGCATTTCCTACAAGAATCAAAATTAAATATACGCCAGCATTGCACGAAGCTGTGTCGATAAATAAGAGCAGATATAAATGCAGTTTTTTTTTATTGAGATAAGAATTTTTGCTTTTTATTCAGAATACAGGGCCGAAGGTCAGCGCTGCTGCCCTTATAGAATTTACCAGGTTTAATTATTTCTGTCATTCCTTAACGATATTTTGTGGGGAGTTAACATTTGGCACATTTTTTTGTTATCATTCATTTTCATTTCTGCGGAGAGGTTACAAAGGTTATTGCTCCTTAATAACAAAAATTAGAATTTTCTTGCCTCTGCATATTTTTAAACGTTCCTCCGCATTTCCCCAAGACAATCGGAAGTTTTCCTGTTATAGGTATAGAGGATAATGAACACCAAATAAAAAGCTGCACTCACAATAACGAAACATTGCTGCTGGCATTGTTGTTTGACAATACTCTTCCCCCACTTTCACTTTGCAACAATTATTTACAGCTTGGTGAATATGAATCTTCGGAATGTCTGAGTAAACCACTGGTCACTTTAATTATGAAGCTTCGATTTTCTAGTGTACTCATTCTGGCATCTTTTGAAAACGAATCGCATAGACTGAACAGTTTTTCTGAGATTTTCTTAGCTAACCTGGAAGTCCAATTCTGTACGTCAAAACCTGAAAAGTTTTTCATCATCATCATTTAAGACTGATTATGCCTTTCAGCGTTCAGTCTGGAGCATATTCCCCCTTATAAAATTCCTCCATGTTCCCCTGTTCAGTGCTAACATTGGTGCCTCTTCTGATGTTACGCCTATTACTTCAACATCATTCTTAACCGAATCCAGGTACTTTTTCCTTGGTCTATCCCATGCGTGTAACATGACCCCACCATCTAAGCCTGTTCGCCCTGACTGCTACATCTATAGAGTTCATCCCCAGTTTTTCTTTGATTTCCTCATTGTGGACACCCTCCTGCCATTGTTCCCATCTACTAGTACCTGCAATCATCCTAGCTACTGTCATATCCGTAACCTCAACCTTATTGATAAGGTAACCTGAATCCACCCAGCTTTCGCCCCCATACAACAAAGTTGGTCGAAAGGGAACGGTGCACAGATAACTTAGTCTTGGTACTGACTTCCTTCTTGCAAAAGAGGGTAGATCGTAGCTGAGCGCTCACTGCATTAGCTTTGCTACACATCGCTTCCAGCTCTTTCATATGTTGTCATCCTGTGAGAATATGCTTTCTAAGTACTTGAAACTGTCCACCTGTTCTTTGTTCCTCCTATGATGTGTTTAACTATGCCATTTGCAGAGCATTACCTGCTCCGCCGTCTCGTGACTCAATGCAAGGGGTCCGTATGTCAGTACTATCTGCTCTTTCAAACACCACAAAAGATCTGCATATGTTGCTGTGCAAGACCCATTGGGAGAAGAGAGGTTTTATAATGTATATATATGTATGTATGTATATGAATACTGTATAGGCTTTATATGCCTAGTTTAGATGTGTGTCTGTGACCAGCAATCAAAACGTCCTGCCTCCCGGGTGCGAACGCCGCCACTGATAAAATTTTGAATGAAAATCATCAACGATGGCGCCCGAGGACTTCCGGTATAAGAAGTCTCCCTCGTTCTGCTAATCGTTTTGTAAAAAGGGGGGAGGGGGAGGGTGAGCGGAGAGAAGTTCAGGGCATTCCGTTCCCCTTGATGTGGGAAGCTGCCCCCCAAAAGACGGACACGCAGCCTACGATCTCTCAGATGACTAATGTTTCAATACTAGTCCTAGTCTCCCCATTCGGACCTCCGGGAGGTGACTGCCAAGAGGGCTAGAGGTTTGAACGTGGCAGAGAAGTTAGGAAATCTCAAAATGGAAATGCCACGCCTCAATCTAGATGTAGAGCGGATTAGTGAAGGCAAATGGGAAGAAGACAAGGATTTCTGGTCAGATGAGTATAGGATAAGAGCAACAGCAGCAGAAATGTATAACGGCAGTAGGATTCGTTATGGATAGGTCGGTAGGGCAAAGAGTTAATTATTGTAAACAGTTAAGAGATGGGGTTTTTCACAACAGAATCGACAGCAATCCAACACCGACAACAGTAGTTCAGGTATACACGCCAACGTCTCAAGCAAAGGATGAAGAGATAGAAAATGAATGGCTTTCATTAAAAACGGCAGCCAGAGAAGTTGGAAAGAAAAACATAGTTACAGGGAAGGTAACTGCGAAGAAACCTTGTGTATCAGAAAAATACTTCAGTTGATCGACGAAAGAAGGAAGTACAAATCACTTACGAATGAACTAAATAGGAAGTGCAGGGAAGCTAAAGCAAAATGGCTGCCTGAAAAATTGAGAAAGAAACAGTTCTTGGAAGGACTGTGTCAGAATACAGAAAAGTCAAAGAAACGTTCGGTGAAGTTAAAAGAAAGGTCAATAACATCAATAGTGCAATGGGAAGTACACTGATGCGCTCTATCAGGGAAGGTCTTTTCTGCTGAGGTGGTAAAAAAAAAAAGGAAGCGACAGGGAGGAGGTTGGATATACTCGCCCAGTATCAGTATATGAATACAAAAGTTCTTTGGACGACTTAAGACGAAACAAGGCATATGGGATAGATAAATCAGTGGAAGAAGCGGTAACAGAACGGTTATTCACCTTAATGTGTAGAATGTATGAGACTGTGATATACCGTAAGAATTTCGGAGAAACATCATCCACACAATTCCGAAGATAGGAAGAGCCGACATGTGAGAGAATTATCGCACATTCAACTTAACGCCAAATTCATCCAGGCTGCTGACAAGACTAATATGGCAAAGAATGGAAAAGAAAATTGACAATCTCTTAGATGACGATCAATTTCGCTTTCAGGAAGGTAACGGCACCAGAGATGCAGTTCTGAAGTTGCAGTTGGTAATGGGAGCAAGACTGAAGAAAAACCAAGAAACGTTGATAGGAATCATCGACGTGTAAAAAGCGTTCGACAATATAAAATGGTACAAGATATTGGAAATTCTGAGAAAAATAGGGGTAAGCTATAGGGAAAGACGGATAATATTCAATACGTACAAGAGACAAGAGGGAAAAATAAGACTAGAAGTCCAAGAAAGAAGACTGGTGTAATCTTTCACCCCTACTTTTAGTATATATATCGAAGAAGTAATGGCGGAAATAAAAGAGAATATAGGATTAAAATTGAACGTGGGAAGATGGTCAATGACAGGATTTGCTAATGGCATTGTCATTCTCAGTGAAAGTAAAGAATTAAAGAATCTCTTGAATGCAATGGACATTTTAATGAGTACAGAATACGGATTGAGAGTAAATCGGAGAAAGACGAAAGTAATGAGAAATATCAGAAATGAGAACAGCGAGAAAATTAACATCACACCTGGGGATAACGAAGTAGATGGAATTAAGGAATTCTGTTTCCTAGGCGGCAAGATAACCCATGATGGATGGAGCAAGAAGGACAAAAAAGCAGACTAGCACTAGCACAAAGGGCATTCCTGACCAACAGAAGTCTAGTAGTATCAAACATAGACCTTAAACTGAGGAAGGAATTTCTGAGAATGTACCTTCGGAGCACACCATTGAATGGTAGTGACAAATGGACTGTGGGAACACCGGAACAAAAAACTATCGAAGCATCTGAGATATGGTGCTACAAATTAATGTTGAAAATTAGTTGGACTGAAAAGGTAAGGAATGATGAGGTTCTTCACTGAATCGGCGAGGCAAGAAATATATGGAAAACACTGACAAAAATAAGGGACATTACGGTAGGACATCTTTTACGACATCATGGAAGAACTTCCACGATACTAGAGGGAGCTGTAGACGGTAAAAACTGTAGAGGAAGACAGAGATTGAGATAGATCCAGTATACACTCCTGGAAATTGAAATAAGAACACCGTGAATTCATTGTCCCAGGAAGGGGAAACTTTATTGACACATTCCTGGGGTCAGATACATCACATGATCACACTGACAGAACCACAGGCACATAGACACAGGCAACAGAGCATGCACAATGTCGGCACTAGTACAGTGTATATCCACCTTTCACAGCAATGCAGGCTGCTATTCTCCCATGGAGACGATCGTAGAGATGCTGGATGTAGTCCTGTGGAACGACTTGCCATGCCATTTCCACCTGGCGCCTCAGTTGGACCAGCGTTCGTGCCGGACGTGCAGACCGCGTGAGACGACGCTTCATCCAGTCCCAAACATGCTCAATGGGGGACAGATCCGGAGATCTTGCTGGCCAGGGTAGTTGACTTACACCTTCTAGAGCACGTTGGGTGGCACGGGATACATGCGGACGTGCATTGTCCTGTTGGAACAGCAAGTTCCCTTGCCGGTCTAGGAATGGTAGAACTATGGGTTCGATGACGGTTTGGATGCACCGTGCACTATTCAGTGTCCCCTCGACGATCACCAGTGGTGTACGGCCAGTGTAGGAGATCGCTCCCCACACCATGATGCCGGGTGTTGGCCCTGTGTGCCTCGGTCGTATGCAGTCCTGATTGTGGCGCTCACCTGCACGGCGCCAAACACGCATACGACTATCATTGGCACCAAGGCAGAAGCGACTCTCATCGCTGAAGACGACACGTCTCCATTCGTCCCTCCATTCACGCCTGTCGCGACACCACTGGAGGCGGGCTGCACGATGTTGGGGCGTGAGCGGAAGACGGCCTAACGGTGTGCGGGACCGTAGCCCAGCTTCATGGAGACGGTTGCGAATGGTCCTCGCCGATACCCCAGGAGCAACAGTGTCCCTAATTTGCTGGGAAGTGGCGGAGCCGTCCCCTACGGCACTGTGTAGGATCCTACGGTCTTGGCGTGCATCCGTGCGTCGCTGCGGTCCGGTCCCAGGTCGACGGGCACGTGCACCTTCCGCCGACCACTGGCGACAACATCGATGTACTGTGGACCTCACGCCCCACGTGTTGAGCAATTCGGCGGTACGTCCACCCGGCCTCCCGCATGCCCACTATACGCCCTCGCTCAAAGTCCGTCAACTGCACATACGGTTCACGTCCACGCGGTCGCGGCATGCTACCAGTGTTAAAGACTGCGATGGAGCTCCGTATGCCACGGCAAACTGGCTGACACTGACAGCGGCGGTGCACAAATGCTGCGCAGCTAGCGCCATTCGACGGCCAACACCGCGGTTCCTGGTGTGTCCGCTGTGCCGTGCGTGTGATCATTGCTTGTACAGCCCTCTCGCAGTGTCCGGAGCAATTATGGTGGGTCTGACACACCGGTGTCAATGTGTTCTTTTTTCTATTTCCAGGAGTGTATAAATAAGGGGGTTGGCTGCATTACCTAATGTGTGATCATAAAGTTAACACAGGAGAGGAATTCGTGGTGGGTCACATTGAGCCAGTCAAGAGACTGATGACTAAGGAAAAAAAAATATATTCTTCATCTCCATAGGTCAGTGCTCATTCCATTTGTCTACCATACGGAGAACTCGGGTTCAATTCTCGGTATTTACAGCTGTTTTTCCTTTATGGGTGGACTGGAACGAGGTCCCTACTCCCTGTAAGACTAACTGTGGAATTACTTGAATTGGAAGTAGCGATTTCAATGTCTGGAAATCGAGAATGGTAGCAAAGGTGGTGCACTGACCCCGCTGGGGCTTTATACCGCATCTTAATTAGGACACGTGGCAGAGTACGACACGACGGCCGGTCTGTATTTGTATTGCAGACTGTTCTGGAAATGATCGCGAGATATACCTGTGTGCATAATGTCTTAGTAATACCCAGTGTGTCCGCAGCTCGTGGTCGTGCGGTAGCGTTCTCGCTTCCCGCTCCCGGGTTCGATTCCCGGCGGGGTCAGGGATTTTCTCTGCCTCGTGATGACTGGGTGTTGTGTGTTGTCCTTAGGTTAGTTAAGTTTAAGTTGTTTTAAGTTCTAGGGGACTGATGACCATAGATGTTAAGTCCCATAGTGCTCAGAGCCATTTGAACCAATACCCAGTGTGCTATTTAGAGTTCCAATATTTCACTCAGCAGTGGAATTCAGTGTAGTAGGTATCCATATTGGAGAGTAAAATTTCATACAGTTTCCTGACTCTAAATACCCTGAATGGGAAATTGGTTTTAACGTAAATAATTACTTTCTTAAGTGCAAAACTTTGATTCGTTTCTCACCTAAATTTACCTTCGTAGTCTCTAGTCGCTACATTCTGTGTGGCTACAAAGATTTGTACCTGGTTTATTGTTTGTGGTTCGAGGGACTCCACCTCAAATACTACCTTGTGGAACTGTTATTTTGTTTTAGTCTCTATAACGCAGCGACTCGAGCCTGAAGCAAGTTCCTGAGCGCCAAACACAGTTAATACTTGGCAGTTCCAACGAGCTGCCATCAGACTGGGTGTGGTATTCTTATCAGGTGACTAGGCTCATCAAAGATGCAAACAACAAATTTTTGTGACTCAGTAAATTCAAGAAATAACATACATTTTAGACGTACACACATTCAAGATAGACATTTAAAAATTTTCTTCCTTTTATTTGTCAATTTGATTTAATAATTCAGTTTGAAGTACCTCGGTGTAAACGTAACAAGTAGTGCCATTTCTTAGTGGCGCATGGAACTTGTTGTGTAAAGGCTTTTTTTTTTTTTAGCTTGGCGTGTCAGTTTGATGAACTTTCATCTTCGATAAATATTTTTTCTCCACAATCGATCATCATAAACGCAAAGTTCTTCAAACCATTGATCTCAAGTGGATTGTAGGACCTAGCTTTAATATCCTCTAATAGCATATCGACTGCTGTCAAGAATTCTTCCAGGTTATTGCCGTTGGCATGCAGCAATTTTGTTTGTATGTCAATCGGCAGTCTGGATTTTAATACTCTAATCAAGTCTTTGGAAGAAATTGGTTCAGACAAATATTTTGTTTTGTTGAGATATCGCTCAAAATATTTCCTGAGCATTCCAAGTCTTGAATTATATGGTTCTGGGTTATATACTTGCTTTCTTATCCTTTCCTGTATTGCAGGAGACCAATATTTGTCGATAAAAGCCTGCTCAAAATCTGCGTACATAAGATAAGTGTCTATTGCCTCACTACTCCACATAGCTCCGTCTGCTACCATATGTCCACTTACATAACTAATTTTCTGTCCTTCTGTCCAGATCCTGGGTAAAACTCCTTTAAACGATTTTATGAACACGATGGGATGAATAGATTTCTTTTCTGGATTGAAAGTTGGAACTTGTCTATATTTAATAAGTTTTTCCTCCATATGAAGTGTTGCATAATCTGATACACGATCCTGCATGCCACTACTATATGGGGAATTATCAGTATGTCGATGTTCATGTACACCAGCATTTTGTTGGATGTGAGATGGATTAACTCTCTCGCTTGTGTAGATGTTCTCGGAACCTACTGACTGATAATCTTGGTCAGACTGACGCATATCGCAATTTGTTTACGCACCTCTTGCAGACCTTTGAAAAATTCTTAGTGTGCAAGCTCTGTGTCTATCAATACTTCTTCGAATTGTTTCCGAATTTTCAATAAGTCGTTTGATAATTCTTTGTTCTGAGAATCTCTGTCATTTATAGCTTCGGTGACTGCAGTTTGAACTTTCAGCTCAACAGCGTCCGATAATTGCGAATCACGCTCACCGAGCCACTGATTGAAAACATCGTAAAACTGTTCCATCTCATGTGTAAGCTGTTGCTTAACCACGTTAGCTTGCCCTATTGTAACGTTATGTAATTGTTGTGACAGGTCTGTAACTGTGGCCGGTAGCTGCTCTTGCTTTTGTGGTGCTTTATCAAATTTTAACTGAAGATTGTTAACCGCTTCGGGTAGGTGCTTGTGTGCATCCCGAAAAATTTCAAACTCTGTTATTAAAGCTGTCTGCGTAAGAGAAACTTGTTCTATTTTAGTTTTAAGTTCCTCTTGCGTATTTACAATTTGCATTTGTGAAGCTGTATTCATTATATTGGTCTCTGATTTAAATATCGACTGTGATTCTGCTACTTGTTTTTGCAGGGCTGACGGTAGTTCGTTATGAGACGCAGCTTGACTTTCTCAAAATTCTCGAGACATTTCCTCTATTCGTTCCAGTAAAACTATCATAGAGTCAACTACCTCGTGCGCATTAGTTTGAGGCACACTAGTTTCACCCGATTAAGCCATCTTGGTCTGAGGTTGTGTCTTAACCATATAATCACACAATAATTAATACTAAATAATCCGTTAAAAACGTGTGTAACAAATACTGTTTACTCAGTAGCTAATGACGTGCTAATGGTTATGCAGATGACCGTTTTGTGACAAATAGTCGCTTTGAACTGACACACAATTTGTAACACAAACTACCGCTAATCTACTAAGGAAGTATGTGCCTATCTACACTTAACTCTTTGCTACTACCCATAGACGAGTGAGAAAAATAGAATATGACAACGTACACTTACTCCTTGTAGATAACTGCGATATAGACTGGCATATCTCCGCTATTTATCTCCTTTGTTGTAACTTTGTTCTCTCGTTTCGTCACAAATGGTTACATGAAAAAGAAAATGCAATTAACATCATACAATATGAATCACAATGACAACCGTGTGTTTGTGCTCATGTATATTGTCCTGTCACGGTCGCCAAATGTGGTAGATTTTTTATGTGTTTGTCTATTTTTTGTCTGTCTGTTGTCGATGTATTATGCTCGCAGTAAAAGGTCGTAACAACGTGATAAAATTGTCTCTGATAGTGCTGTTGAAAGAATTACTGTTTGTTGCGCGTATGAAGAGTCTTGGGAGAGACAGCTGGATATTTTAGCTACTACTCATACATGAGATTGCAGGTTCGAGTGCTGTTGTCCACGTCTCTTCCTGTACATGTCGCATTCAACTTGAAACAATTCTGCTATTTCAGTACTTCCAAAAATACTAATAAAGGTCGTGACGCTCACCTTTGTTCTCATGATATAATAACGGTTTATTGTGTCTCTTGTACAAGTCTCCACATAACATCAAAAGAAGCGAACAGAAAACTCTAGTTACCCTAGTTACGAGTAAACCACAGAGAGAGTAATATTCCGGGTCAAAGATATAATTATCATAGAGTTTCTCAGATAACGTCTTTGCCACTTAGCTTTCTCACAGTCGATTCAGTACATTACATATTTATTACACTATAGCTTGTTGAAAAAAATCTTTGTGATAATCTTTCAAAAGTCACTGCAACCACATAGTAAATCTTCAGAAACAGTACAGTATCATTGATATTAATAGCAGTGTTGTCCTGTGCATCAGTAGTAATGTATCTTGGGTTGTCGGGTGTTCTGCCGGATATCAGCGTCGTACTTGCACGATATTTCGATCACGTAGCTCGTAACCTTCATCAGGTGCGACCTGAGACTGCTCCTCGAGTGGACCTGGTCCAGTATTTATGAGGAGAGGGCATTGGAGACAGCCACATTTAAACCCACATGCTTCTTTAGGTATGTGGATGACACCTTCGTGATCTGGCCACATGGGATGGACAGGCTCAATGAGTTTCTTGAACATCTTAACTCATGCCACCCTAATATCAAGTTCACCATGGAACTGGAGAAGAATGGCCAGCTGCCATTTCTGGATGTACTAGTCCAGAGGAAAGCAGATGGATCAATTGGCCACAGTGTGTACCGAAAACCAACACACACTGATTTATATCTGCAGGCCAGCAGCTGTCACCACCCTGCACAGAAGAATGGGGTTCTGAAGACTTTGGTCCACAGAGCACATGCCCTGTCAGACCAAGAGAATCTACCTATAGAGATAGAACGTCTCAAAACAGTTTTCTCCAAGAATGGATACACGGACAGACAAATTGAGAGGGCACTCCAACCAGCCACCATACCACAGGTTCCTGAAGAAGACCAAGATGAAACAAAGAAGGTGGCATATCTGCCCTATGCTGGCTCTATTTCTGCCAGAATCAGTAGGATCCTCCGTAAACACAGTATCAAGTGTGTTTTCTGTCCATCCAACAAGATTGGGGGACTGCTGGGGAGTGTCAAAGACGACCTGGGATTACGAAAACCAGGGATTTACAATATACCTTGTCAATGTGGCAGGTCCTACATTGGCCAGACGACAAGAACTGTGGAGATCAGGTGCAAAGAACATCAGAGGCACACTAGATTAAGACAGGTGACTAAGTCAGCCATTGCTGAACACTGTCTAGAACTAGATCATGCCATGAAGTATGAGGATACCAGGATTCTAGCACAAACACCCAGATTTTGGGACAGTGTTATAAGAGAATCGATAGAAATTAAAATGGCTGACGATCTTATGAACCGTGACACAGGATACCAGCTAAGCAGAGCCTGGGATCCGGCTCTGGAATTGTTAAAGGAGCAACGGGGCCAGCTGCAACACTGCACAAACAGAAGAACCAGAGACATGGAGATGGAAAACGAGCCCCTGACGGACTGCCAGGAGCACCAGACCGAAGATGGAACACCCAGAAGTGGGACTGGTGGGCTTGGACCGCAGAGGGAACATCCAGAGCCGCAGTGGACGAAAAACGGAGCGGCAATGCTCCAACAGGTCGTGGTGAGCGGGCGCGGACGGCAGGGGGAACGCTTGGTACCCCAGACCGTAGATGAAACCCCCAGGAGCGGGGTTGGTGGGCGCGGACCGCAGAGGGAACACCTAGAACCGCAGCGGACGGAAAACGGAGCAGCAATGCTCCAGCAGGTCGCAGGGAATGGGCGCGGACCACAGAGGAAGCGCCTGCAGCCGTTGGTGGAGGGGGAAGGCCATAGGCATAAATACTGGACCAGGTCCACTCGTGGAGCAGTCTCAGGTCGCACCTGATGAAGGTTACGAGCTACGTGATCGAAATATCGTGCAAGTACGACGCTGATATCCGGCAGAACACCCGACAACCCAAGATGTCATTAGATCGCCGGGAAAGCCTGAAGAGTTACATCAGTAGTAATGTAGTTTCTGGGAATGGGTGTCTGAGTGCTTATTATTGTGCCACGTTGTTGTTATGTAATTACGGTGCTATATGATATAAATCATTTGCAATACCTAAGTCAACATTCGGTTATCATTGATGTTTTCTTTCCATCTAATGTCAATTTCACAATCGTGCACGTACAAAAAAAAAAAAAAAAAAAAAATTGCTCAATTTTTCTTGTAGCACGGCGTTGGAAGAACGTTACGCTCACGGACATTATTACAAATTAGAAGGGTAATTATACAATAACCTCCGAGGAATGCATTACAAATGTGGCTTTATTCCATCAGTTTGAGAGAGTCAATTGGTGCCGTAGCTGTAGACGTAATTGTGTGCTACGATCCAGACCCACATCTTACCAACTAAAGATCAGACCATCAGCGACTACAAGTAAAGGTCTTCTTCCTTGCCCAGTCTACCACGAAGTGAGAGCGCTTGGGCCGTACGCTCTTGCTCTAGGGAAAATTGTTCTGCCTAATGCCTTGCCCGTATCTGTAGCGGTTGTTCAGAATTCATTAACAGTGGACACTGATTCGTACAGAATTCGTTCGTTTGAATCGTTTATGTGGTCATTAACGGCCAGCCTGCGGCTTATAGAAGCTTTGTTCTTTTGGAACATTGGTGTAGAATCTTAGTACTACTGAAAGGAGTCTACTGGGGCACATTTGTATGAGGCATCTGAATATGATTTTTATAAAGGATGTATGTCTTTGATAGGCTTTATGTGGCTGATTGTGTAAGATCGCAGACCTAGAGATACTGCTTATGGTGTGAGATTATTATAGTGTTGGGGTAAGAGAGCGCTTCACGCTCAATTTTAGGTAGCTGTCTGTGAGGGAAAGACGATGGAGCAGGCAGTTTTTGCGGTGTGCTGTGTGAAGCCACAAAGTGTCAGATTAATGTAGGTATGTCAATATTATTGAACTTGGAAGCACAAGTCTTCATGCAGACAAGAACCAATGTACCGAAGTCTCATTGTATCCAAACGAACCATTATTTTCATAAATAGAAGCACATAAAGGTGTGAAATGTTCCTCTATTTATGAGCATAATGGCTCGTTAGGATAAAATGAGACTTCAGTACATTGGTTCTTGCTTTCATGAAGATTTCTACTTCCAAGTTCCACAATATTGACATACCTACGTTAATCTGACACTTGGTGGCTTCACACAGCACACCACAAAAACTGCTTACTCCATCGTCTTTACCTCACAGACAGAAACCTACAACTGTCCGCCAAGCGCTCTCTTACTCCAACAAAATAATAATCTCAGACCAGAAGCAGTATATCTGGGTCTGCTGTCTTACACAATCACCGATATAAACCCTATCAACGACATACATCGTTTATGAAAATCATATTCGGGTGCCATATACAAATGTGCCCTAGTAGACTCTTTTCATAACTCCCCTGCGGGGTTTAACGAATTTGACACATATTTGGAAGTACCTTGTACAACAAATGTGTGGTAAATTTGGCTAACTGTACAACATCATTAAACTCGAAAGAATTAATAGTGCTCAGGTGCACTAGTATAAATCATAACCTGGTTATAATATGAGTAAATTGTCTCGTAAACAAGGTTGCTGACAAATAAATCGTATAAGGCAAAATCAATATACAGTCCTAAAGGTCAAGATAATGGTATAGGATTGGGCAAGGCAAAGATGAGTCATGGCTGAAGCCTATGAGCATGTTGAAGTGACTGCATCATAAAGTCCATTTCTTTTTGTTTGTGCAGGTTCAAAAACTCAGTAGTGACCAATGTGGATTACATTCAGTGTACCAATACATCTGAATTCCATATATTTTTTCTGTCATGTGCAGAGATACAATTGGTACTCGGCAGCAGATTACCACAACCGTAGCTGGCGATCTTCATAATGTCAATAATGTGATGACCAGTGTCATCACTGCTCTTCATAGTGGAGATTCTTCTGAGACCGAAAGAAATATATAGTCACTTATGTTGAAGTATGAATACCAGTAGTAAATTGCTCCAATATCATGACAGAGGTAGGAAACTGGACAATAGCAAAGGTAAGGTAGTGGAACGTGACCATTTCTACCTATGTCAACATCGAGTAATCTATCTGATCAGAAAAGGTTCAGTATCCTAATGAAATTACAGACTG
Source organism: Schistocerca nitens (assembly GCF_023898315.1). Classification (NCBI taxonomy): domain Eukaryota; kingdom Metazoa; phylum Arthropoda; class Insecta; order Orthoptera; family Acrididae; genus Schistocerca; species Schistocerca nitens. The sequence goes on from NC_064622.1 coordinate 250,517,231, forward strand.
GATGAAGCAACAATGCTTTACATCAGAGTGAATAGGCAAAATTGAAAGTGTACTCTGAATAAGAGAAAATCTATAAGTGTAGCATCAGGCTGCCAATTAGACACAGAATAACCTAACATTACACAGAACATCACTGTTTCATAACATTGTACTGTGGCTCTCAGTGGCTTTGTATATGCAGTATTGACACGTAATTACTTAAGAAAACCTAACAGTAAAATCAATAATTGAATGGCTCCAGGTGGCCTTGTACTTGAAATACATACAAATCTTAATAACTAAAGCAAGTGTAGAGAAAATATCAATCAGAGGCTCCAAGTGGCCTTTCTTACATACATAAATTCTGATCTTAGTAGCTATAAATGTTTTGGGCTCCAAGTGGCCTTTCTATATACATAAGTGCTGATCTTAGTAACTAAATGTGAGAGAAAACATAATTTCTGGCTCAAGGTGGCCTAGTTTTACATAGCATAAACATCAAAGCTGAGAAAGTATCAGAGACCTATGCATAATTCTGAATGAGAATATGTAACTCGATATGTTTTTTACAGGAACAATGAGCAGTATTGTATGGAATTACGGCTCTGTATGGCCTCTATGAGTACATATTAGACAAATAGAATCATAGAATCAAAGTATGGTATCATTTTAGTAAATACACAATATTTATAAGTTGTGTAGCACCCTTGGGGCTTCATAAATTTCAATGTAGTAAATGACCTATGTATCTAACAATGTGCATAGCTACAGGGTAGGATGTGGGAATGATTGATATGGGTAGTGAACTTAACTGTAAAGAAAATGATTAACTGTCAATCGTCATTTGTCTTGGGACAAGAACTGTTATGGCCAAAGCAAATAAACAAAAATGTGATTACAGTATATGCAAGCATAAAGACAGAAGTACTAAGTGCAATATAACTCACTAGCTAGGGAAATTTAACATATCATAATAAATCATAAGATAAATATGCAAAGATGAGCGTGAATTGCAGAAATAGTGGAACCTGAAAATGTGATTATTAATCTGGAAAAAATGCAGTCATACATGCAAACATAAGAAGGCAGTATCATATGCAGTCTCATAAGGAACGGTGAAAAAAGAATGTTTTTAGGCGCAGAGCTTCAGAGACAGTCTCCCACAAACACCTTCAGTCACGTGGCAGAAGAGAAGACAGATTTTCCTAGAAAGGACGCAATATAGACAAAATACATATTAGCATCATAAAATATTATAGAAAAATTATGGACGTTTCAATATGATCCTCATTATTGGAGTGCAGCTCAGGGCATGTACACTAATTAAACATCAATATTCCATAATTATTCCATAAATTTTGTGCAGCACATGGCATGAACACTCAGCAAATATTCTTATGCCTAACACATAATCCAGAGAAAAAATATCTTTAATCCTAAATCTTTATAGGCAATCTCCCTAATTTATCTAGTACACCAATAGGAAAATTGTTATAAAAACGTGGCAGGAAACAGTGTGAATAATGTCAATGGTGTTTAGTATTCCATATAAGTTGCTTATGTCATGCTTTCTATGTAATACAATTCCTGCACATCTCTACAGGTGGCAAATTTCACACCTTCATGTGCTTCTATTTAAGAGCATAATAGCTCCTTTGGATACAATGCAACTTCAATACATTGGTTCTTGCTTGCATGAAGACTTTGTCTTTCGAGTTCAACAATACTGACAAACCTACATCAAACTAACCCAAAGCACACTATAGAAACTGCCTATTCCATCGTCTTTCCCTTACAGACAGATACCTACAACTGAGCGCCAAGCGCTGTCTTACTCCAATACTATATTAATCTCAGACGAGGAGAAGTATCTCTGGGTCTGCGGTCTTACACAGTCATAGATATAAAGCCTATCAAAGACATACATCGTTTATAAAAATCATATTCGGGTGCCACATACAAGCGTGCACCAGTAGACTCCTTTCTTTACAGCGCAATGAATAAATGATTGATAACTCTCGCTTCTAGTAGACTGCTGACATTTATCCTAACCACACCATCTTGTCATGTGCCGACTCGATTTTAATTGTGCTAGTTAACTGACTTAACAGGCATGTAAGTGTTCCATTTCAATTTTTATGATGAAACTATGTTACCATCACTTATACGTTTTTGTATCACAGTTCGGCTTTTTGTTCCTATAATCTAATCTACAACTTTGTTCATCGATCTATTGGTTCTTTTAGTTATGTTGTTACTCGAGTCAGAATGAGAATCACTAATTATCGCTATTAATATGTAACATATATTGCTTATTACAGGGCAGAAACTTCAATTGTTCAGTTGTTTCAGACCTACTCCACGTGGTTTTTATGGGGCCATGTCGAGTTCTTCCGTTTATATTATTCTGCGCTGGATCCCTATGTTGCAAGCAGTACTATCCACTGCTGGCGAAACCAGCGGCTATGCATGCAGCTGCAGAAAATAGCTGACGCTATGTAAATAATCCTCGAGTGATGTGAATTTAAGCGTCAGCTGGGGAGATAACTGTTTATAAAACGGTACGCTGCCAGTTGACATTTGTTGACCTGAAGCACGTGGTCTATCTGGCATCGTAACTTGCTCGTTTGCCGAGACGTGTTGGTTGCGACTCTGCGGCTTGAGAAACAACTGTGCCCAACATGGACAGACGTTGGAAAATATATGGAAATGGAAATGAGAGTTTGGCGTCATTGGTGGGGAGGCCCCTAGCAGGGCAGGTCCGACCGCCTTGGTGCAGGTCTTATTACATTCGACGCCACATTGGGCGACCTGCGCACCCGATGGGGATGAAATGATGATGAACACAGCACTCCCCGAGCGGAGAAAATCCCCGACCCCGCCGGGAATCCAGCCCGTGCCCATAGGACGGCAATTCGTCACGCTGACTACTCAGCTGTTGGGGCGGACTGAAAAATATATGTACACATGGGATTAGGTGTCTATGTTGGAGCTTTCAGTGATATCAAGCACAACGTCTTGAGTAACATACACAAAAAATTACGGAGAGGTGTAACCAATGTTTGATTTACGATGTAATTTATTACATTATCTGTATTTCAGGCTTAGGCTATTTTGAAGTGTAACAACTGAAATAAATGAATACACAATAAAAATACACATAGCAGAAAAGAAGAGCAAAACCATAATATTCTTATTTTTCTCCCTCTTTGAATGCTTGGACCTGTAAGAGAATCTTTAAAGCTTTTGTGTAGATGGTGTTGTCACTTTCAGCGGTATTTATATCCATTTCTTTTGTATTATGAATCATTATCAAACATGATCTTGTGTAAGATGGTTGTAATCCTTAACGATGTTTATAACTATTTATTTTTATAACGGACCATGTGTCAAATATCTAATGATCTCAAAAGGCTTAACTCCTATGTATCTTAAATTACGAAAGTGTACGTCCCAATATTTACATGCACACTGTGAAGTTAGTTCTCCGTGCCATATGACGTAAACATAGGTATCTTGTAGCAGAGATAATGTGACTATCTTGTTAAATAAACATTTCCGCATCTGCTTTCTTGACAAACGATAGTTGACATGGTGCAGACTGATGTGTCTGTCACGATCATTGACTATCGTTTCGCTTAGACTTACATTGGATTCTGCTCAGACACAGTGGAACGAAATGTAAACCTTTGAACTGGTCATTATTTCACGGCCTTACCTTGTTAATATGTCATGCAAGTCACCCAGCCAATTAATATAAGACAAAAATTGTTCTCACTTTCACTTACGGAACAACAGTTTTATGTAATCGAAGATGAATATTTTGACGATCACCACCCGCATCCTCTACCAACTACTCTGCTTCCATACTGACACCTCCGAATATCCTAAGCTACCCGCAAAATCGTCGCTACCCACCTCCTAATTTTAGCTCTCCTCACTGCTCCTGGTATACTGCCCTTCCCCTACCAGCGCATTCCACCACACTCTCCGTGTGCTCTCCCAAAGAAATTTCTATCGCCTTTCCGTATCCGACCATGAAATTCGACCTGATATATACCCATCCTGCCAGATCTTAAAGAACCCTCCCCACCTCACCCGGTCAATTCTCCCTTCCTCTCAACCCACATCCTAGATCTTGGTCCGGAACGGCATGCCTCTTATGCCTCTTCACCCTCCCGAATTCCTCCTCCAAACATCTGACCACACAAGCACTCTCTTAGGCACTACTCCAATTGTCACATTCCCATGATACCCCTCTTTCTGGCAGAATAACTTCACTCCTCTATGTATTTATTTCAGTCAGTCAACACATTGGCTTTTATCTTTTGCGAAGTATTCATTTGACATTTCATATTTGTCAGCACTTAATTAATCAACAAATCTGCCGTTTTTATTTTTCAGTTATGCAACTGTATCGATGTCCCTTTATTATGTCAAACATTCATTTTGTCAACTGCCGTGTACAGTTTAATAGATACCTTAAAATTTTTACTCACATATGGCTGAAGAGTGGCGATTTGTATCCGCTGACAGGCTCTCCCACCCCTTATGGCGAGAGGGGAATGAAATGACAATAAATAAAAAATTATAACGATAGTCAATATTGGACAAGTGGGTAAAATGACAGTAAAGAAAAAAAATCTAACGATCATTTGTGTTCTGCAGATTACACATGATTTATAACAAGTAAGTAAAAAAACAAATCATTTAATCTATATAGTAATCATAGTTTTGCCCTACGACTAGACGGCACAGTAGCTCAGCGTGTCCGGTCAGATGGTTACCTGCTATCTGTAATTAAAAAAAAAAAAAAAAACTGACTGAATGGATCACCAATGAACTTGATCAGCTGTCATGGCACATTCGCGTAGCGCATCTACCTAGTAAGCAGGAGAGCTGTGTTCGAATCCTAGCGCTGGTATAAATTTTAATTCATTGCTTCGGTCTACATCATTATCATAGATAATGATGTTTATGTCAACATTCCAGCTGACGTAGTTTTGCCATATCTTCGACATAATCATTAAGACTGTGGTGTGGATACCAGTTGTGTTCGGAGGGCTGCATGCATATGTTCCTCATTTGAGGAGCACTCAGACATCGTGTTGCACCTCAATTCTCCCACTGCATCATCCGATCGTGTCCTACAAAAAATTTCTGGTACTATTTGGAACAAGGGATGAAATTTTTATTTTTCTAGATGTACCTGAAGATACAGTCGATCTCTTCTCCACGGAACTGACGCCATTATCTAGGCCAAGGGCGGCATTAGCATGATGTCTCCTGCGGCGACAAATTCTTTTGTTGTGTATGCTGAAACAATGTGTAACACAATCAGACATCTGATGATACATAGCATACCTGAATGTGACTAATGTAATTAAAATCAGTACATTCGCATAAGTAAAAACTGTTTCACGGTATATTCAAACAAATTGAGATGTTGAGTGAATATTTTACTCTACTTTGAAGTGTCTGTTGTTCTGAAACGGCCTGGAAGATTAAAACTGTACGCAGGAGCGGAAGTCGAACCGATACTTGCATTTCGCGGGGAACAGATTCTGTACTACAGGGAAGCTGCAGTTCAGGAGTAACACAAGGTTGTAGCCCGTCCTCGGTGTTATTCAGTCTGTGTGTAAGTAATAGAACCCAGTACGTTGTCCTCGATGGTGAGTGTTCATCGGAGGTGAGGGTATCATGTGGAGTGCCCCAGGGAAGTGTGGTAGGTCTCCTGTTGTTTTCTATCTACATAAATGATGTTTTGGATAGGGTGGATAGCAATGTGCGGCTGTTTGCTGATGATGCTGTGGTGTACGGGAAGGTGTCGTCGTTGAGTGACTGTAGGAGGATAGAAGATGACTTGGACAGGATTTGTGATCGGTGTAAGGAATGGCAGCTAACTCTAAATATAGATAAATGTAAATTAATGCAGATGAATAGGAAAAAGAATCCCGTAATGTTTGAATACTCCATTAGTAGTGTAGCGCTTGACACAGTCACTTCGATTAAATATTTGAGCGTAACATTGCAGAGAGATATGAAGTGGGACAAGCATGTAATGGCAGTTGTGGGGAAGGCGGATAGTCGTCTTCGGTTCATTGGTAGAATTTTGGGAAGATGTGGTTCATCTGTAAAGGAGACCGCTTATAAAATACTAATACGTCCTATTCTTGAGTACTGCTCGAGCGTTTGGGATCCCTATGAGGTCGGATTGAAGGAGGACATAGAAGCAATTCAGAGGTGGGCTGCTAGATTTGTTACTGGTAGGTTTGATCATCACGCAAGTTTTACGGAAATGCTTCAGGAACTCTAGAGGAAAGGAGGCGCGCTACTGAGGAAATTTAGAGAACCAGCATTTGAGGTTGACTGCAGTACAGTTTTACTGCCGCCAACTTACATTTCGCGGAAAGACCACAAAGATAAGATAAGAGAGATTAGGGCTCGTACAGAGGCATATAGGCTGTCATTATTCCCTCGTTCTGTTTGGGAATGGAACAGGGAGAGAAGATTATAGTTGTGGTACGAGGTACCCTCCGCCACGCACCGTATGGTGGATTGCGGAGTATGTATGTAGATGTAGATGTAGATGTACAGCAGTAAAGGAAACCTACAAGAAATTTGTAACTTGAACAAAAATTCAGGAAGAAAATATAAAGACATTCAGCTGTGCGAGGACACAGTAATTCAGTCAGAGACGGTCGAGGACCTTGTAGATCAGTTGAATGGAATAGATAGTGTCTTCCAAAGAGATGTAGAACAAGGACAGTGAAAGTCGGATTAAATCAGGTGATACTCAAGGAATTAGATTAGCAAATGAAATGCTAAAAATAGTAAATTAATTTTTCTAGCTCCATGGAAGTAGAAAGGATGTAAAATGTGGAATGGAAATACATGAAAAGAGTTTCTGAAAGAGTTAATTTGTTAACATTGAAAAGAAATGTAAGTTTTAAGAAGCTTCTCGAGGAATATTTGCATCGATTGTAACCCTGCAGGATAGTGAAACTTCTATGAGGAACAGTTCAGACTAGAGGAGAATAAAAGCTTTTGAAATGTGGTGCCACAGAGCAATGCTGGTGACTAAAAGAGCAGATCGGATTATTAATGAAGTACTGAATCGAACTGGGGAGAGAGGGAATTTATGACACAATTTAACTAAAAAAGAGACCAACTAACAGGAAAAGTCCTAAAGTAATAAGGAATCATTATTTTGGTGATGGAGGGAACTTTGAGTGGTAAAAATTGTCCAGGGAGACCAAGGTTTGATTGCAGCAGGTGCCAACGATTTAGGTTAGAACACTTACGCACTTCTCTTGCCAACTAATCTAAGTGGTGACAATTTACGGCCGCGCGGGATTAGCCGAGCAGTCTCAGGCGCTGCAGTCATGGACTGTGCGGCTGGTCCCGGCGGAGGTTTGAGTCCTCCCTCGGGCACGGGTGTGTGTGTTTGTCCTTAGGATAATTTAGGTTAAGTAGTGTGTAAGCTTAGGGTCTGATGACCTTAGCAGTTAAGTCCCATAAGATTTCACACACATTTGAACATTTGACAATTTACGACCTACTTCGCGCGTAACGTTCTGAACTGCATAAAATTGCTCTCCCTGCGTAACTTGGTGGGTTAACACTTGTACGAGAAAGGATTCTACGAGGCCTTGGAACAGCCTAGGTTTTGGTTCTAGAACCGATCGTTAATGCATAGGCATAGGCTTTATTTGCTAGATCCGTTTCAGTAAAATCATTTTGACTCGTGACCATGTTATGATATAAATAGAGCAACATAATGTCCCGATAACAACAGCAGCATAAATTCTATAATAGAGTAAAAATTCTGTGGCTAAGGCACACTCCTGTGACTGGTAGGGAGGCACGTGGGACGAGATTTCTGAGCTTTGTTAACTTTTTGCAGAATACTTCTGAAGATGACGCAGACTATCAAGTACAAGGTTCAGAAACGTGACGATAATCTGTGTTTACTTTATACATGAGAAATGAACATAGTGCAATTTTAAAATTGAGACTTCTCCTCAACTGTAGAGAATAAAGACAAACACAAAGAATAATGTGTCATTGACATAGAAACCTTACTTTAAAATGAAAGATGATTAGACCAGTTAGGTGAAAAGTACAAACGTGGAGTCCCATAAAACATCGCTTACAAAAAGTCTAAGTAATCTACAAATGTATCTGCGGTTCTGATACTTCGGTCAGAGTGAGACGTAATGAACAATTTTGAGTTATTCATATAACGTTTCCACACTTTTGTATTCTGGAATAAAAGTGTTCGAAGTCATTTTCCACTGCAAAGCAATTTCAGTTTGAAGAGGAACTTTAACAGGTGTTTCGTTTAGTTGATAACCACGACGCCTGCCCTTAATTTGTTAATGGTAACAGTGTCATGCCATTTAAACCAGAATTAATAAAACATGGGGTATGAGTTTTGAGCTGCCGGATAGCCCAGTTCCAAGTTTCTTTGAAGTTATTCTTTGCCGTTGTCAATAGCAGGAGACATGAAATCTGTAGATTTAAAACATGTGTGGATAAAAATCTTACGTCAAGATCTCAATTTTCTTACTGATTACGGGTTTTGGCTCATTACCGAACCACCTTCAGAACAATCTACAATGTTTTTCAGCATCGTTGTATTTTTTAGAGTTAGGTCGCATTAGTTAAATAAAAAATCCTAGAGATTGGCTATGAAAAATAAGCTGATGCGTAATGAGTGTCATACACGGAGTAACATTTTAGACTGATCAGAAGATGACTTGATAATGAGCCAAAACCGATAATCATTAAAGGAGAATTGCGATCTTCGTATATAATTTTTATCCACACATGTCCTTTGAAGTTAATGTTCTCATTGATAAAAATGAACATTCTTTATGTATTACCTGCAAGACTTCGACTGTAATCACAGCTTGGGAAGGACACTATACTGAGTGCAAACTGTGGCACATTTTTGGCAAAATGGTCATCGCTTTCGTTGCTCTTCCTACTGATATGATCCGGTAGCCACATGAAACATATTTTAGATTGATCTGAAAATGGCTCGGTAGTGAACCGAAAATTGTAATCAGAAAAGAAAATTTCCGATCTTGACGTAAGATTTTTAGCCACACATCTTTTAAATCAACAAATCGCATGTCTCCAGCTATTGAAAAATGTGAAAAAATACTTCAAGGAAACTTAGAACTGGGATGTCCAGCAGCACAAATCTCATACCCCATGTTTTATTAATTCTGGTTTGAACAGAATAACACTGTTACCATTAATAAATTAAGGACAGGCCGCATGGCTACCAACAAAACGAAACACCTGTTAAAGTTCCTCTTAAAATTGAAATTGCCCTACAATTGAAGATGACTTCCAACATCTTTATTGCAGAATAAGAAAGGGAGGAAACGTTATATGAAGAACTCAAAATCATTATTTCTCACTCTGACCGAACTGTGAAACCTGCAGATATATTTGTAGATTACTTAGACTTTTTATAAGTCATTTGTTATGGCACTTCAGGTTTGTACTTCTCACTTAATTGGGCTAATCATCTTTCATTTTAAATTAATGTTTCTCTTTCATTGACACAATGTTCTTTATGAAGACATTTCTATTTCGTTATGTTTTACAATGACCTGCGCTGTAGGTTTCGCTGTTTTTTCTCGAAGTTGCTGTTTCATTGAACAAATGAGTATTCATGGAGTGGGAACATTTTAGGATTTCTCTGAGCACTCTTACATGTAATGTGACATATAAGACTGCCAATAAGTCGCCTATTAGTACGGAGTTCTCTATTGGGAGCAAGAGTGTTGGGCTTCGCACTCATACCCCGTTGTAGAATGCATCTCGCGCAGAGAAACGCTTTTATTTCAACATCTGGCAACACTGTGTCAACGTTCAAAAAGCAATACAATCTAGACAGGATTGAGATTTCCGTGAAGTTTGGAAAAATAGGCTAGAGCCATTGGCTGACACGCTTTGCGTTGGTATGGATCATATGCCAATACGGAATTAATACGGATATTGCTTATAAGTAGCACAGGTAGACGTTCGATTCCAAATATAGTATACAATTTTAATTTGCCAGAAACATGCAGTGCAAACAGACTCCACTTTATGGTAATTGACTAGGGTTGAAAGAATATTCCGAGATTGTTACCCTTTTGACAGGTGATGGTACGCTCAGCTAATGTATATCAGAAAATCGGAGTACAAATGGACGTGAAGCAGCACATCCTTACTTTCGCCGTTACTCTTATATTCTCAGAGTGCAGCGTTGTGAACCAAAGCCCAGATCAGCACCGGTACGAACAAACACCTGTGTGAAGGACACGCGGTGTGTACTTGGGAAGACCCAAGGTCTCCAACGTAAACCGTCGGTGCCACTTTTGCTGCAGTTAGTGACTCACGACTTATTTCAAAAACTTCTGAATCCAGAAGAATGCAATTGCTTTGTTCCTTAGCGGTTTGGTAGCGAAAGAAAATGTTTCTGAGTCAGTGGTTATAAGTAAACCCTTAATAAAGAACGTTATATTGATTAATATTTTCTATTTAATGTGAATACTTAGCTGTCATATTGTACATTGTATCTCGTATTACCTCGTGATGCGTACAAAAGTTTCATGCTTTCTTCAAGTTTTAGGTATGAATTTACGATTGAGTTAGTAAATTTTAGGCAATTTAGAAGCGATCTCGAATTCAACATAACCCAAAGGGCCATGAGACTATTTGGAGGTAGGGGCTTTGTAATGAAAAAACTGTATGTGTTATTTTTTTTACGTGCCTTGCACCCGTCGTGTACGGATAGAATCTTTAACTAGCAATAAAAAAAATCCTTGGTCCCGGGACCAATCCCAACCAGAGCTTAAATTTAGAATAAAAACCGTCAGCAACGGCGATGACTCCTGATATTTTTGAGCTTACGCTGATTGTTCGACCGTTTAGGGAATTTTTCCAGCCGAAGGGCAAGTAGTGGTTCTGAAAGTGTCTCCGGTCCTCTGGCAAGGCCTTTGGAAGAACGAGGGTGCCCCTTTATATTAAAGGAAGCTGTCAAATTAAACACCTTTCAGCTGTCAATTTTCAACCCTATTTTATTGGGCAACGAATTTCAGCGTTTTACTACGCCACCTTCAGGCCCCTGACTACTCGGCAGGTGACAGTTGAAGTGGTCACTGTGACAAATATCTATTAACACCAGTATTGCTGGGCCATGTTTTGATCACAAGCGAGGTAGATTATTCCTACACGTCTGTCAGTGGCCTGAAGATGGCGTAGGAAAATGGTGAAAATGGTTGCCCAGTAAAATAAGCCTGGAAATTTGACAGCTGAAAGGTGTTTAATTTGACATCCTCTATCGAACAGCCCTCTATCGAACAGCAACCATCGCTAAAAAGAGGGACACACAGAGACTTTATATCAAAATTCTTCGCCATTGATGATGATTTCATCTGTCAGCCGTCGTCTTTAACTCAGATGGCAAGCTGTAACAGCAGCGACTTGATGAACGATGAACGATTTATTAATTAATTTGGAATATTGGAGGAGTTCATACGATATACATCTAATAGAAGTGACAACGTACGAAAAGCACATTTGAACACAGAATTGTATGATTGTGAATCATGAATCGCGAGGAATAAGCGCAGGAGAGAAAAGAAACAGCTGAGATATGGTGCTATAGACGGATGTTAAAAATTAGTTAGACTGATAAGGAATGAACAGCTTATCCGGGACACACCTGTCACCTACCATCTTCAATCGAAGAGCAGTGCTGCGACAGCATGTGATGAACGATGAGCAATATAATGGCTCATTTTGGGGAGGACGTAGAATACGCATCTAATAGAAATTTCTGAGAGTGTGCGATGAGACTTCAAGAAATAAGTTACACTCGCCATCCCAAGTTAAGCCATTGCGCAACAAGATTTTCAGGAGAGGGTATTGGGTATTCTGCAGACACAGTTGTTCTGTGGTACGGTTTAAGAGCTGCATCACAATGAGCGGATGAAATGACACAGCAAATGGAAAAGTACTTTGGTTCAAACGTGAAGGACAGTGCGATTATTGTGGGCAAAGTGTATAAATTGCATGCAGAAATGGAGGTCAAATTATCTCACTATATAGATTACATGAAATGTCACTTCCAGCCATAGTGATGTCAACAGTTGATGCTGATCAGGATGAAAGGCCATCGACGCTGAACAGAGACGACAATGTAGAGGCAGTTGAGACGGATAAGTAGCAGTCACTGAGTTTCCACGATGAGGACATTCACACAGTGACTGTGGAATTGCTCCGTGACCAAGGAGAGGATGCTGACAGTCGAGCAACTGAATGTTTGGTAGCACGTTCCGATCGTTGTTTAAAGTGACTTTGTGACTATGTTGTAAAATAGTATTATGTATCTGTGTCACTCTGAAGTGCAGTGTACCATTCAGTAAAAGTTACTTGGCCCTCATAATAATGAATAACTTATGTTTTGTAGTGCCCCATTTTGCAGTCCAGCATCGTACGGAAGTTAATTGAGATCAGGGTAAATACAGAAAGACAAGACAATCGAAGCACTTGAGATCTTGTGCTATAAAAGGATGTTGAAAATTAAGTGAAATGATAAGAAAGGATGAGGTTGCACGCAGAACTGGCGAGGAAAGGAACATATGGAAAACATTGACAAGAAGGGCGGACAAGATGATACGATACGTGTCAAGACATTAGACAATAATTTCCGTGTTACAATAGGGGACGTCAGAGCTTGGAATGCTTCTATCAAATGATTGAGGACATTGGGTGTAAGTGCTACTCTGTGATGAAGAGGTTGGCACAATGGAGGAAGACTGATAGTCCTAAAAAAAGGCGTAATAAACTTTGCAATGTAGTACATGTGGTTAATTGTATCGTTGTAGGGGGGAGGCTATGATCAATGAGGTCCTCAGTTAAGGCTTCAGGGCTGGGAGTCCATGGTCTGTACCGCATCATTTCCCCTCCAGCTGCGGGGTAAAACGCTGACTGCATCAAAGGCTCGGGGGTATTCTGAATTGACAGAGCTGTGTAGAGCACGCCACTGTTCCTTAGGTTACAAAATAAATGATTATCTTTGGTTCGCATCAGCGTTTTCGACAAGAAGCAATGGATCGTTGTTCGGTTCAACACAAGTCTACATTCTTATTTTGTTTAACTTAACTCCTTCTCTTTTTCTGTCAAAATTATAGAATTTTGAAAACCCTATGTTTTTTCTGTATATGCACATTTGATAAAGCTTTGTCTCCACTAAAACTGTAGTCTAACTGATTTATTTTATGGTTTCCATCTTGGAAAGCATGTTCCGCTACGAGTGGTTCGTTAGTTTACCTCATGTGGCAGTTTCTCTTGTTAGCAGTTCTTTTATTTCTCTCTACATCTAATATCGATTCAGCTCCATACTTGGCCACGATGCGATCGGTATTGTATATTGATAATAAATATGGAAAACTATCGTGCCTTTCTGTTTGAACATTGTTCTCCAAAAATACTGGACAAATTTTCATAGGGTTTTCGATGGTATCTTGAGCATAGCATGAACTTTAGTTCATTTGAATAGGATAACGAAAAAAAGATATCGTGTTTTTAAGTTTTACTTAAACCGTCTCGTCTGTCTGTTTGTCTCTCTGAACACGCTAACCTCCAGATGTACTAAACGTTTGTTTATGGGTTTTCTTAGATAACTCGACCATACCTTGGACACCGTAAACGCATTATTTCATAAAAATCGGATCACGAAAAAAAGATAGCGTGATTTAAAGTTCTATCTAGAACTGTCGTATCTTTCTGTGCGTTTGAACACTCTAATCTCTTTCATGGGGTTTCACATGTAACTTAAGTGCGACTATTTCTCAAAATCGTATCACGGAAAAAAAGATATCGTAATTGAAAACGTTATCCATATCAATATTATAGATGTGAAAGCAGATCTGTCCATTACGTTTTCACGACTATTCTGCTGAACCGATTTCGATGAAATTTGGTACGTAGGTGCTTTGGATCCTCAGGAAGGACACAAGCTAATTTAGGAAGTATGTAGTACAAGATACTAGGGAAAATACTTATCCTTTAAAAAAAGCTACATACCCTCTGGTTTTTTATCTTTATCACGTTTGTGGAAGTGCTTTTGTTGGTTGGTTTGTGCAATGTGATATGATTCAAAGCAATGAATATAATGCGTATACAATCTTAATCCATTATTTGTTGCATAATGTACATATTGTAGAATGTATGGCTACTTCAGTAGCGAGATGCATAGCTGTCTACTCCTGACCATGCCCCTCTGCATGCACTGTCCATGCCGACGCATCGTCCATCAGTACAGCTTCGGGGGGGGGGGGGGATGGAGGAGGGGGGGGGAGAGGAGGGTGCACATCACATCATGAGCTATGGTTACCTGTACAGACGGATGCGTGAGGGCAGCCGATGTTATTGCTTGTACAGATGTACAGTAGGTTACTTACTCACCATCATTCGTCATAACAAAAACCCCTGATACGCGAGCACAGCCATAGGTAATAGCTAGACTTGTTAATAAAAGGGAGACAAACCGTCTCAGTTGGTGGCCATTACTCATTAGTTTCGGCTTTCTTCCTTGGATAAAGTTCTCTTTACACCTTCTTACTTGAGTAACCACATTTCTTCAACGCCGGCCGTAAGTGACAAACCGGTAAGTAAATTTTATTAGTCATGTCCACCAAGATTTTAATGAGATCTATCTCTTTTTCTAGATTCCTTATGAATGTATCGATCAGCGTAGGTAGATTTGTTAATTATTTCATGAGCCAAACTCCCGTCCACGCGTTTGATTACTGACAGGGGAGAGTGTTGTACCTAGAGGATAGTGTACTTGATAGGTACTTCAGTCTGATGGCTGATTGTAGACTTACTAGAGACCGTCGTAAAAAGTTTATGCCATTTTCTGTAATTTTTGTAGCTATTATGTATGAGGTTGTGTTTTGCACATCATTTGTATATATTTCATGATATGCACTTTTAAGTACTGTATAATATACTAAATCTATTTCTAACATACTGCTAATTCTTCAGATATAGAATTTCATGGAGAGCAATATACTATATTTTTTAGAACCATGCATCATCGGTCGTGCGCTAATAACTTGAAACAGAAGACTTTAGTTTGGAACATGTGTCGTTTAACAATTTTATCCATCTTGAAATTGGAAATTTGTATTTGTTTCAAACACCTTCTGTTTCAAAATGAATAAACTTTTAACTGATTTTGATAAAAAGGTGTCAACAATTAGGCTAGGGCGCCCATGGCTAAATTTGATAAAAAAATTCGATACTGTATTGGAGATACATTATAATGAGACAGTGGATAAATAAAATTAACACAGTGATAATAGAGATATCTATTTCACACTCGGGATTACGTGTGTTGGTACAGTGATTACAGAGCCCTTCGTACGGTAGGTTTGGAAAAAAACTCTTTCTGGAGATGAGTGAGTGAACATAGGTTGTCCACATGGAGTGGTTGCTTTGAATCGGTCCCTGAACAGTTGCAGTATGGAGAGATCTATTTCACTTATGTTTAGTTTATGAAAGATGGAACTCCAGCACACAGCATTCACTGCGCACCCGTGCTCACCTACCGCATGCAATGAGCTCTCATCCGCCGCATCAACGCGGTGGTCTCCTCAGGTCGCTGGCAGTAAGAGGATATGCTCTTTCTGAGGTTGACAGTTTATCAGAACAAATTAAAAATCTGAATTCCTAGTTCAAACAGAATGGATATTTCGTCAAGCAGATTAGCAGACTCTCGGAATTTGGACCATCGTTAATATCACAGGAGAACGGATGTTTCACTTATGCTAGGAGCGTCTTTACTAAATCTGGGAGGCTTTAAAAAATACTCAACATCGAGGCTTTGCGGTCCCCTGTCCGAGAACAGAGAGCTCACTGGCTGCGTTAAAAATGATTTGAAGCTAAGCAGACCCAGCGTTCCCCTGATTCTGTGGCAAAGCTTACATAATGCAGAGACCGAGCGAGGTGGCGCAGTGGTTAGGCACTGGACTCGCATTCGGGAGGACGACGGTTCAATCCCGCGTCCGGCCATCCTGATTTAGGTTTTCCGTGATTTCCCTAAATCACTCCAGGCAAATGCCGGGATGGTTCCTCTGAAAGGGCACGGCCGACTTCCTTCCCCATCCTTCCCTAATCTGATGAGACCGATGACCACGCTGTCTGGTCTCCTTCCCCAAACCAACCAACCAACCAACATAATGCAGACAATTCGTTCGATTCAGGAC
Source organism: Schistocerca nitens (assembly GCF_023898315.1). Classification (NCBI taxonomy): domain Eukaryota; kingdom Metazoa; phylum Arthropoda; class Insecta; order Orthoptera; family Acrididae; genus Schistocerca; species Schistocerca nitens. Next base: position 250,533,493 of record NC_064622.1, read on the forward strand.
AGGTGTATAAACACCATCGCCAGAAAAGACTTCAATCTGTAGTCACCAAAAACTTTTTTGCCAAAGGGTACTAATGAAATATGAGGACACACAGTTGCTGGTGCACCTTTGAACTGGAACAGGGTTAGGTGAGAATCTGAACACCTGTCATCCCGCCGGATACGAATCCAGTGTCTTACTAGTACCCCACATGGTCGATCCCAAGATATGAGGTAGATAAAACAATGAAAATGCAGGATAAAATTTTTTTATTGTATTGTGTGTTTGTCACATGATGCAGAGTCAGTACACAAGAGAAATTGTCGTCTTAGTTAACCCCGAAGCCGTGGTCATCATCATTTGTCTTTCCACGCCAGTTGCAAGCCTGTGAAACATGAGCCACGATGCAAGATCCCACCGGCAGCGTAGGAATTTCTCGTCACGCTGACCGGAGCTATTTGCAGCAGTCACATTCCGCTAAACGTGTTTGCCCGCCCACTGGAGGATGGTACACACACAACCCGTTGTATGACGCCAAGCGCATTTACCGAGGTGAAGACCTTGGAAACCTCACGATACCAGTCTGACTCAGAGTAGCAAATGTGCGATTCCCAGCGGTTTACATTGTATTGCACATCTTCTCATGATTTATTATCCTGAAAATGAGCAAGTTGTTTCCGAACACTCATTGAGGTTACAACGCCAGAAATGTTTCCTAATGTGAACTGCTTTTCATCCAGGAAATGGAGTACCAACTTCAAAATTTAGCGTTATCCCTTGACTTCCTCTTATATCAGAGCCCATTACTTAATTGTCATAAAAATAGCTTACACTCTAAGCCGTTCTCAGATTTGGCGATATCATACAAAAACACGTTACCGCTATAGCTAAACAGTATATACAACAAATACTAAGATGCAGTGCCTAACCTCAGTTGTTTGCCTCACTTAACCAGTGGAATTATGGTACCGCACAGAATTATCTTTTCAGAAAAAAAAGAAAAATCATCAGATGCTCCAAGGGCAGTATCTCTGAAGTCTACGGTCAGTTGAGGTATTACGATGAAAGAAATGGAAATTAAAGGTTAAAGTTCACTCATGGCTACAGAATGTAAAGAAAAGTAACAAAATATTTCGCTTCATAAAGGATTTAATATTGGCATCGAAGAATTGGTATAAGCATTGATAATACAGTGTTTTGGGTAATTATGTGAGCCGTGAAAGTCTCTTGAAATGTTGAATTTTATGCTTCCAGAACTGCCAGAAATAGGAGCGGCACACTTATTTGTAGCAGGTGAAACCAACTCTCAATTTCGTATCATTTGATGTCTGATGAAGTCGTATGACTATGGTCCCTTCAGAAGGAAGATATAGGTTGTATAGGTAATAAGCCATGCGACCTGATATCACAAAAAAATAATAGTAATAATAACCTCAGACATTCCACAGTGGATGGAGTTATCTAGAATGAAGTACAGTCTCAAAGAAGCCGCATAAATATTCAGTCACGTCTTGATAAGATTACGAAGCGCTGCAAAGATTGGCAACTTGGTATAAATCTTCAGAAATGTAAAATGATCCACTTCACAAAACGATAAAAAGTAGTATCGTTTGAGTAAAGTACCAGTGAGTCACATTTGGAATTGGTCAACTTATACAAATACGTGGGTGTCAAATTTGGTATGGATATGACATGGAACGATCGCATAGGCTCAGTCGGGGCTAAGACAGGTAGCAGACAGCGGTTTGTTAGTAGAATACTAGGGAAATGCAATCAGTCTAAAAAGGAGGATGCTTAAAAATCACTCGTTCGTCTCATCCGCCGATATTGCTCTAGTATGTGCGACCATAAATAAATAGGGAATATTGAACTTATTCAGAGAAGGACAGCACGAATGGCCCCAGGTTTGTTTCGATCCGCGGGTGAACAACACGAACATGTACAAATAACTGAACTGGAAGGCTCTTGAAGATAGACTAAAGTATCCGGACAAATTCTACTTACAAAGTTTTAAGCACTAGATTTAAATGATAACAACCCATAACATATCGCTCACGTAGGGGTCGGAGAATGGACTAACTACAACTCGGTCAGAGGCACTTAAGCGGCCATGCTTCCCGTTTCATATACGTGAAAGCAACGGGAAAAAGACGTGCTAGAATGAGTGTTATATTCTGCCATGCACTTAACAGTGGTTTTGCAGAGACTGGATATAAATGCAAATCGTGTCGTGTTGGAGTGTGGCTGAGTCAGAAACCTATACAGAAAAACATATCGGATTAACTGAATTCTCCGCTAGCGCTTGGTAGAACATGACAACAATAATGTTTTTCTTGTGTAAATACTAACCAGTTACTCGCAAACAACTTTTCTGATTAATAAGGTGTCATCTCAATGTCGCAACGACAGATAAAATCAGTTGGTACTTAGAAATTCAGTAGTGACGCAGAAGGAGAGTTAATACAAAGCAGGGAATTGCTCACGCTGCTGCTGTTGCGGACATACCTGTGGCCACATGGCAGGAGGGATCCTAGTGAAAGACAGGCCTCGTGTTCGCAGAAAGCATTTCGTCGTGGGTATCTGCGGTCTAGTGCCGAGTCATCGCGCCTAAAACACTTGGGTTCAAGGAAAAATCCCCAAATGTCTTAAGCCGTCTGCAACGCACGAGAGAGCTGCTCAGTGCCGAAACAAACAGAGCTCCTGGGCAAACTGTGATTTCGATTTGGTTACGAGAACCATTCAGAAGAAAGCAGTTTGCCTTCAGGATGTTCTTCCATTTATGTACATGTAAGAAAAAAGAAGTAAATAAAAGGAAACGGTTTTATATTACTTTTTGGCGAAAAATTCTAAGTATTGTCAAAGAAAACACACTAATGACTGTTTACGAAAGGGATACTGCTCACGATCTCGGTTACAGTTTACAAGCGCGTTTGTTAATGTTACACTAGGAAATAGATTTTTCCTGAAACCTTGCTAAGATGCAATAAAAGTTCGTGCAACGTAGGCAGATGTGTGCTCTATTTTCCAATAAAACGACTTCAATGATTTCTGTACCAGAAGTGGATGAAGATATCTGTAGGATAACATGCACTTAAGTTACTGTCGACTACAATGCTACATACCATTTTGTGCTGAAGAAATCTGTCAACAAAGTGTAGGCCGAAGTATTTTGCGAAAGTTTCAAGGAAAAAATTCGATTAAGTTCTCAATGTTCACATAAAAAACAGCTGTGGCCTAAAGTACAATGAGACACAGAAACAAACAGGCATCGTAAGACTGTATGTGGAAACTGACTGCTACCACACAATGAACAAAAAAATCTTATGTGGCTAGGACCGTGCTTTGAGATTACAAATAATAATAAACGGAAACTGAATAAAATTATAACCTTGTTAAGTAGAATTGCAGTTTATGATCATTTACATTTCTATTACATGTCTAATAACTAGTGACGTAGGCCACAGAAATAATGTCGACAGCAGTAAATGTTGAGTTGGGGTAGAAATAAAGAGATTCACAGATGTGATCAGGTAAAGGTCATCAAAGAGGTGTTTTATGAAAGAAGTCTGGCATCAGATTTCTGTCTAGAACTGAGAGATTTAAGAAGTGACGCTTTCTGAGAGTGATACGTAGGTATGAAGAGGTTAGAACAGGAGACCAAAACTGACGGCAATGTTTACAAGAAACAGTTCCCTCT